>NC_079191.1:332623026-332933526 GCF_029499605.1 Hyla sarda
GGCAACGTGTTTCTCCTGAGCTGCGCACAACATGCGCGTGCGCAGTATGGACACGCTGTCTCCAACATCACCGTGTGCTGTACTATTATCTATACTGGTGAGTGTAATGGCGCCCCGCCTCCTCCTCTCCTAATATGTCTATATTGTATACACCTGCACTGATTATGCACTTTCACATTTATGTACAGTGTTATAATATGCAAATATATATGAGATATTTACCTAATGTCATGAGAGCGTTACGATTATGCCCTTTATGCTATGTTTCTATGTCATCTTTTGCATATTTTTCACATGTGTTGTATTTAATTGATGTCATTTATGATAAACAACTGTTCACCTATATATACCACTATTTTGGTCACTTTGCACTTGTGCTTGAGAAAGGCTGCATGGGCAGCAGAAACGTTGCAGTATTTGGAATGGAATAAAGCTACTTAATTTGTTCACTATCATCTGAGTGCTGCAGCATAATTTGTTTTGTATATATATATTTTTTTTTTTCTTTTTACTTTGCTACAGCCAAGAGCAGTTCAGTGTGAGATGAGCTATGATTGGCTAGGGCTGCACACGTCCCCCTAAGCACTCCAGACTGCATTTCCTGATTTTGGACTTCTGCCAGGCCAGCCTCTGCCTTCTCCCGATTTTAAGAAATTTCAGTTCCTGTTTGATGTTTCAAGAATAAAGAAATTTCTGTTTTGCACCTAGCGGAGGGTTGCCGCTTGTTCTGTCTTCAACACTTCGTATGCTAAACTACAACTCCCAGCATGCCCAGACAGCCAAAGGCAGTCTGGGCATGCTGGGAGTTGTAGATTTGCAACAATTGGAGGCTCTCTGTTTGGGAAGACATTCCATTTTGGGCACTCTCCCCAGCGGAGAGTGCCAAAAAATGTCCTAACCCATTTTTTATGTTTCTTTTTTCTTCTTGTTTCAGATCCGTGTATGCAGAGGATTACGACGGATTTGGTGGACTACTGTGGATGAACTGGATTTTATTTGTTTTAATAAAATGGCTAACGAGGGCTGTGGGGGAGTGTTTTTTTAAATAAAATAACTTTTCCAATGTGTCGTGTTTTTTTTTTTTATTGAATTTTCAGGCTTAGTAGTGGAAGCCGTCTTATTGATGGAATCCATTAATAAGCCGGGGCTTTGCGTTAGCCCAAAAAATAGCTAACGCTAAACCCGATTATTACTCCAGTACCCACCGCCACAGGGGTGCAGGGAAGAGCCTGCACCAACAGGCCCGGAGTGTCAAAAATGGCACTCCTGGGCCTGGGCGGTATCAGGCTGGCGTTATTTAGGGGAGGGCCAGTAACAATGGTACTCGCCTGGTTGGTATCTGGCTGAGAATAAAAATACGGGGAACCCTATGCGTTTTTGACGCTCTGGGCCTCTTGGTACCGGCTCTTCCCGACGCACCTGTGGTGGTAGGTACTGGGGTAATAATTGGGGGTTAGCGCTAGGTGTTTTGGGGGCTAATGCTAAGCCTTGGCTTAATAATTGAGCCCATCAATAAAATGGTCTCCACTACTAAGCCTGAAAATACAATTAAAAAAAACAGGACACATTGGAAAAATTATTTTATTTTAAAAAAATACTCCCCCCACAGCCCTCGTTAGCCATTTTATTAAAAGAAAACAAATCTAGTTCCTCACCATAATCCACTGAATCCACCGTAATTCTCTGCATACACGGATCTGAAACGAGAAGAAAAAAAATACACAAAAAATTGGTCAGTCCATTTTTTGCACTCTCCGATGTCTTCCCAAACAGGGAGCCTCCAATTGTTGGAAAACTACAACTCTCAACATGCCCAGACAGTCTTTGGCTCCCTGTCTCCCTGTCTGGGAAAACACTGCCAGAAGGGTCTGTTCACATTATACAAAACGTACAATGTGAACAAACATACTTACCAGCCTGGCTCCAGTCTGTAGCTCTGCCCCCCTAATGACATCATCACTAGGGGGCGGAACTACACGGACCCAGCCGGGACTGGAGCAAGAGTGGTAAGTAGACTTTGTCTTCTGTATACACTATACACAGCTATCTATAGATTCAGGCAAACACAAAATGCACGTGTTTACTCGTGCATTACCTGATATAGTAAAAAAAAAAACACCAAAAAAATCTAATTCAACTGCAACGTGACAACACAGCCTTATTGAAAAATATGGTTTACACAAGAATGAAATCCTGTAAAATTACACATGCAGTGAGGGGATTTCCACCTCCACATTCTTGTCCGCCTGACTAATCTATGGTACTGTTGAATAAAGATACCTCAATATGAGGACATTTTTTAACAATGTATACATATGTCCAAACTCTAGTGTTGGGGCGCGAATATTCGAATTTCGAATTTTTATTGCGAATATCGCAAATTCGTGGATATATTCAAAATATATATTCGACATATTCGCATATGTGAATATTTGCATATTCCTTCTTTTCACTTGTGGGCCAATTAGAATACACCTGTCAGAGGTTATCAACAACATCCCTAGCAACCAATAGTAAAGTTACCCAACCCCCCACTGTTTTCTTCCTCGAATACGCAAATATGCGAATATTCGCATATGCGAATATAACGAATACGCAAAATTTGCGAATATAGGACAAATATTTGTTTATATATTCGCAAAATATCACAAATTTGAATATGGGCAATGCCGCTCATCACTAATGAACATATTAGTCCCTAGGAGGGGAGCAGCTGCCAAATGTTTCTGGCGCTGCCTATCTCGGAAGAACAATGTAGAGCATGTATCAATTATTAAAATTTTTTGTTGATCTGGTAGATTTTTGCTGCAGCACAAATGGTGCAAATTGTATAATATTTTACTACATGCTTGTAGGACTACAATAGAAACAATAACTATATTTTAGAACATGCTCATTGAAGCCTATAATGTTGCACAGTTTATTCAACAACAAATTCGAGCTTTTTCTGGGCTCTGGTTCACCAAAGTAGGAATTTGGACACAGTTAAATGTCCAGAAAGGATTTTTATTGCAGGAATACAACGCATTTCTGGTCCGAACAGGACCCTTCCTCAGGTAAGGGGTGCTTACCTGAGGAAGGTTTCTGTTTGGACCAGAAACGCATTGTTTTAGTGCAATAAAAATCCTTCTGGACATTTAACTGTGTCCAAATTCCTACTTTGGTGAACCAGAGCCCAGAAAAAGCTTGAATTTGTTTGCTTGAATTGTCTTTCCACTGGACTTCCAAGGCTAATACCGGACAAGCCGAGGCTGCAGGTCCCAACCATACTCTAGATGTCTTCTTAGGTGTTGTGCTCTGAGCGCAACCCTACTCGGTAAGTGGTTTTCCATCTACTATTGTTTTACTACCGTGACGCACTTCACCAAGGGCGCGCATCGCCCATTTTCTTTTTCTCTGCACGGTTTATTGTGGAAGCTAAGTCTCATTGTGAGAAAAAAAACGCATCTAGGCACTTATTGTTCTCTTCCACCACCAGAAATGAATGTTCTTTTTATGTGTTTCTCATTACCGAAAATATTGAACAAATAATTGTACATATATTTGAAACACAATAAACTCAGACAATAAAATATAATTGTTTTTAAACAGCAAATGAAATGAGTAAAATATTTACCCTCCATTACTTCAGCAAGATTGTTAGTATTTGTAGAGAGTGCAAAAGGTCTCCGAAGGGGTTTCTTACATTCAAAGAGAACAGACTGCTGTAATGCAGAAAGATCTCCATGGTAACGCTCACTGAAAATATTGTACATTTTCTTGTTTACTTAGCAGAAAGGCTGATGGATTGATTTTCTAGTTTCCAATAAATCACAGCTGAGGACAAGTCTAGTTACCGTTATATATGTCAAACAGATTGCGGATTGAATATCTGATCACTTGTACCTTGCAGAGCAACTTCATGTTTTCCAGAGTGGCTATTTATGATGAAAAAAAGAGCAATAGCGCATAGCACAGTTATCTATGTTCAATGCAAGTATATACGTAGAGAAAAGCCCAAGACTAAAAAGGGCATTAAAGGGTATTTTGGGACTATTTTTTATTTATTTTTTTTGTTTATGTGTTATCTACAGGATAGGCCATCAATATGTCATGAGTGGGGAGCCAACATCCGACACCCTTAGCTGCTGCAATGGCAATATATAGATGACAGGGCTGGAAACCGATGGCTATATACATTGTGTAGTGGCTATGCTGCATTACTGCAGCTCAGCGTCCATTGAAGTGAATAAGAAGCTACCTAACTTTGGCTCAGTTCATGGTGTGTTATAGATACTGTGGCTCTGAGTGGCACCCTACCAATCAGATATTGATGCCACATCCTGCGGATAGGCCATAAAAAAGCCCTAAGAAAACTCCTTAAAGGGGTACTCCCGTGGAAAACTTTTTGAATTTATTTTTTGTCTTGTCCACAGTGCTCTCAGCTGATACCTGCTGCCCATATCAGGAACTGTGTAGAGCAGGAGAAAATCCCCATTGTAAACCTATGCTGCTCTGGACATATCCTGATACGGGCAGCAGGTGTCAGCAGAGAGCACTGTGGACAAGACAAAAAGAAATTCAAAAAGTATAGAATTTTCTCTGTAGCATACAGCTGCTAAAAAATACTGGGTAAACCAGCACCAGTTGATTTAAAAAAGAAGTTTTCCACCGGAGTACCCCTTTAAGGGTAAGGTCACACTTGCCGCATTTTGCTTTGTATTTGCTGCTGCATATTTTCCTACTTCGTAGTCAATGAGTAGCAAAATCATAAGCATATTTTACTACCCATTGACTTCAATGGGTAGGAAAATACGCAGCAGTAAATACGCAACAAAATACGGCACACATACAGTATTCTGCACATATTTGATACACAGGATTTGAAGCTGCAGATTGTATGCAGTTTTCTGTCTACACTGAAATTTTCAGCATAAAATCTGCAGCCTCAAATCCTGTGTATCAAATATGTGCAGGATACTGTACATGTGAATAGTCCCAAAACAGTAGTGTATACCTGCACAAGGCTGCCTTAGCACATGGATATCTAGATTTGTATAGGGGAGGGGAAAGCATTCTCTGTATGAGGTACAAATAGGAGAATCAAAAGCTCCAAATTGTCCTGTATTGCGGAGGGTATAGTGACATGAATCCAAGCCAGGAGCATCATGAACTGCAGCAGAAAACCCTACAGTTACACTGGCAATGTAACCCTTGATATATTTCTTGCACATCAGGCTTGGATTTGCCAGCAGGTCCATGGCCTGTGCAAACTGTAACACCCCAATGGGAGAGGACCCACTGTGTGACCTTGTTGGGTTTACTTGAAAGTAGAGTTTAAGGATCCTTAAAGGGGTTCTCTGGTGCTTAGACATCTTATCCCCTATCCAAAGGATAGGGGATAAGATGCCTGATCGCGGGAGTCACGCCGCTGGGGACCCCCAGGATATTGCACGTGGCACCTCGTTTGTAATCAGTCCCCAGAGCGTGTTCGCTCCGGGTCTGATTACCGACGACCACAAGTCCGGCAGCGTGTGACGTCACGCCTCCGCCCCCTTGTGACGTCACGCTCCGCCCCTCAATGCAAGCCTACGGGAGGGGGCGTGATAGCTGTCACGTGGCGTCACACGCCGCCGGTCTTGTGGTCGTCGGTAATCAGACCTGGAGCGAACACGCTCCGGGGACTGATTACAAATGGGGTGCCGTGTGCAAGATCACAGGGGTCCCCAGCGGCAGGACTCCCGCGATCAGGCATCTTTTCCCCTATCCTTTGGATAGGGGATAAGATGTCTAAGCACCGGAGAACCCCTTTAAGGTTATCACGCTTTATCCCACTGCAGGATGTGAAAGCTGTACTTCTGCTGCTAGCGAATATCAGGTTGCTACCTCAAGAGTAGTCCTGGTATAGATAATGGCTTTTAAGCGGGCCAGACAGACCATATGTGGGTTAAACAGTCAATAGCATAAAGCAGTTCCAACAGGTGGTGCTGGTCAGCACCAGGAGATTCAGCCCTAAAATTGTGGCTGTAGGAGATCTGAAGATGGTCTAGTAGAAGCAAGATGAATCACTGGCTAGATTCAGGCACAGGTTCAGTGTTCACAGTCCTGGTCTTGCACAAAAGGCTCAGTGTGGTACACAAGGATCAGGCAGAGGCAATATCAGGTAAATAGGCACAGGTCAGATAAAGGATAGCAGATCAGAAACAGCACACCTTTGCTACAGTATGACCACAGTATTGCTTAGGTACTGGTGATAAGAAAAAGCAGCCTTAGGGTATGTTCACATTACGGAATTTCTGCACGCAGAATTCTGATCAGAAAGTCCACTTGGAGATTCCGTCTGGCGATTGCAGCCGATATCCTTGGGTGGTAGGACCACACAGACCTGCGCTGTCACCATTGCCAGCAATGCCCATACATGAAAAAGAAGTAGAAAGCACTCACCCTTAAGTTGATTATAAGTTCTGCTTTAATGTTCATACAAATACAGGTGCCATGTCCCATGAAATGAGGATGAAACAGACAGGTGGAAAATTTGGGTGGGGGAGTGGGTGGGGGCCTGGTCACCCACAGTCGTTACTATACTATACATACTTTCTGGGTGAACTCACATGACATACATTATACCTCCCCTGGGGGAGGGGGCCAATGCTACTTTAAGAGAGCAGTGGCTGCCGGATGCCGCATGCATGCATAGCCATTATAAACACCCCTTACATTAGGTGACATGTGGTATGGGAGCCCGGGATAACGGAGAGTGGTGCCGGCGAGAGTTTGCCCAGACCCTGCTGTCACCTGGTACTGAAGGAGTTGGGAGCAGACAGAATAAGATAGCCGGCCAGGCCCCAGGATGGTAACTAGTCTGTGTCAGTCAGCTTCTGTGAACTGTGGTCCACTGATCCAATGGTTGGGTGACCTCCTGCTATGGCCCCGCAGTAGGTCCCATTTGACCCTGGAGCAATGGAACAAATCCGGGGGGGGGGGGGGGGGGGGTCAAGCCTTGAGCTGTGTTAGGGGACCAAAAATTAATTTCTGATTATAACCATTAGTGATGTCTATATGTCATAGGGTCTTTTCTAACAGGAAAATATATTAGTCAAGTGCATTCAATACAGATGACACCGTCAAGTGGAAAATAGCATTGAATAATAACCATCTTTGCAGAATTAATCATTCAAATATAGTGATAGATTTTTTTTGTTGTTAAAGGCTTTTTCATCTTGCAAAGTTATCCCCTATCCAAAGGATAGAGAACACCTATCTGACTGCAGGGGTCTAACTGCTAGGGCTGTATGGAATCCTGAGAATGGGGAACCAAGTATTCTGTTAGAATAAAGCTATGGGTGGCCTATGTGTGCTGTTGCTCCATTAATTCTGTATGGGAGCTACAGGAGACAGCCAAGTACAATGTTCAGCTGTCTCTGTGACTGCCATGGAGAATGAATAGAACAGCTGTGCCCATGTGCAACCACCATTCCACATTAGGAGACTCATGGACCCATTCTCAAGATTGCAAGGGGCCCCAGTAGTCGGACCACCATCCCTGTGATCCTATAGCTATCCCCTACTGTTTGCATAGGGAATAACTTTGCAAGATGAAGAATTCCCTTTTATGTACACTGGCAACAGGGCCGGCCCTACAGTGGGCCCCGCTGGGTCCATTGGACCCAGGCAGCTCCTTCACACTGACGGCAAATTGCCGCCCTGAGAAGATTTTTGACTCCTTCGTGACCCATGACGGACCTAGTCCATCATGGTGCTGCTCAGGGTGTTTGGGCAAGCTCCTGACTCCGTTGTTTTTTTCTGTCTGACAACAGTGCTCTCTGCTGATACCTCTGTCTTTCTCAGGAACTGTCCAGAGTAGGAGCAAATCCCCATAGCAAACCTCTCCTGTTCTGGACACTTCCTGAGACAGACAGAGGTGTCAGCAGAGAGCACTGTAGTCATAAAGAAAAGTACAACTCAACATCAGCAGCTGATAAGTACTGGTAGGATTAAGAAGTTTTAATAGAGTTACAAATACGTTTAACTTACTGGAGCCTGTTGATATGAAAAAAAAAGTTTTTCACCGAAATACCCCTTTAACCCCTTAACAACAATGGACGTAAATGTACGTCATGGTGACGTGGTACTTAGCGCACCATGACGTACATTTATGCGCCGACATGATCATGAGCATCGGAGCGGTGCTCGCGTCATGCCCGGCAGGTCCCGGCTGCTATCAGACTGCTAAGCAAAAGTGATACTGATAAAAACTACAGATCATGGCGCAAAAAATGAGCCCTCATATCGATCCATATACGGAAAAATGAGAAAGTTATAGGTGGTCTAAATAGGGCAATTACAAACATACTAATTTTGTTAAAATGGTTTGAGATTTTTTTTAAGCGATACAATTATAGAAAAGCATATAACATGGGTATCATTTTAATCGGATTGACCCACAGAATAAAGAGAACATTTCATTTTTACCAGAAAGTGCACAGCGTGAAAACAAAACCTTCCAAAATTTGCTAAATTGCGGTTTTCTTTTCAATTTTCCCACATAAATAATATTTGTTTGGTTCCACCTTACCTTTTATGGTAAAATAAGTGATGTAATTACAAAGTACAATTGGTGAAGCAAAAAAACAAGCCCTCATATGGGTCTGTGGATGGAAATATAAGAGAGTTATGATTTTTAGAAGGCGAGGAGGAAAAAACGAAAATACAAAAAGAAAATTGGTCTGGTCCTTAAAGGGGTTCTCCGGTGCTTAGACATCTTATCCCCTATCCAAAGAATAGGGGATAAGATGCCTGATCGCGGGAGTCCCGCCGCTGGGGACCCCCGTGATCTTGCACGCGGCACCCCGTTTGTAATCAGTCCCCGGAGCGTGTTCGCTCCGGTTCTGATTACTGGCGACCACACGGGCGGCGGCGTGTGACGTCACGCCTCCGCCCCCGTGTGATGTCATGCTCGCCCCTCAATGCAAGACAACGGGAGGGGGCGTGACAGCTATCCACCAATGCCTGACTGTTCGGCTGTCTCAGCTTCCTAAGGACATGATACAATTGAATATAAAGAGAACTAAGCTGTTATTTTAGACACACACACATCATGGTATTTTGGCACAAGTTTGCAGTATTCACAGCAATAAAACACAATGTGAACGAACAATGTAAAAGCAGCCTGAGTAGCAGACATCCCTGTCTTGCGGTGTATTCACAGTGACAGATTGTTGCTGCATAAAATTGTGATAAACATGTCGGAGTTTTGCCATAAATTCTGTAAAAACATTGTTTTTTTTGCAGTGATTTCATGCAAATTACATCAAAACTGCAATGTTTTTATTGTGACATTATGCAAATCACAGCAAACCTGTCATATTTTATATTTATTAACTTGTGCTGACAGTACTGAATAGAATCACTGGTGTCTGAGAACAGAGAAGGGGTTAATGCATATCCTTTTCTTCCCTTGTGGTCTATTAGAGTGATAATGGTGTAGAGGCTAATAACTTTCCCTATGGTCTCAGGCAATGAAGGGATAATGCCAGCTTGTGGTCTAGGATATGGATGTATATGTCAGCTTCCTCTGGAAATTAAGGTAGCAAAAAGCTTAAATAGGCGCTGTCAGGTGTAAAAACTATTAGTATATGGTAGAGGACCAAAAGTTGTGCATGTGGTAAAATGTTTTAATCAAATATATTTATAAATTATGTAACTTATCAGCCATTAGGTGTCCTCGTATATAGCAGTCGCTGACATGCATATCCCTATATAACAGGAGTCTGTGTCTACAGTGGGATAGGACACAGTTCACATGCAGGAATGTGCACAGAAGCTCCACTAGAGAAGAATGCCTGCAACTTTACTGCAAACACCAAGCCAGGAGGATTCCTACAAGAGTAATTAACTGCAGTTTAAAGAGGTACTCTGGTGAAAAACTTATATTTTTTTTAATCAACTGGTGGCAGAAAGTTAAACAGATTTGTAAATTATGTACAAACAAGAAAGTTGCAACAGCACTCTAGGTCAAAAAATGGAGGCTCTTAGCGCACTTTTTGATCAAAATGTGTCCCCCCCATTCGCCACGCGGTGCATGGCTAAAGAGGGTGCCACACCCCCCAACTTACAAAGTAAAAACAAAAGGAAAAATAGCCAGCACAACAACCTAATACACAGGTGCCTGCTGCTGTGGCAAATACAAAATGTACAAACAAGAAAGTTGCAACAGCACTCTAGGTCAAAAAAGAATTTTTTGACCTAGAGTGCTCCATTTTTTTTACCTAGAGTGCTGTTGCAACTTTCTTGTTTGTACATTTTGTATTTGCCACAGCAGCGGGCACCTGTATATTAGGTTGTTGTGCTGGCTATTTTTCCTTTTGTTTTTACTTTGTAAGTTGGGGGGTGTGGCACCTTCTTTAGCCGTGTACCCCACCCCTCTCAGACTGGAGGTGGTTTAGTCAATGGCTGATCCAACATGTCACACAGTCAGAGGCTATATGCACAGCAGAGGTGAGTTATCATGTTAGGGTCCCATCCGATATGAGGCCACCTCCGCGTGGTGGATGGGGGGGACACATTTTGATCAAAAAGTGCGCTAAGAGCCTCCATTTTTTGACCTAGAGTGCTGTTGCAACTTTCTTGTTTGTACATTTTGTATTTGCCACAGCAGCGGGCACCTGTGTATTAGGTTGTTGTGCTGGCTATTTTTCCTTTTGTTTTTACTTTGTAAGTTGGGGTGTGTGGCACCCTCTTTAGCCGTGCACCCCCCCCCCCCCCCCCTCTCAGACTGGAGGTGGTTTAGTCAATGGTTGATCCAACATGTCACACAGTCAGAGGCTATATGCACAGCAGAGGTGAGTTATCATGTTAGGGTCCCATCCGATATGAGGCCACCTCCGCGTGGTGGATGGGGGGACACATTTTGATCAAAAAGTGAACCTGTGAATTAGGTTGTTGTGCTGGCTATTTTAGATTTGTAAAGTACTTATCAGCTGCTTTATGCTCCAGAGGAAGTTCTTTTCAAATTTCTTTTCTGTCTGACCACAGTGCTCTCTGCTGACACCTCTGTCTGTCTCAGGAACGGTCCAGAGAAGGAGAGGTTTGCTATGGGGATTTGCTCCTGCTCTGGACAGTTCCTGAGATAGATAGAGGTGTCAGCAGAGAGCACTGTTGTCACGATGCCGGCTGGCAGGTAGTGGATCCTCTGTGCCAGAGAGGGATTGGCGTGGACCGTGCTAGTGGACCGGTTCTAAGCCACTACTGGTTTTCACCAGAGCCCGCCGCAAAGCGGGATGGTCTTGCTGCGGCGGTAGTGACCAGGTCGTATCCACTAGCAACGGCTTACCTCTCTGGCTGCTGAAGATGCTGAAGATAGGCGCGGTACAAGGGAGTAGGCAGAAGCAAGGTCGGACGTAGCAGAAGGTCGGGGGCAGGCGGCAAGGATCGTAGTCAGGGGCAACGGCAGGAGGTCAGGAACACGGACTAGGAACAGACAAGGGAACGCTTTCACTAGGCACTAAGGCAACAAGATCCGGCAAGGGAGTGAAGGGGAAGTGAGGAGATATAGGGAAGTGCACAGGTGTAAACACTAATTGGAACCACTGCGCCAATCAGCGGCGCAGTGGCCCTTTAAATCACAGAGACCCGGCGCGCGCGCGCCCTAGGGAGCGGGGCCGCGCGCGCCGGGACAGAACAGACGGAGAGCGAGTCAGGTACGGGGACCGGGGTGCGCATCGCGAGCGGGCGCTACCCGCATCGCGAATCGCACCCCGGCTGAAGGCGGGACCGCAGCGCACCCGGTCAGTGGATCTGACCGGGGCGCTGCAACAACGAAGATGAGGCGAGCGCTCCGGGGAGGAACGGGGACCCGGAGCGCTCGGCGTAACAACTGTGTTCAGATAGAAAATAAATTTTAAAAGAAAAAAACTTCCTGTGGAGCATCCAGCAGCTGATAAGTACCGGAATGATTAAGATTTTTAAATAGAAGTAATTTACAAATCTGTTTAACTTTCTGGCACCAGTTGATTTAAAAAAAAAAAATAATAGTTTTTCACAGGAGTACCCCTTTAAGTACTCTTCTTGTCCTGTGAGAGGAGAGAGTGAGGGCAGAGGTTCATGCATGGCATGTGATGGCAAACTCCATCGCTACATAGTTGAACGCCCCATCTTCTCTAATGGATGGAATTGCAGTGAGCAGCTTACCAGAGGGGTATAAATGGATTTAAAAAAATGGTCTGAAAAGGCTGATAATACCTCAGACATAATTCTTCAGTAATACAATGTTTTTTTGTTTTTCTCTGACAGGTACTCTTTCATGCCAGTTTCCCTGGTCTTCTCAGGAGATTAGGAAGTTCCAATATCCCTGGTGGTTTAGGATAGTGAAGGTGTTAATGGTAACATCTTTAGGTCCAGAGTAGCTAGGGTCCACACTAACACCTCTATTGGTTTAGGGTAATTGCAAGTTTAGGAAGCTGAACACTGATGTCGTTCAGCCTCCTGTTCCTTCACAATATAACTGCACAGTTCTCTCCATGATGGGCAGAAGACTTAGTGAGCGCTGTGTCTGATAATGCAGGGCAAAGCAAAAAGGGGTTATTTATCAAAACTTGTGCAGAGGGAAAATGGACCAGTTGCCCATAGCAACCATAGCAGGGATGAGGAAGTAAAAACACACTGGAGCAAAATCCCAATATGGGCTGAAAGGGTAACAGATAAAAAATAGCAAACAAGAAAGGAGAAGGAATATTTAATTTTTTCATGTTCTCTCTTATTCTGCTTGAATCAATGTCATTTTGTGTTTCTTAGATTGTGTTCACACTAACGTCAGTTTAAAGCCCCTATTGGAAGTTCCGTAAGAATAGTACAGTTTCACAACTTTATCCATGACCTGTTTGGTGAGCTCCTTGGTCTTCATGCTGCTGTTTGTGCATCTCTAACAAACTCTTGGGTCTTTGCAGAACATGTGTATTTGTTCTTAGATTAAATAGCAGACTGGTGGATCCCATTTACTAATTGTGACATGTGAAGGCCATTGCTCCCACTAGATCTTTGTTAGGGGTTTCACAGTAAAGGTGGGGGGGGGGGGGTAAATAAATTTGCACTTGACACTTTTCAAATTTCAAGTTGTAAATAATTTAAAAATCCATGTAATATTTCCCCCAACTTCCAAATAATGGACTATTTTGTGTTGGTCCATTACATAAAATTGCAAAGAAATAAATTTGAATCTGTGGTTATACCATGACAACATTTAGAAAAGTTTAAAGGAGTACTGCAGCCGAAGACAACTTAGCCTTTATCCGCAGGATCTCGCGTATAGGGGCCCAGAACTGCTGCGGCCGACACGCCCTCTCCATGTATCTCTATGAGAGAGAGGCGGAGATTCAGCGTTCCTGCATCCTCGTCTCTTCCATAGAGCTGAATGGAGGGTGTGTGTCTGTCGACCTCTTTTAACGAGGTCGATGACACAAGTGTTAGTCGTGCAGAGGCGCAGAAGATCCGGGTCCCCAAACTGGAGATCGTGTGGGGTTCCAGCAGTCGGACACGCCCCGATCAGACACTTATCCCCTATCAGCAGGATAGGGGATAAGTTGTCTTCGGCTACAGTACTCCTTTAAGGCTAAGTTTACACTGCAGAATCTCCGGACAGAATTTCCGCTGGAGATCTCACGAACGGCGCTTGGACCACACGGACAGAATTGCCATAGAAGGCTATGCAATTCTAAGCTGATCTTTTGGCAGATCAGTTCAGCAATGCATTGCTTTCTATGGGGAAGTCAATGAAGGTCACACAGTCCTAGTGCCACCCGTGGGATCTCCCGTGGAAATTCCATTCGGAGATTCTGCAGTGTGAACTCGGCTTAAGAGGATGAATACTTGCATCTGACAAGCAGTCCCGGATAGGTTCACAAAGCTGAAACTAGAAAAGTTGTGACTTACAGACATACTGGGGAGATTGTTGAAAAATTAAAGCTATGCTATCAATGGATTTTATAAGCAACTGAGACAATCTTTCTTTTAGCAGCATCTTTCTATCAGCAGCCAGAGACCCGTCGGTAATGGCAGACATCAGTGAATGTGCTGATGTTCACCATTAACCCTTTAAAGAGTACCTGTCACCAAACGAAACTTTTAATATATTGTTCCTTATATAATTATGAGACACTTTGATATTTACTTGGTTACAATTCTCAACCTTTATGTTTTTAATGTGATTGAAAAAACGGCCACTAGGTGGCTCTGTTCTGTTCCCTGCATAAGTCAAACAGTTAGTTTAGGGCATGGTGAGGCACAGCTCTCGCAGGCTTCAGTGATGTTGCGCCTGCTGGGGAATGCCCACTTTCTCCTGCCAGGAGCTCACACGATGTGAGAAAGGGGAAAGCTATGAAACAGAGCTTTTTAAAGCTCGGAAATGTTTTATTAGGGTAGGAGGAGTGTTACAAGTCATCATTAGGGAATATAATCTGAGTTCGTTTAGAAAATTTGGTTTGATGACAGGTACTCTTTATGGATTCTGTTTTTTTTTTCCTTAATTTTTCACTTTTGTTCTTTCCATCTCACCTTCTAAAAATCATTACACTTTCATTTGCGCTACCGCTAATAAGATCAATCATTTCACCACAAACTCCACAGCAAAAAATATATATATATTTGTGAGACACAACTGAAAAAAACAACAACTCCAGTTTGTAAATTTTGGGGGCTTCCGCTTCGATGCAGTGCCCTTTTCGGTAAAAATGACATGTTCTCTTTATTCTGTAGGTCCATGTGGTTACATCAATACCTAAACTATATTTTACGTTAATGCCATTGTTTGTGCGGTTTAATCATCATTTTATTATTATAGTTTGAGCATTTATGCACACGGCAATACACATGTTTATCTTTGTTTACATTTTTTTTTTTTATAGGAAAAGGGGGATGATTCAAACTTTTATTAGAGAAGGGGTTGAATCACAACTTTTATTTTTTTAAATTTTTTACACAATTTTTTAGTCCCCATAGGGCAGTGATGGCGAATCTTTTTGAGCCCGAGTGCCCAAACCGTAATGCACGCCAACTTTTTCCCCTCAAAGTGCCAGCACAGCAATATAATCAGAATACTGAGGTTTAAGTTTAGAAAAAACTACTCATACAGTTGCCATAACTAATTATCATCTTTTGTTGTGTGTGTTTGAGGGGTGCTGTGTGTGTGAGGTGCTGTGTGTGTCTGAAGGGTGCTGTGTGTCTAAAGGTGCTGTGTGTGGGGGGGTGCGGTGTGTGTGTGTTTGAGGGGTGCTGTGTGTGGGGGTGATGTGTGTGTGTTTGAGGGATGCTGTGTGTTTGTCTGTGGGGTACTGTGTGTGTTTGAGGCGTGCTGTGTGTGTGGGGTGCTATGGGTGCTGTGTGGGGATCTGCTGTGTTTATGTGGGTGTGTGGGGGATGGGGTGTTGTGTGGGGTAGGTGCTGTGTGTGTGGGGGTAGAGGTGCTGTGTGTGTGTGTGGGGGGGGGGGGGTTAGGTGTGCTGCAGATTATTTATTTTTAATACATTTAGAAATGCTCATTTATTTATTTTTAACAGTTACCCCCCCCCCCTCTCTTCTTTTTACCTTTGGAGAAGGAGGGGGGAGGACACAGTCAGCCCTGGCGGTCCGGTGGTAAGTATGGTTTCTTCCACACTTTTCAGATCCCTCCTCCTGCCTTTCCGGTAGTAAGCAGAGTATGCTATGTTTCCGATTCCATTTCCAGTCTTCTGGGTAGCATAGCGGAAGTCCGGCGTCGCCGAAGCACATCTAAAGGCATCCATGGCGAACTATGGGCGCGTGGCAACAGAGGGGGCTCGGCGTGCCACCTGTGGCACGCCTGCTATAGGTTCCCCATCACTGCCATAGGGGATAATTACATGAAATCATTAGATTGCATACACTGAACAATGCTATGCCATAGCATAGCATTGGTCAGTCTTATCAATGCTCCATTGCTCCAGCCTGCCATGGCTGACTGAGCATTGGAGAACCGATTGGACGGCAAGGAGGCAGGTAAGGGCCCTCCTGACCGCCACTCAGCTGATCAGGACACCGCGGTCAGTGATGTCCAGCATTAGCCATGGGTGCAGTCGGTGATGTCCAGCATTAGCCAGGAGAGCGGACGCAGGGCGTACATGTACTCCCTGCATCCTTAAGAGGTTAACCCCTTAGATGCTGTGATTAATACAGATCATGGCATCTGTGGCACTTGTAATGGCTGATCGAATCGTCTGCAGCACAGGGTCGAATCGCTCTGCGGAGATCAAATCAGCCAAGATTGTGGATGGAGGTCTCCTCACCTGCCTCCACTGCTCTCCTGGGGTCTTCTTCTCTGGTTGATCAGAGAAGTTCATCGTTGATTATACTGCCTATGCATAGCACTGAACAGTATTAGGTATCTAATGAAAATGTATAAAATGTATAATATAATGTAAATAAACCGTACTGTGAACGGCGTAGATGTAAAAAAAAAAAGTCCCAAATTTTGGTCACATCACATGAAAAAAAAAAATGTATATATATATATATATATATATATATATATATATATATATATATAATCAAATAGTCACATACAGTGGTCCCTTAAGCTGCTGGGAGCTGTAAATCACTATGTAGATGACAGGAGCTTCTTCAGGGTCCTGTACAGTACACAGTGTCCGAAAGTAAGTAAGTAAGTAACATGGAGCCGCCCTGACCTGGTGTCCAAAGGAGAAGCTAACCCTGGCACAGGTAAATAGTACAGAACATGTAATACTTTAGGGGGTGCTACCAGACAGCCGGCCAGTGCATGTACTTCAGTAATACAAAGGTTTTACTAGTAAAATGCTCATTCTGATTGGTCAGTTCTTCCAGCCATTGAAAAGTTTCACAGATCTGGACTGTCCGTACATTGTATGTTGAGTCTGGTTTCAAGTTACAATGGTCCAGAAAAGATCATTGTATGTTGAAACTATTGTATGTTGAGGCCATTGTAAGTTAAGGGATCACTGTATATGCAAAAGGGGTACCAAAACAAACTACAGATCACGGCACAAAAAAATAGCCCTCATACATTCCCGTATACTGAAAAATGAAAAAGTGGTCAAAATAGAGTGATTTTAAACGTACTTACTGTATTTATCGGCGTATAACACGCAGTTTTTAGGCTAAATTTTTTGCCTAAAGTCTATGAGCGTGTTATACGCCGATAAGCCGCTGCAGTTCAATGATTTAAAGCGGGTGCTTTAAATCAACGAACTGCAGCGGCTTTGCAGGTGCAGAGACAGCCAGCGCTGCCGGCTTCTCTACCCCTGCCTGCCCTGGGGTCTAGAGCCTTGCTGCCGGCCCTTCTCTCCCCCTGGCTATCGGCGCTGCTGCCTGTTCTCTCCCCCTGACTATCGGTGCCGGCGCCCCATTGTCGGCGCCGATAGCCAGGGGGAGAGAAGCGGCGCCGGCAATGGGGCAGCGTCGCCGACAGACAGGGGGAGAGAAGGGGCAGCGGCACCCATTGCTGGCGCCACTGCCCCGTTGCCTCCCCCCATCCCCGGTTGCATAATTACCTGTTGCCGGGGTCGGGTCTGCGCTGCTTCAGGCCTCCGGTGTGCGTCCCCTGCGTCGTTGCTATGCGCTGCACGGCGCGGCGCATGACGTCAGTGCGCCGCGCCGTGCAGTGCATAGCAACGACGCAGGGAATGCACACCAGAGGCCTGAAGCAGCGCGGACAAGACCCCGGCAACAGGTAATTATGCAACCGGGGATGGGGGGAGGCAACGGGGCAGCGGCGCCGGCAATGGGTGCCGCTGCCCCCTCTCTCCCCCTGGCTGTCGGCGCCGCTGCTCATTCTCTCCCCCTGACTATCGGTGCCGGTGCCCCATTGTCGGCAGCGATAGCCAGGGGGAGAGAAGCGGCGCCGGCAATGGGGCAGCGCGCCGACAGACAGGGGGAGAGAAGGGGCAGCGGCACCCATTGCCGGCACCGCTGCCCCGTTGCCTCCCCCCATCCCCGGTTGCATAATTACCTGTTGCCGGGGTCGGGTCTGCGCTGCTTCAGGCCTCCGGTGTGCATCCCCTGCGTCGTTGCTATGCGCTGCACGGCGCGGCGCATGACGTCAGTGCGCCGCGCCGTGCAGTGCATAGCAACGACGCAGGGGACGCACACCAGAGGCCTGAAGCAGCGTGGACCCGACCCCGGCAACAGGTAATTATGCAACCGGGGATGGGGGGAGGCAACGGGGCAGCGGTGCCGGCAATGGGTGCCGCTGCCCCTTCTCTCCCCCTGTCTGTCGGCGCGCTGCCCCATTGCCGGCGCCGCTTCTCTCCCCCTGGCTATCGCCGCCGACAATGGGGCGCCGGCACCAATAGTCAGGGGGAGAGAACGGGCAGCGGCGCAGATAGCCAGCGGGAGAGAAGCGGCGGCAGCAGGGCTCTAGACCCCAGGAAAGGCAGGGGGAGAGAAGCGGGCAGCGACGGCCTCTCTCCCCCTGCCTTTCCTGGGGGTGTATCGGGGTATACACGCGCACACACACGCACCCTCATTTTACCATGGATATTTTGGTAAAAAACTTTTTTTTACCCAAATATCCTCGGTAAAATGAGGGTGCGTGTTATAGGCCGGTGCGTGGTATACCCCGATAAATACGGTACTTTGTGAAAAAAGTTTTTTTTAAAGCAGTACAGTAATAAAAATGTATGTAACCATGGGTATCAAGTTAATCATATTGACCAACAGAATACAGAAAACATGTATTTTTTATCGGAAAATGTACAGCATGAAAATGAAACCCTACGAAATGTGCAAAATGTTGGTTTTCTTTAAAATTTTTTGGGGTTTGCCATACATTTTATGGTCAAATGAATGATGTCATTACAAAATGCACAAAATGCAAAGGCAACAGCACCAGTCTGGAGGCTTCGATCAGTGAAAATAGAGCTGAAGTTTAAAAAGGCTCACATGGAGCCGAAATGTCGCTTCTTGTAACCAATAAACTTCAGCTCTATTTTTAATGACCGGAGCCTCCAGACTGGTGCTGTGGCCTTTGCATTTTCTATGGTTGTTTGCTGGATTGGCAGTCCAGGTTACCACAGGCATATTGGATGGGTCCAGTGCTGTTCTCCCCCTACCTCTCATTACAAAGTGCAATTGGTCACACACAAAAACAAGCCCTTATATGGGTCTGTGAAGGGATAACCAAAACGGTTATGGCTCTTATAAGGCGAGGAGGAAAAAAACGAAAACTAAAAAAATAAAAAAGGGCTGTGTCCTTAACCCTTTAAGGACATAGCGTTTTTCCGTTTTTGCACTTTCTTTTTTTCCTCCTTACTTTTTAAAAATCATAACCCTTTCAATTTTCCATCTAAAAATCCATGCTATGGATTATTTTTTGTGCCACTAATTCTACTTTGCAGTGACATTAGTCATTTTAACCAAAAATGTAACGGCAAAACGAAAACAAAAATCAGTGTGCAACAAATTGAAGAGAAAAATCCATTTTGTAACTTTTGGGGGCTTCTGTTTCTACGCAGTGCATTATTCTGTAAAAATGACACCCTATCTTTATTCTGTAGGTCCATACGATTAAAATGATACCCTACTTATATAGGTTTGATTTTGTCGTACATCTGGAAAAAATCATAACTACATGCAGGAAAATGTATATGTTTAAAATTGTCATCTTCTGACCCCTATAACTTTTTATCGGTACCATTTTTGTTTAGATTTTTTTTATGGGAAAAGGGGGTGATTCTGACTTTTATTAGGGAAGGGGTTAAATCAAATTTATTAACACTTTATTTTCAAATTTTTTTGCAATGTTATAGCCCCCAAAGGGGGCTATAACATTGCACACACTGATTTCCTACACTGATCACTGCCAGGTTATAGCCTGGCACTGATCAGTGTTATCGCCGCTCGACTGCTCCTGTCTGGAACTCAGGCACAGAGCAGTCATTCGGCGATCGGACAGCGAGGAGGCAGGTAGGGATCTTCCTGCTGTCCTGCATGCTGTTCGGGACGCCGAGATTTCACTGTGGCAATCTCGATCAGCACCACTGAGCTAACCGGCAATGTTTACTTTGATTGCCACATCTGAAGGGTTAATACCTGGCATCTGTGATGTCTGGTATTAGCCGTGGGTCCTGGCTGTTGATGGCCGCTGGGACCAATGTGATATGACACGGGGTCAGCGCGTGACCCCGCGTTATATGGCGGGAGCATATGCATAGACACAGCGATGAAAGTTGATTGCCGCGTCTAAAATGCAAAAAAATGGTTCCCGGCAGCTCGGTCGGGTTGATCGGTATCACCGCGGTTTTACCGATCAGCTGAGGACACACGAGGAGGGTCCCTAGCTTTCTCCTCAGCATCCGATTGGCAATTGATTGCTCCATGCCTGAGATCCAGGCTGGAGCAATCGATCGCCGATAACACTGATCAATGCTATGCTATGGCATATATATATAATGGCAAAATATATATAAACATATGTGGTACCGCCATGTGCATAAATGTCCGAACTATTAGAATATACGGTTAGCTAAACCGCACGGTCGATGGTGTACAAGCAAAAAAAAAAACAAAGTCCAAAATTGTGTATTTTTGGTCACTTCATATACCATAAAAATATTAATAAAAATATTAATAAAAAGGGATCAAAAAGTACCATCAAAACAAAAATGGTACCGATAAAAACTACCGACAATGGCACAAAAAATGAGCCCTCATACTGCCCCGAATGCGGAAAAATTAAAACGTTATAGAGGTCAGAAAAGGACAATTTTAAACATACTAATTTTGGTGCATGTAGTTATAATTTTTTTTAAAGTAGTAAAATAAATAAAACCTACAAAATCTGGGTATCCCTGCAACCGTATGGACCTACAGATTAAAGATAAGGTGTCATTTTTACCGAACAGTGCACTGCGTAGAAACGGAAGCCCTAAAAAGTAGCAAAATGGCGTATTTTTTTATTTCACCCCACAATTTTTTTTTTGTTTCACTGCAGATTATGTTATAAAATAAGTAATGTCAATACAAAGTACAATTGGTGACACAAAAAAAACAAGCCCTTATATGGGTCTGTAGGTGCAGAATTGAACTGAATCTAATGATTTTTAGAAGATGAGGAGGAAAAAAACGAAAGTGCAAAAACTAAAATGGTATTGAGTCCTTAAAGGGGTACTCCCCTGCAAAACATTTTTTTTAATCAACTGGTGACAGAAAGTTATACCGATTTGTAAATAACTTCTATTAAAAAAATCTTAATCCTTCCTTTACTTATCAGCTGTTGTATGCTCCACATGAAGTTCTTTTCTTTTTGAATTTCCTTTCTGTCTGACCACAGGGCTCGCTGCTGACACCTCTGCCCATTTTAGGAACCGTCCAGAACAGGATAGGTTTGCTATGGGGATTTGCTCCTACTCTGGTCAGTTCCTAAAATGGACAGAGGTGTCAACACCGAGCACTGTGGTCAGACAGAAAGGAAATTCAAAAAGAAAAGAACTTCCTGTAGAGCATACAGCAGCTGATAAGTAAAGGAAGGATTAAGATTTGTAACGAAAGTAATTTACAAATATGTTTAACTTTCTCGCACCAGTTGATTAAAAAAATTAAAATTAAATAAAAAAAAAGATGTTTTCCAGGGGTGAACTTCTTTACGGTGAAAATGGGCTGTAATCTTACATAACGTCAGCACTATTTACTACTTTCCTGCACCACAACAAAAGCCAGTCACATGGCTAGTCACATGCGCATGACGTCAGACACACAGCCCGCCTATCACGAGGCTTCTTTCACAGACGTCAGGCACGTCAGTCAGAGCCGCAGTGTTATTGCCTGTTGTACATGCAGAGCGCTGATTGGGCAGCACGTTAGGGGCGGGGCTGAGCGTCCTCGCTGCTTCCGGTTTGTAGTGATGTATAGCGTGGACATGGACGAGCGGTGCGGCTGCAGCTGATGGTTACACAATGGCTGTGTGGTACTGGGGAGCGTGCGCACTGTAGGCTTCTAGTTTATCCGGGTAAGTTCTCTCCTATTTATAAGGTGTCTGTGGACTGCAGCCCTATATGGCGCTGCATTCTAAGATGCCCATACATCTGTGTTTCCCAACCAGTGTGCCTTCAGCTGTTGCAAAACCACAACTCACAGCATGCCCAGACAGCCGAAGGCTGTCTGGGCATGCTGTGAGTTGTAGTTTTGCAACAGCTGAAGGCACACTGGTTATGAAACTCTGCCATACAGTATAACTTCACTGAGTGACTTTTCAGACTGACCTGCATTGTTTATATGCGATGACAATCTGTCAAAATGCCAACATATACCGATGTGTACCTGCGCCGGCTCTGTGGAGTTCAGTGGAAGGAATGTAATCTAAGGGTATGTTCACACAGCGCGGTTCCCCTCCAATTTTGGCTAAAACTACAAAGGGGCGACAATTCCTAAATTTATTGCAGGATAATTTTATGGGCCAGTTTGTGGAGGACCCAACAAGAAGTGATGCCTTGTTGGATCTGATCATTTCCAACAACGCAGAGCTGGTTGGTAATGTAACTGTGCGGGAAAACCTTGGTAATAGCGACCACAATATAGTTACTTTTGACTTAAAATGTAGAAAACAAAGACAGGCGGGGAAGGCAAAAACATATAACTTTAAAAAGGCAAATTTCCCTGGGCTGAGGGCTGCACTACAGGACATAGACTGGGGGGAGGTGTTCTCAAATACTGATACAGAAGGTAAATGGGACATCTTTAAATTAACTCTAAATAACTATACAGCTAAATATATACCAAAGGGGAACAAATATAAACGATTGAAACTAAATCCTACATGGCTGACACATGATGTTAAAAGAGCTATAAACAGCAAAAAAATAGCCTTCAAAAAATACAAATCTGATGGGTCAGCGATAACATTTAAACAGTACAAGGAGCTTAATAAAATCTGTAAAAATGTAATAAAAACAGCAAAAATTCAAAATGAGAGACAGGTGGCCAAAGAAAGCAAAACTAATCCTAAATATTTTTTTAGATATATAAATGCAAAAAAACCAAGGACAGAGCATGTGGGACCCCTTAATAATGATAATGGGGAGGTTGTCACAGGCGATCAAGAGAAGGCGGAGCTACTGAATGGGTTCTTTAGTTCTGTATACACTATGGAAGAAGGAGCTGACATTGGCCAGGTCAGTGCTGGTAACACATCATGTAATGTACTGAACTGGCTCAATGTAGAGATGGTACAAGGTAAGTTAAGTGATATAAATGTAAGCAAATCCCCAGGACCGGATGGACTACACCCAAGAGTTCTTAGAGAGGTAAGTTCAGTAATATCTGTACCCCTGTTCATGATATTTAGAGATTCTCTGGTGTCTGGTATTGTGCCAAGGGACTGGCGCAAGGCGAATGTGGTGCCAATCTTCAAAAAGGGCTCTAGGTCTTCCCCAGGAAACTATAGACCGGTAAGTTTAACGTGCATTGTGGGTAAATTGTTTGAAGGACTTATAAGGGATTACATACAGGAATACATAGGGGATAATTGTATTATAAGTGATAGCCAGCATGGGTTTACTAAGGATAGAAGTTGTCAAACCAATCTAATTTGCTTTTATGAAGAGGTGAGTAGAAGCCTTGACAGAGGAATGGCTGTGGATATAGTGTTTCTGGATTTTGCTAAAGCATTTGATACTGTCCCTCATAGACGTCTGACAGGTAAGTTAAGGTCTTTGGGTTTGGAAATTTTAGTTTGTAACTGGATTGAACACTGGCTCATGGATCGTACCCAGAGAGTGGTGGTCAATGATTCGTACTCTGATTGGTCCCCGGTTATTAGTGGTGTACCCCAAGGTTCAGTACTGGGACCGCTGTTGTTTAATTTATTTATCAATGATATAGAGGATGGTATTAACAGCTCTGTTTCTATCTTTGCAGATGACACCAAGCTTTGTAGCACAGTACAGTCTATAGAGGATGTGCATAAGTTACAAGATGACTTGGATAGACTAAGTGTCTGGGCATCCACTTGGCAAATGAGGTTCAATGTGGATAAATGTAAAGTTATGCATCTGGGTACTAATAACCTGCATGCATCGTATGTCTTAGGGGGGATTAAACTGGCAGAGTCACTGGTAGAGAAGGATCTGGGTGTACTTGTAGATCACAGACTACAGAATAGCATGCAATGTCAGGCTGCTGCTTCCAAAGCCGGCAGGATATTGTCATGTATCAAAAGAGGCATGGACTCAAGGGACAGGGACATAATACTCCCCCTTTATAAAGCATTGGTACGGCCTCACCTGGAATATGCTGTTCAGTTTTGGTCACCTGTCCATAAAAGGGACACTGCGGAGTTGGAAAGGGTGCAGAGACGCGCGACTAAACTAATATGGGGCATGGAACATCTTAGCTATGAGGAGCGATTAAAGGAGTTACAATTGTTTAGTCTTGAGAAGAGACGTTTAAGGGGGGATATGATAAACGTATATAAGTATATTAATGGCCCATACAAAAAATATAGAGAAAAACTGTTCCAGGTTAAACCCCCCCAAAGGACGAGGGGGCACTCCCTCCGTCTGGAGAAAAAAAAGTTTAGTCTCAAGGGGCGACACGCCTTCTTTACCATGAGGACTGTGAATTTATGGAACGGTCTACCTCAGGAACTGGTCACAGCAGGAACAATTAACAGCTTTAAAACAGGATTAGATACATTCCTGGAACAAAATAAGATTAATGCTTATGAAGAAATATAAAATCTCATCCCTTCCCCAATGTCGCGCCACACCCCTACCCCTTGGTTCCCTGGTTGAACTTGATGGACATGTGTCTTTTTTCGACCGTACTGGCTATGTAACTATGTAACTATGCTATGAATTGCGGAATTTGCAGAAAATTTTGATGGAATTTCTGTGTTGTCTAAGCACAGAATTCCACCGAAATTCAAGCCCCATTGACTTCAGTGGGATTCGGCCGCTAAATATAAGACTGGTCTTGTATTTTTGCAGAAAGCGGACTTTCCACATGACTAGAGAATCCGATTTTAAATCAATGGGCAGTATATTTTGGCTGAATTTCCATTGGAATTCTAACGTGAAATTCCACTTGAGTATTCCGCCCTGTAAACATACCCTCCATAAGGGGAGAATTATCGAAACCTGTGGAGGCAGGTGGTGCAGTTGCTCATAGCAACCAGTCAGTTTGCTTCTTACATTTTTATTTAAAAGCCTCTTTTAAAGGAAAGCGGTCATCCTGTTCATCCACACTAAACCCAATACACTGTTTCAGGGTTGTGGAGTCGGAGTCGGCAAACAATGCTCCGACTCCGACTAAATTTAGATTGGTATAATAACAATATAAAAATAAAAAAAATTACCAATTCTCAAACAGTTATAATTAATGACTTCTCTACTGTAAGAATAAAGACCAATGCAGGCAGTGCCTCACGTAACCGAAAAACGAACACATTAAGTGACCGTGAAGAAGCATGCTTTTCATGTGCTGTACTATATGGCACGCAACGCACAATTAGGAGCGGCAATATTTATACTTTCCATAGTGTTGTGTCCTGCTGTTACAGGGAACCCATGGATAACCTAGCCTCTCACTGATAAGGGGTTAAGTAAATGTTTTTTGCAGGACTAGAGACACTTGTATAAGTGAAGGGAATGGAGGGTCAATAGTTCAAGACTGAAACTGTAAACCATTGGAAAAACTGCTGCCATTCAGCTAAGGCTATAAAAACTTGTAAACTTGATTGTTAGCTTAAAGGGGTACTTTGCCCCTAGACATCTTATCCCCTATCCAAAGGATAGGGGATAAGATGTCAGATCGCTGGGGTCCCGCTGCTGGGAACCCCCGGGATCTCCTCTGCGGCACCGCACTATCATTACTGCATGGAGAGAGTTCGTTCTGCACGTAATGACGGGCAATACAGGCGCCGGAGAATCGTTATGTCATGGCTCCGCCCCTCGTGATGTCACGGCCTGCCCCCTCAATACAAGTCTATGGGAGGGGGTGTGGCGGTCGTCATGCCCCCTGCCATAGACTTGCATTAAGGGGGTGGGTCATGATGTCACGCTTCTCTGTCCCCTGTATCACCCGTCATTACGCATAGAGCGAACGCGCTCTGTGTAGTAATCAAAGCGAGGTGCCGCAGCGGTGATCCCGGGGGTTCCCAGCAGCGGGACCCCGGCGATCTGACATCTTATCCCCTATCCTTTGGATAGGGGATAAGATGTCTAGGGGCGGAGTACCCCTTTAAACATGACTATGGGATTCTACTAGGGAAATCATCTTTTATAATAAATGCCCCTTCCTAGATCCTCCCACTGCCCTATCTTCAGCACCAGATCAGCACACAAACTGTTCAATACAGTAGACTGTTGGCTTCCCAGCCAGTAGTCCTGTGGTAATGACATGTATGTTGCCTTTCTTTCCTTCAAAGGAATGTATAAAATACATTCGCATATTGATACAGAGCAGTCGGAAGTACAAAAAAAGAACATTTATCTACCGACTCCACAGCCCTGCATCGGTTTATGGTGCCGGTGAACAGTAGAACGTTACGGGGTCTCTAACTAATATACATACCTGCAGTCCGGCACCCGGTCCCTCTGAAGATCGTCTTTTCCATGCTGAATTGCGTGCTGGAGGCGGGCCTGCTGGCTGTTTTTGAATATTCATGGGAAATGGTCATGTGAGCGCTCACGTGACCAGTGCCTATGCACATTCAAATCCAGCCAGCAGGCCCGCCTCCAGCACGCAATTCAGCACTGGAAGAAGCCGATCTTCAGAGGGACCGGGCGCCGGACTGCAGGTATGTATATCCGTCAGAAACCCTGCACTATAAACTGGTGTATTGGGTTTACTGTGGGTGAATGGGTGACTGTTTTTCCTTTAAAAATGAAAGAAGCAATCTGGTTGCTATAGGCAATTGCACCACTCTTCCTCTACACAGATATTGATGATTCTCCAGTATAGTTACTATGCTTGGCCTATACATGAATTGGTCTGCGGACAGTGGTCAGTTTTAAGGGATTTAATGCATTATTTGCCCAGCGCTGCACGGAAATGCTCTGTACTTCTCTATCCCCCTGCCTAACACAAAACCAATTAGTGAAATGTTTCCCAACCAGGGTGCCTCAAGCTTATGGAAAACAACAACTCCCTGCATGCCCGATCAGCTGGAGGCACCCAGGTTGG
This sequence comes from Hyla sarda, assembly GCF_029499605.1. Classification (NCBI taxonomy): domain Eukaryota; kingdom Metazoa; phylum Chordata; class Amphibia; order Anura; family Hylidae; genus Hyla; species Hyla sarda. The sequence continues at coordinate 332,650,168 of NC_079191.1, forward strand.
GAAACAATGCATTAGCGGGTTAAGCGGGGAGAGAGAATCCAGAGCGTTTCTCCCTGTTCCGTTGCATGCAATGATGCTTGACAGTCTTTGCAACCCCCTCACCCCACTAGTTTCCAGGAACGTCTCTGTTCTCCTGCACCAAGCATAGACCAGAGAAGAGGGGACACCAGATCACTGCATGGAATAAGGGTGAATATGTATTTTTGAGCATTATGGGGAGATTTATCAAACCTATGCAGAGCCCAAAGTTGCCCATAGCAATCAGATTCTTTTTCTTTCTCAGAGGCCTTTAAAAAAATAAATAAATTATTGGTTGAAATGGACAACTGGTCAACTTATCTTCTGCACAGGGTTCAATAAATCTTTCCCCAGCTATCATGCCTTTGGCTCTCATATCATGAATCTAGAAGCCAACAAAAAAAGTTAGGAGCCAGGATGGCGCACACATCTTGATATCTCTGTGTCATAATCATTAGTGTCCGTCCCCTCCTCCATCCCTCCCCTGCCACAGCCAATCAGCAGACTTGGTGGTCATGCTCAGTACAGAGCGTAACTGCCGAGTCTGCCGATTGTCTGTGGTGGTCATCTGATGTCCGCTCCTCATGCATATAGCTGGGGCCAGAGGCAGAATGAGGGATCAGCGCAGGAATGGCGGCGGAGGTAGGTGAAACAGTATTTTTTTATTTTTTTTTTAACAGATGGCTATCCTATATTGGAAAGAGCTGACAAAAACCTATGCGCCACAAAGAAATTCTTACCCACCATAGCGACCTGGCGCCTTGGATTTGTCAAGCCTTAATTTTGAGGAAAAAAATGTTGCTGAAGAAATGCTTCAAACTGGGGCTAGACTTCCGAGTGTTGTGTGAGGCATGCTGACTGCAAAAGATAACAGGAAGGGTGGAGCAGTTGTCCATAGCAACCAATCAGAAAAAAAAATAATTAAAGGCAGGGAGGGGGTTAGGGATAGATGAGTAATAGGCAGGGACAGAAAAAAGAAAAAAAGTGATGGAGGGAGCTACCCTTTAACGACGCAGGACGTAAATGTACGTCCTGGTGATGTGGTACTTGACGCACCGGGACGTACATTTACATCCTGAGCATAACCGCGGGCATCGGAGCGATGCCGGCATCATGCGCGGCAGGTCCCAGCTGTGGATCGCAGCCAGGGACCCGCCGGTAATGGCAGACACCCGCGATCCCGCGGATGTCCGCCATTAACCCCTCAGATGCCATGATCAATACAGATCACGGCATCTGCAGCATCGCGGTCACTTAACAGGATGATCGGATCGCCCGCAGCGCTGCCTCGGCGATCCGATCATCCTGCACGGCAGACGGAGGTCCCCTCACTTGGCTCCGCTGCCTTCCGGGAGTCTTCTGCTCTGATCTGCCTTCCCGCAGACCAGAGCAGAAGATGACCGATAATGCTGATCAGTGCTGTGTCCTATACATAGCACTGAGCAGTATTAGCAATCAAATGGTTGTTATAAATAGTGCCCTATGGGGACTAGAAGAGTGTAAAAATAAAAGTAAAAAAAAAAATGTGAAAAACCCCCTCCCCCAATAAAAACGTAAATTGTCCCATTTTCCCTATTTTACCCCCAAAAAGTGTTTACATTTTTTTTTATTTTATATACATATTTGGTATCGCCACGTGCGTAAATATCCGAACTAATAAAATGTAAATGATCCCGTACGGTGAAGGGCGTGAACGTAAAAAAAAGTCCAAAATAGCAGCTTTTTTATAACATTTTATTCAAGAAAAAATTAATAAAAAATGTAATAAGTTTTGTATAAGCAAATATGGTATTAAAAAATACAGATCACGGCGCAAAAAAATGAGCCCTCATACCGCCGCTTATACGGAAAAATGAAAACGTTATAGGCCTTCATAATAGGGGGATTTTAAACGTACTAATTTGGTTAAAAAGTTTGAAATTTTTTTTTTTCTTGCGCAACAGTAATAGAAAAGTGTATAATCATGGGTATCATTTTAATCGTATTGACCCAGAGAATAAAAAAAACTTGTATTTTTTTACCATAAATTGTACGGCGTGAAAACAAAACCTTCCAAAATTTGCTAAATTGCGGTTTTCTTTTTAATTTTCCCACACAAATAGTATTTTTTGGGTTGCGCCATACATTTTATGGTGAAGTGAGTGATGGCATTACAACAGACAACTGGTCGCGCAAAAAACAAGCCCTCATACTAGTCTGTTGATGAAAATATAAAAGAGTTATGATTTTTTGAAGTGGAGGACAAAAAAACGTAAAAATTAAATTGTCTTAGTCCTTAAGGGGTTAAAGAAGCCTTCCCAGCTGAAATTATTGAAGGTGTATACTCTAGTTAGGCCAATAATCACTGATCAGCACTTTCTACACAGTAGATGGGACTGGAAGCAGTGTGCCACTCTTTCTGTAGCAGTGGTGCAGCGTTACTGCTGCTAAGCTACCATTTACTTTCATGCCCAGTGCAAAAGGTCATCGGTCATTTCAGCCCGGAAAACCAACTTGAGCCTGCATTCACACCTCGTTTTTTTACATACGGGTGCCGGATCCGGCTGGGGGAGAGGAAATCGGGCGCTCCCATACCCCAGTCGGATCAGCCCGTGACTCCATTTACTTTTAATGAGCCGACCGGAGTCAAACAGTGACTGGTCGGCTAAGTTTTGACCCGTATCCGGTTTTGGACCAACCTAAAATTTTAGTATACTACGGTTTTAGGTCTTGTCAGGAAACCGCATACGGGTCAAAACTGAGCCGACCGGAGTCACCGTTTGACTCCGGTCGGCTCATTAAAGTAAATGGAGTCACGGGCTGATCCGGCTGGGGTAGGGGAATGCCTGTTTTTCCCCTCCCCCAGTCGGATCCAGCACCCGTATGTGTAAAAAAAAAAAAAAAATAATAATAAATAAAAAAAAAAAGTGTGCATGCAGCCTTACTCTGCACAAAAATAAATGTTTTCAAATCAACAGGTGCCAGTTGGTTAAACAGATATGTAAATTTAACTTAAAAATGTTTATCCTTTCTGTACTTATCAGCTGCTGTATGCTCCAAAAGGAAGTTGTGTCGTTCTTCCTAATCTGACCACAGTGCACTTTCCTGCCACCTTTGGTTCTGTTAGGACCTGTCCACAGCAGGAGACATTTGCTTCTAATCTGTACAGTTCCAGACAGACAGAGGTGACAACAGAGAGAGAGCGAGCACTGTGGTCAGACTGGAAAGAACTACACAACTTCCTCTGGAGCATACAGCAACTGATAAGTACAGAAAGGGTTAAGATTTTAAATAGAAGTAATTTACAAATCTGTATAACTTTCTGTCACTATTTGATTTAAAAACTTTTTTTTCGCTCTGGAGTACCCCTTTCTTCTTGGGTCAGATATGGTTGTTAACAATGAATTTATCTTTATAAATTCTGTTGTGCCTATGTAACATTATTTGCTTCTCTTTGTAGTTCCAAGTGTAAACACAAGATGGCAGGTCGCAGGAAACGTGCGCCTCCAGTCAAACTGGATGATGGAGCAAAGAAACAACTGTCTTGGAACATGCATGAAGACAGGAGGAATGACGTAACACTAGAGGAGGATGGGGGACCTGCTGCACTAGGCACATCTTTTTCTTTAATAAATGATAGTACTGAGACATTGTTATCCACATGTGAGACAGAAGGCCCAAGTACACAACCACAAAAAGAAGAGAGTAAAGACATCAAGGCCCCATTTTCTGTTGATCTTAATCTGATAGTTTTGCCTGGTCCTCATGATGATGGCTTCTGGAGAGCTTTGCTCGGTATATTCAGTCTTCATGTTTCATCTGGAAAATATAGTGCTGCAGATTTTCATGAGTGTAGTTTTACATTGACTAGTTCTTCTTCCTTACCCGCTCAGCTTTTGCTTTGTGTGCGTGAATCAGATGTAGATGATGAAGGGTCTAACCAAGACTCCAGCAAAATGTGTGCAGAACAATTTCTTGAAGTTGAAACTTCACTTGATGGTCACATGATGGGAGACCTGATGTGGTTGCAGAAGAAGAAGCTTATTGCACTTCATCAAAGGACAACCCAACATAATGAGCTTGAGGTAATCGAATATTTGGTTGTCTTAGAGCAGCCAAGTTATGTTGCAAGCTGGTTCCTCCAGAAATACAATACTGTAGGTATTAGATTAGATGAGGCTTTCAACTACATTGTGCGCAGAAATTAAAGGCTGGTATGGTGCCAACAATAAAAAAAAAAAGAGAGAAAAAAAGTTGGGTGAAACCAAACCTCAATGATTGCTCCTTTACACCATCCACAGAGGAGGTGATCCTGCTCTTCTTTCAACACAAAAATTGCCCATAGATAGGGGAAGGGTCCTACAATATTACCCTTATTGTCCCCTATCCACTTAAACATAACTTTTATTGTTTGCTAAAATTACGTAATATGGATACAAAAAAGTTTAAAATTGCAGCACCAGTGTTTATATAGAACCAATGAATCCAGTGGAAGGAGCTCTAGACAAATAGAACCCAAAGAATATAGTCATAAGGCACAAAATGGATTTGAATATATGCAAACCCTAAGAGATTGCGATGCAGATATGCCTAGATACTTCTAGATGTACAGTTATTGATCAACTACTTAATGGTTATGAATGCATCCTAATGTGCACTTATGAATATGCACTAGTGCTTAATTGCCAAATAGTCCACACTGATAGAGTTTGCCAAACGTCCATGTATAGTTATAAATGTACACTAGTGTCCACAGATGTGACTATCGGTGCTATTAGAATGTCAGTTTGTATCATCTTATAGAGATTAAGTAGTGTATATAACCAGTAATGCTCGTGCATCTGCCGAATGCACGGCCACTGTATCTCCACTAAAAATTGAAATAAACACTGGGCTGCTAACTAAAACCTTAAAGGCCGTTACTTCCTACATGTTTCGCCACTGCAATGGATTTATCAAGGAAGAATATTAGCAGCCTGCTCTTCTTTGTCTCTATCACACCTTCAGAAGCAACACATGGACTGGAGTAAAATAAATAAATGTTTACACTAAATAAATCCGCTTTAGGATTAAACATGTCAGTTGTTGAGGTGGATTTTGCCATTTAAGTCAATGGAACTTTTAAAATCTACATAAAAAATGACATCAAAAACATACAATTTTTTTTTCTTACCTAAAAATAAATTGCTTTAAACTATGTAAACATACCTTTTACAATATCTTTTACCCAATCTCTCTCACTTTCTTGATAACTTCACTTTCTCTTTCCTCTCCATAGTCTTTTATAAGCATGTAATCTTATCCATCTCAGGACTGATTTTAACATGTGACTGAGTTTGGTGGTTTGGGGAAGAAAAGCAGCCTGTTAAGTGGAGAAAGGTATTTTGCTCTGATAAGATTAGTAACCATATACAAATAAAAACTATGGCTGATGGAGTGCTAGGCAAAAGAAGAAAAATCTCTTCTTTACAGAAAGGCAACAGCCACTCGCATCCATTCTGATGACCTGTGATTCAGGCAGTGTGGAAGTGATGACAGGTTCTCTCTTTAAAATGTATAGATTTCCTGTTTTAAAGGAGTTATCCAGTATGAAAATAAAAAAAAATTATTTAAAATAAAAAAAAAACATCCCCTAGCTGCAGGATACAGCGTTCCTGTATCTCCAGCTCTCCCATAGAGATGACACTTGTGGATATGTAATACAATTTTTTTTTAACCCCTTAAGGACCGGGGTTTTTTCCGTTTTTGCACTTTCGTTTTTTGCCCCTTGCCTTTAAAAAAATCTTCACTCTTTCAATTTTGCACCTAAAAATCCATATGATTGCTTATTTTTTGCGCCACGATTTCTACTTTGTAATGACGTCAGTCATTTTGCCCAAAAATCTACGGTGAAACGGAAAAAAAAATCATTGTGAGACAAAATTGAAGAGAAAAACGCCGTTTTGTAACTTTTGGGGGCTTCCGTTTCTACGTAGTACATTTTTTCGGTAAAAATGACACCTGATATTTATTCTGTAGGTCCATACGATTAAAATGATACCCTACTTATATAGGTTTGATTTTGTCGGACTGCTGGAAAAAATCATAACTCAGGGATGTGGAATTCCTATCGCCCGACGCCCGGGACTAGCAGTTTTGGGCACCGGGCAGGTGAATTTGTCCGGCCCTTAGCCCGGGCTAGCAGGGCCGGACCTGACAAGTGCGGTGGCGATCTGCAGTCTGTATGGAGCGGGCTCCCTACTCCTGCCTGCTCCATACTCTGTAGCCTGTGTCCTCCGAAGCAGAGCAGGGGAGATGAGAAGCTGTGTATTTGTCTTCTCTCCCCTGCTCTGCAAACGTGCGGGGGGAGATGAGGGGGCGTGGCTTCTTGCTCCCCGTGCAGACCTGCGTCCTCTGCCTTGGCTGTCCGGGCATGCTGGGAGTTGTAGTTTTGCAACATATGGAGGGCCACAGTTTGAAGACCGCTGCATTAACCCCTTCCATGTTAAAGTTCAAATCACCCCCTTTTCCTATATAAAAACATGTAAACATAACAAAAATAAACATATTTGATATCGCTTCGTGCGTAATTGTACAATCTATTAAAATATAACATTATGTATCCCGTACGGTAAATGTAAAAAAATACCAAACCACAGATTTGCAATTTTTATAATATCCCAGAAAAAAAAGTTAAAAAGCGATTAAAAAGTCAGATCAATACCAAAATGGTACCGATACAAAAAACAGATTATAGCGTAAATACAGCCTGGTATGCGGAAAAAAAAATAAAGCTACAGGGGTTAAAAAATGGCAATTAAAAAAATTAGAGAGAGTTCAGAATTAGTAAAACATGACGTAAACGATACAAATCTGGTATCGCTGTAATCAGGCGCCTAAAGTATGAAACTAACATGTTACCTCAACCACAAGGTAAATGGCGCAGAAAAGAAAAACACCAAATCTGCTAAATTATCTTTTACTATTTCAATTTCACTTCCCTTTAATATATACCGTATTTATCGGCGTATAACACGCACTTTTTAGGCTAAAATTTTTAGCCTAAAGTCTATGTGCGTGTTATACGCCGATACACCCCCAGGAAAGGCAGAGGGAGAGAGGCCGTCGCTGCCCGCTTCTCTCCCCCTGCCTTTCCTGGGGTCTAGAGCGCTGCTGCCGGCCCTTCTCTCCCCCTGGCTATCGGCGCCGCTGCCCGTTCTGTCCCCCTGACTATCTGTGCCGGCGCCCCATTGCCGGCGCCGATAGCCAGGGGGAGAGAAAGGGCAGTGGCACCCATTGCCGGCGCCGCTGCCCCGTTGCCTCCCCCCATCCCCGGTGGCATAATTACCTGGGTCGGGTCCGCACTGCTGCAGGCCTCCGGCGTGCGTCCCTGGCGTCGTTGCTATGCGCGGCGCCGCACCGTGCAGGGGGAGAGAAGGGCCAGGGGGAGAGAAGGTCCGGCAGCAGGGCTCTAGACCCCAGGAAAGGCAGGGGGAGAGAAGCGGGCAGCGACGGCCTCTCTCCCCCTGCCTTTCCTGGGGGTGTATCGAGGGTATACACGTGCACACACGCACCCTCATTTTACCATGGATATTTGGGTAAAAAACTTTTTTTACCCAAATATCCTTGGTAAAATGAGGGTGCATGTTATAGGCCGGTGCGTGGTATACCCCGATAAATACGGTGTATATATATAATTTTTTTTTTTTTTTTGGTTCAGAGAATATGTTATTGAAAAATTTAAAGGTGTCATTATAGTAGGCAGTTGTGGCTATTATAGGGTAAGGAGGAAAAAATTAGAGCGTAAAAGCGAATATTGGCCGGGACAAGTGGATCGTCATGAGGGACAAGTAGATTTTGCTCCATTTTAGTCCCGTGGACAAGTAGTTTTTTATAAAATTTCCACACCCCTGTAACTTCATGCAGGAAAATTAATACGTTTAAAATTGTCATCTTCTGACACCTATAACTTTTTTATTTTTCCGTGTATGGGGCGGTATGAGGGCTCATTTTTTGCGCCGTGATCTGAAGTTTTTAACGGTACCATTTTTGCATTGATAGGACTTATTAATCAATATATAAAAAGTGACCAAAAATGCACTATTTTGGACTTTGGAATTTTTTTGCGCGTACGCCATTGACCGTGCGGTTTAATTAACGATATATTTTTATACTGTGGTTTTTCATTTAATTTTTATTTTTTTATGGGAAAAGGGGGGGGGGGTGATTCAAACTTTTATTAGGGAAGGGGTTAAATGATCTTTATTCCCTTTTTTTTTTTTTTTTTTTTTTTTTTTTTTTTTGCAGTGTTATAGCTCCCATAGGTATAACCTTACATACACTGATCTTTTACATTGATCACTGGTTTCTCATAGGAAACCAGTGATCGATGATTCTGCCGCTTGACTGCTCATGCCTGGATCTCAGGCACTGAGCAGTCATTCAGTGATCGGACAGCGAGGAGGCAGGTAGGGACCCTCCGGCTGTCCTGTAAGCTGTTTGGGATGCCGCGATTTCGCCGCGGCTATCCCCAACAGCCCACTGAGCTAACCGGCACTTTTTACTTTCACTTTTAGCTGCGTGGCTCAACTTTGAGCGCGCAGCTAAAGGGTTAGCTTTGAGCGCGCGGCACCGCGATCAGTGCCGCACGCTATTAGCGGCGGGTCCCGGCTTCACTATGACGCCGGGCCCGCCGTGATATGATGCGGAGTCATCGTGGGACCCCGCGTTATATCACGGGAGCGGGACCAAGGACGTACTCATACGTCCTTGGTCCTTTAAGAGGTTAATATATAATGGATTACTCCTTTAAAGAGGACATGTGTCCTACCAAAAAAATGAGATACTTCCATTAAATAGCCCTGATGACATATGTGTCCTGATTACAAATCTTTCTACAGTTTCTTAATATGCACTTCCATTCCTGAAATATGATGGTTTATCGTTCGACAATTCAGGGAGTCACCAGGTGTGAGCTTAACGGGGTATTCCGGGCAAAAACATCTTATCCCCTATCAAAAGGATAGGGGATAAGATGTCTGATCGCGCGGGCCTGCCGCTGGGACCCCCCGCGTTCTTCCTGCAGCAGCCCGCATTCTATGCGTAGCTGCGTCTGCATTTTTGGAAACCGCCGGGCTTCCGAGACGGGGAAGTGACATCACGCGACGCCCCCTCCATTAATTTCCATGGGAGGGGGCGTAAGGGCCACAATGCCCCCTCCAATAGACATGAATGGAGGGGGCTTGGAGTGACGTCATGTCCCCGTCTCGGAAGCCTGGCGGGTTCCGAAACTGCAGACAGCTACGCATAGAATGCGGGCTGCTGCAGGGAGATCACAGGGGGGTCCCAGCGGCAGCCCCCCCGCGATCAGACATCTTATCTCCTATTCTTTCGATAGGGGATAAGATGTTTTTGCCCAGAATACCCCTTTAATTTAAAAAATGTGGAGTTAATATCCGGTAATGACACACAATCACTCCATGCTCTACGTGCCATTCAGACGTGCTGGTAGAAAACACAGTACAAGCACATATATCAAGCTTTGTAATATATGTTATCAGAGGACGATTCTTTTTTTCTCCCCTTATCAGTCTCCCCCAACAGCTCATCATTCACTCTGAAAAAAAACTCAAGCCTGTTTTACCTTCACAAAATGGACCAGCTCACTGGGAGATGTTACATTCTGCCCATTCAAGTCTATTAAGAAGGGAAAGGGAGTAGATGGGGAAGTGGCTGGAGAGAGCCAGAAACAAATAGACTACCAAGGGACCAATCAAGTTAATTGTGTTAGGGCATGGTCACACGGGCAGGATCTACTGTGAGTTATTTGCTGTGAGTTTGAAACACAGCTGATTTTTTGCAGCCGATTACATTGTATTCAATGTATTCTGCTACAAATTTTCCTGCACAGTGCCTTTGTCTCAGTGGGGAAACTTGGAGTAGATCCCGCCTGTGTGAACAAGACCTTAGATCTCTCTCCAGCTGTTAATTTACATCTTAAACTGTTAAAGAGGTACTCCGGTGAAAAACTTTTTTTTTAAATCAACTGGGGCCAGAAAGTTAAACAGATTTGTAAATTACTTTTTAAAAAAAATCTTAATCCTTCCTGTACTTATTAGCTGCTGAATACTACAGCGGAAATTCTTTTCTTTTTGAAACACAGAACTGTCTGCTGACATCACGAGCACAGTGCTCTCTGCTGACCTCTCTGTCCATTTTATGAACTGTCCAGAACAGCATATGTTTGCTATGGGGATTTCCTTTTACCCTGGACAGTTCCTAAAAATGGACAGAGATGTCAGCAGAGAGCACTGTGTTTCAAACGGAAAAGAATTTCCACAGTAGTATTCAGCAGCTAATAAGTAAGATTTTTTTAATAGAAGTAATTTGAATATCTGTAACTTTCTGGCACCAGTTGATTTAAAAAAAAAAAAAAAAGGTTTTCACCAGAGTACCCTTTTAAGGACTCCAGTATAATGTCCTCCATGCTGCTGCTGCTTTAAAGGGGTACTCCGGTGCTTACACATCTTATCCCCTATCCAAAGGATAGGGGATAAGATGCCTGATCGCGGGAGTCTAGCAGCTGGGGACGCCTGTGATCATGCACACGGCACCCCGTTTGTAGTCAGTCCCCGGAGCGTGTTTGCTCCGGGACTGATTACGGTCGACTGTAGGGCCGGCGGCGTGTGACGTCACGGGAGGGGGCTATCATGCCCCCTCCCGTAGGCTTGCATTGAGGGGCGGAGCGTGACGTCACACGCCGCTGGCCCTGCGGTCGACCGTAATCTGTCCCGGAGCGAACATGCTCCGGGTCTGATTACAAACGGGGTGCCGCGTGCATGATCACGAGCGTCCCCAGCTGTGGGACTCCCACGATCAGGCATCTTATCCCCTATCCTTTGGATAGGGGATAAGATGTGTAAGCACTGGAGTACCCCTTTAAACATATAAGGAGCAAAATCCTGTCTTCTGTGTGTGCAGTGTATAGCAGATGACCTAGAGGCTCAGTGACCTCTGAAAATTAGAGAAATGGCCAAGAATAGTGCTGCTTCTCATGGCCAAAAAAGGCAGCTTATCCTTACCTGAAATAACAGATATGAATTCAGTACAGTTTTGTTGTAGCATTTTTTTTTCTGTGCAGTTTCCTACACAACTATGTTAAAATAGTGGTGAACATTAATAACTACATTCACTTTTATAAAATCTTCCTTGTGTTATTTCTACATGATACCTACACTACTAAAATACCCTCAGCTCTTTGCACTCCTTTTTTAGTAGCTTTGTCTGGTTGTCCCCAGATAAACCTCTTTTTTATATTACTAGTTTTGCTATTTTTTTTCCCACTTGTGTCTAATACTTTAGCTATTGTCTAAAGCTGCTCAGTCATGCTTTCTGTAAAAAAAAAATAATAAAAAAAAAAAAGTCTCTGTTCTATTTTTTTTGTAGAGGTATCTACTTTTTTTTTATCTACTTTTTTTTATAGGTTGGGATCTATTTGTTAGAAGCCTGTTTATCCAAACCAGAATTTCTCAGTGAAGGACACAGAAGAATGAAGAAATCTTGTCTTATTTTTCAAAAGCTGATGGAAAAGTTCTATAACTTCACAATACCAGGTATTATACATATTATAATAATTAAAAAAATTGCAATGATTACAAACATGAAATAGTGAATGCTTTAATGTCAAGAAAATGTCACCGCTTCAATGCAAATATTTTTATTCCTTATTTACTAACCATTATGGAGCATCTTTTCTAAGAGCGCTGTACTGCATCGTTCCTCCTTATTCCTGCTGAAAATATATGAAATTGATGTCTGTTACCATGATTCATGTCAAAAGGTTGTGTCCCTAGACAGCTTATTAATATTGACAGAGATTTGACCGTGTCTGGGCTAGATAATGCCCAGATGTCAATTTATTCATGATTTTCTTGGAGGAATAATAGAGGAACAACACAATTCTGAGTTTCAAGAAGACATGCTCTGGAATTGTTATACTATGGCTGATGCATGTATTAAAAAGAAATATGACATGTCAGTAAAAAGTACAGGGGTACTTTAAAGTAATGTCTAATAAAGTCAAACCCTATTTATTAAGGCTGGCCCATGGATTAACTGTTCTTTATTAGGAAAGATACCAGCAATACTGAATTGCTGCCCAAAAAATGGTCTGCATGGAAAACAGTCACTTAAAGGGGTTATCCAGCATAAGGTGATTTTAGTATGTACCTGACAGACAGTAATGGACATGCTTAGGAAGAATCTGCGCTTGTCTTGGGCTAAATGGCTATGCTGTGAGATTACCAGAACACTGTGGCTAGCTTTCTGTGAACTTGTATTTCCTGTTTTCAGTTTTCTTGTTTGCCTACAAATCTCATGATACTATTTTCCTCCTTCCCACACATCAGCTACCCCACCCATTGAAACATAAATGAGCTGCAGACCTGTGGTTTTCAATCAGGGTGCCTACAGCTGTTGCATTAGTTGCAGATTGCTCTCTCCACACATTGAAGCAGACAGGCTCCCTGTCATCAGCTGACTAGTGAGTCAGGTCTCGACCGCATTGCAAGCTGGGAAAAATCTGAGACAGCAGTCATTTTGTATGCTGTTAAAAATAAATATTGGGGGGAAAATCACATAAGAATTGTGAGAAAACCGTCACACACAGGTAAAGACACTATATTATGAACTACACTAACTTTACAGCCCCTGTAGCATAGTCAAATAAAAAAAATTCCCGGAATACCCCTTTAACGTAGAAAAATCATATTTTAGCCTTCAGGCTAGGGTTACGTGTATCATATACACTGCGTATTTGACACTGCAGGAAATTCACCGGTTGTCAGTCACGCTAACTCACTTGGCCCAGGGAACTATGCTGTTTACGTAATTCTGGAAGTTACATAAAATGTAGCTGGGCCTTTTTACACCTTTTCTAACAAGAATTTGCCAATGGAAAACTCCATTGAATTGCTGCCCAAAAATGGTCTGCATGGAAAACAGTCACTTAACGTAGAAAAATCATATTTTAGCCTTCATGCTAGGGTTACGTGTAGCATATACACTGCGTATTTGACACTGCAGGAAATTCACCTGGTGTCAGTCACGCTAACTCAGTTGGCCCAGGGAACTATGCTGTTTACGTAATTCTGGAAGTTACATAAAATGTAGCTCAAGGGGGCTATAACATTTTATACCATTTTTCTCAGTTGGGCCTTTTTACACCTTTCTAACAAGAATTTGCCAATGGGAAACTCCAGTGTATGCCTGTAATAGATTCCACTTTATAGGTTTACAGTGGCATCTGTTGCTCATAGGTTTGCATGTAAAAAAAAAACATAAAAAACCCTATGCGTTACAGGCTTGACATTTATAACTTTATCTTTATTGTTTGCAAAGATACACTGCTCAAAAAAATTAAGGGAACACTAAGATAACACATCCTAGATCTGAATGAATGAACTGTTCATTTGAAACACTTTCGTCTTTACATAGTTGAATGTGCTGACAACGAAATCACTAAAAATGTATCATTGGAAATCAAATTTATCAACCCATGGAGGTCTGAATATGGAGTCACACTCAAAATCAAAGTAAAAAAAACACACTACAGGCTGATCCAACTTTGATTTAATGTCCTTTTAAAACAAGTAAAAAATGAGGCTCTGTAGTGTGTGTGTGTGGCTTCCACGTGCCCGTATGACCTCCTTACAACATCTGGGCATGCTCCTGATGAGGTGGCGGATGGTCTCCTGAGGGATATCCTCCCAGACCTGGATTGAAGCATCTGCCAACTCCTGGACAGTCTGTGGTGCAACATGGCGTCGGTGGATGGAGCGAGACATGATGTCCCAGATGTGCTCAGTCGGATTCAGGTCTGGGGAACAGGAGGGCCAGTCTATAGCATCAATGCCTTCCTCTTGCAGAAGCTGCTGACACACTCCAGCCACATGAGGTCTAGCATTGTCTTGCATTAGGAGGAACCCAGGGCCAACCGCACCAGCATATGGTCTCACAAGGGGTCTGAGGATCTCATCTCTGTACCTAATAGAAGTCAAACTACTTCCGGCAAGCACATGGAGGGCTGTGCAGCCACCAAAGAAAAGCCCACCACACCATTACTGACCCACCACCAAACCGGCCATGCTGGAGGATGTTGCAGGCAGCAGAACATTCTCCATGGCATCTCCAGACTCTGTCACATGCTCAGTGTGAACCTGTTTTCATCTGTGAAGAGCTCAGGGCGCCAGTGGCGAATTTGCCAATCTTAGTGTTCTTTGGCAAATGCCAAACCTCCTGCATGGTGTTGGGCTATAAGCACAACCCCCACCTGTGGATGTCTGGCACACATCCCTCCCTCATGGAGTCTGTTTCTGACCGTTTGAGTGGACACATGCACATTTATGGCCTGCTGGAGGTCATTTTGCAGGGCTCCTTGCACAAAGGCAGAGGTAGCAGTCCTGCTGCTGGGTTGTTGCCCTCCTACAACCTCCTCCACTTCTCCTGATGTACTGGCCTGTCTCCTGGTAGCGCCTCCATGCTCTGGACACTAAACTTACAGACACAGCAAACCTTCTTGCCACAGCTCGCGTTGATGTGCCATCTTGCATGAGCTGCACTACCTGAGCCACTTGTGTGGGTTAGACACCCGTTTCATGCTACCACTAGAGTGAAAGCACTGCCAGCATTCAAAAGTCACCAAAACATCAGCCAGGAAGCATAGGAACTGAGAAATGGTCTGTGGTCACCACCTGCAGAACCATGCCTTTTATTGAGGGTGTCTTGCTAATGGCCTATAATTTCCACCCGTTGTCTGTTCCATTTGCACAACAGCATGTGAAATTGTCAATCAGTGTTGCTTCCTGAGTGGACAGTGTGATTTCACAGAAGTGTAATTGACTTTGTTACATTGTGTTGTTCAAGGGTTCCCTTTTATGTTTTTGAGCAGTGTATTTAGCAAAAAGACATCTTTACAGTGTTGACCCCCCCCCCCCCCCCCTCCCCGGTCCCATCTTATTGTCTATGACTCTCTTCCTTGCAGTTCAGCCTCCTGTATGCTTCTGATCAGTTACCATCTTGCATTTTTGATTTTACTCTGTGCTCTACCACTCCCATCATGCCTTAGCATCGTGTGGGCAGCCAGAGCCCGCTCTATCTCTGCTTGTTGGGAGGACAGTGTGATCCCCTCTTTATTTTCCTTAATAAGCTAAGCAATCATAAATACAGGACATACTGGTGCTTGTATGACTGGCACATAGATCTCAATAGACTAAAATATGGAAATCTGTAATTGAGCACAATGGAAGTTTTGGTTTTGCTTTTATGTTTGTTTGTTTTTAAATAACTTTTTTTTATTGCCTTAGTATTTAAAGTGTGTGTTACCTACTTGCAGATATATCGGATGATGATGAGGAAGAGTCAGACCAAGATCTGGAGAGACAAAATATTGAAGAACTTTATGAGTATGTCAGACAGACTCATCAACAAGAAGAAAAAGTTCTGCAAGAAGATGTGCAGCATCCAGCCCTAATACCCGTCCTAAGACCATACCAGAATGAAGCCGTCAATTGGATGCTGCAGAGAGAGAACTTCAACAATGTGCCTTCTAGTGGTAGATACTTTTGCCATATTCTGCAAAGCATCCTTCTGTTTGATACTTTGTACATTTTCTCTTTATAATTTATTTTACGTAAATTTTTTTCCCAATCTACCCCGTAAAGATGGGTCATGTGCAGGGAAAGATAAAGTCTTCCCTTTATCTCACTTACAGAAACATAAAGACCTCTGAAAAGGCTCCCAATGTAAAACAGTGTTATCTGTCACCCATAGACAGACTGGGATCTGTTTATTGGATACATTGTGAGCTTATCAATGCATGTCTACTGAGCAGTGGTCCCTCAAGTTACAATATTAATGACCAGTAGGACCATTGTATGTTGAGACCATAACTCTATGGAAACCTGGTAAATGGTTTTGAAGCCCCAACATGTCCTCCATAAATAGTGAGGAATAAGGAAAAATAAGTAGCTAACTAATACATATAAAGCAAGCCCTTACATATAAATGTAAGAAAAATCTGCTAGAAGATATAAATCACAGGCTATGTATAGGTCAGGAGCTTCTTCAGGGTCCTGTACAGTACACGCAGTGTCCCAAAAAAGTTAAATGGCGCTGCCCCCACCTGGTGTCCAAAGGAGCAGCTAACCCTGGCATGGGTAAAGAGTAGTACATAACATGTGGTACCTCCCTGTATTGTAGGAAGGTGACAGTCAGTCAGTGCATGCACTTCAGTAATACAGTACCTGGTGATTTATCTATGATATGCCCATACTGATTGGTCTCTTCTTCCAGCGGTTTTTCAAATCTGGACTTTTTGTACCATTGTATGTTAAGTATGGTTTAAAGTTACAATGGTGCAGAAAAGACTATTGAATTTTGAAAATATTTGTAACCTGAAGCCTTTGTAGCTTATAGGTGACAGATGCCACTTTTGGACATCTGTTTAATGCATCCAACACCCATAGGCTCAGGGATGTGGAATTCCTATCACCCGATGCCCGGGACATGCAGTTCCGGGCGCCGGGCAGGTGAATTTTTCAGGCCCTTAGTCCTGCTTTGCCCAGAGAGTTGTATGGAGTAGGCTCAGGATCGTGCCTGCTCTGTACTCTGCAGCCCCCAGCTGTTCCCAGTAGCTGGGGGGCTGCCGCTAATAGCCAGCATGCGGTGATCGCCGTGGCTGGCTATTAACCCTTTAGATTGCCGTTGACAGCGGTGTCTAAAGGGACATGTGAATGCTCCCTGGTGGACTAGTGGGGTGGATCGCCATCCCCTAGGGGGGTGATCCACTCGAGAGGTAGCCGGAGGGCTGACTTGTTCCCTGGTGTCCTGTGGCTCTGTCATTGATAGAGCTTGGCTGAACTCTATTGATCTATAGAAGCAATCTAATGATTCCTTCTAAAAGTCCCCTAAGGGTAATAAAGTGTAAAAAAAAATAAAAAAAATTTTTTTTTTATAAAAGTACAAAAGACACACATTAACCCCTTCCATATTAAAAGTTCAAATCACCCCCTTTTCCTATATAAAAACATGTAAACATAATAAAAATAAACATTTTGGTATTGATGCGTGCGTAATTGTATGAACTATTAAAATATAAGTTTATGTATCCCGTACAGTAAATGATGTAAATGTAAAAAAAAAAAAAACACAGAATTGCAATTTTTATTATATCCCAGAAAAAAATGTAAAGACAATTAAAAAGTTAGATCAATACCAAAATGGTACCGATATAAAAAACAGATTATGGCGCAAAAATGAGCCCTCATACAGCCTTGCATGCAAAGAAAAAAAAAAGCTACAGGGGTCAGAAAATGGCAATTAAAAAAATTTTCTAAAAAGCTTAGAATTTTTTTAAAATTAGTAAAACATGACAAACTATACAAATCTGGTATTGCTGTAATCACGCCGGCCTAAAGTATCAAAATAGCATGTTAGCTCGACCTCATTTTTTCTTTGTTTCGGAGCATATGTTATGGAACAATTAAAAGGTATTATTATAGTAGTTAGTTATGGCTATTATAGGCCGAGGAGGAAAAACTAGAGTGTAAAAGCGAAAATTGGCCGGGACAAGTGGATCATCATGAGGAACAAGTAGATTTTGCTACATTTTAGTCCCATGGACAAGTAGTTTTTATTAAATTTCCACACCCCTAAGGCTGTAAGGATATCCATTATTCAGGTCATGAGAAAGCATTTAACAGCTCATATATAATCAACATATTCCATAAAGTATGAAGATGTATTAGTCACTTTTATGGGTTTGCTGTAGGGACTATTAAACCTGCTTCAATAAAGAGGACTTCTAATGATAACCAACCTGTTTCTGGACCTACCTTTTCATGCTACATCTATGGGCCTGACATTTGGCTGTCATGTGCATCCAAAGGGTCCTATGTATGACCCAGGAGATTGAGTTGCCTATTTGGAGTTTAAAGGGGTTATCCACCATAAGGTAATTTTTAGTACGTACCTGGCAGACAGTAATGGACATGCTTAGGAAGGATCTGCGCTTGTCTTGGCTAAATGGCTATGTCATGAGATTACCATAACACTGGCTAGCTTTTTGTGAACTGGGATTTCCTGTTTGAGTTTTCTTCTTTGCCTACAAATCTAATAATTCCATTTTCCTCCCTCCCACACATCAGCCACCCCACCCAATGAAACATAAATGAGCTGCATCCATTTAAAAGACCTGTGGTTTTCAATCAGGGTGCCTACAGCTGTTGCATTAGTTGCAGATTGATCTCTCTCCCACCAAGCGATCCCTCCACCCATTGAAGCAGACAGGCTCCCTGTCATCAGCTGACTAGTGAGTCAGGTCTCTGCCGCATTGCAACCTGGGAAAAATCTGAGACAACAGTCATTTTGTATGCTGTTAAAAATAAATATTGGGGGGAAAATCACATAAGAATTGTGAGAAAACCGTCACACACAGGTACAGACCCTTTATTATGAACTACACTAACTTTACAGCCCCTGTAGCATAGTCAAATAAAAAAAATAAAAAATCCTGGAATACCCCTTTAATACCATACAGTGGCGTCCATCACTTTTAGGCTAATATACATATTTTTTGGATCCCCTCTATGGATATACCATAGTCTACTGTGCTATTCTATACATCATTGCTATGCTGTGGTCTACCGACCAGACAGAGGCCAAAGAGACACCCTTTTTCCTGTATGACTGGCACATATGCTAATATACTAAAACACAGAAATCTATAATTAAAGGAAATCTGTCATCAGTGTCACCTTCACTAACCTGTAGTGCAGGTGACACTGATAACGATACTTATCTGGTCTCATTGCATGCTCCGGATCTTTGGCTATCCTCTTCGTCATCTTCCACTCTGGATCCGACTTGGAGCATGAATGGAGCTTCGTGGGGTCACCGCTGCTGTTTGCTAGCAGAGGGACCCAGCAGAGAAGCCAATTCAGGCCCGGAGCGGAAGATATCGATGAGGATAGCCGAAGATCTAGAGCACGGAATCGGTACAGATAAGTATTGGTGGCATCAGTGGTTAGTGCAGGTGAAACTGATGACAGATTTACTTAAATCCCATGGGAGAGTGTGGTTGGAGTTTTGTCTTGTGGCCTCTTAAGTATTGGAGCCCTATGGAGACGTTTTGCAAATACGTCAGGACTTGTATGTCTGAAAAGATCCTGAGGAAAAATGCAGTGTAAAGCTATTCGTATAATTGTAAATTACCTCTATTCAGTAGATGTATGCGGGATGACATTAGAAATCAGTGCAAGGACAAGAATGTCCAATGAGTTATGCCATTTACAACAAGAATTGTATTTCTCTATTAATGAGTGCCTTTTTATTTGCATTTTAGTGCATTATGTGAATCACCAATTTATTTTCTCTTTGTGTAGAAAGTGCACTGCATCCATTATGGAGAGAAGTCACAACAATAGATGCTAGAAAAATCTTCTTTAACCCCTTTTCTGGAAGGTAAAACTACTGTTATGTACTCTTAATGTCAAAAATTATTTAGATTAGCTTTTGTGAAATGACCTACATGTCCAGTATACCTTTGGATAGGGTATGGAAAGCCAATAATAATTTTAATATATATTTTAGCAGACACTGTTGACAGCAGAATCTGGAAACCGACTTATTTGCAGCAGTGGCAAATATACCTGTACAATGGTCCCTCAAGTTACAATATTAATTTGTTCTAGGACAACCATTGTATGTTGAGACCATAACTATGGAAATAATTGTTTTTAAAGAAAAATAAGTAGATAACTAATATAGATAAAGCAAGTCCTTACATATAAATGCTGCTGGGAGCTGTAAATCATTGTCTATGTAGAGGACAGGAGCTTCTTCAGGGCTCTGTACTGTACACGCAATGTCCTAAAACAGTAAAATGGAGCCTTCTCATCTGGTGTCCAAAGGAGCAGCTAACTGTGGCATAGGTAAAGAGTAGTACAGAACATGTAATACCTCCCTGTACTGTAGGGAGGTGCTACCAGACAGCCAGTCAGTGCATGCACTTCAGTAATATATGTGGTTTTACCAGTGAGTGCCCATTCTGATTGGTCAGTTCCAGCCATTGACACGTTTCGCAGATCTGGACTGTCCGTTGCGTTGTATGTTGAGTCTGGTTTCAAGTTACAATGATCTTTTCTGGACCATTGTATGTTGAAACTATTGTATGTTGAGGCCATTGTAAGTTGAGGAATCACTGTACTGTATATAGTTTCTGCTATTATAATGGCCTACTAAAAGAGCAAAGTGTTTGGGTGGTTAGTATAACTTATTATTAGTTCACTTTGCAAAGTTGAGCAAGGCTGGATTGACACTATGTTAACCTTTTTATAGCTGCAGTGACTTTTCGTTTGTGCATTTTTTTCCCTCTTTGCCTTCTTATATTCATAAGTTGTATAATTTTCCACCTACTCACCCATATGGGGGCTTGTTTTTTTCGCCGTCAATTGTACTTTTTTAATGACGTCATTTATTTTACCACAAATTGGCGAATTTCTATGCAGTGCACTTCTCAATGAAAATGACCTATTATGTTTATTTTGAAGGTCAATGGGGGAGATTTATCAAAACCTGTGGACAGGCAAAGTTGCCCAGTTGCCCATAGCAACCAATCAGCTCACTTCTTTCATTCTTAACAAGGCCTGTGAAAAATGAAAGAAGTAATCTGATTGGTTGCTATGGGCAACTGGGCAACTTTTCCTGTCCACAGGTTTTGATAAATCTCCCCCAATATGATTACGATACCCAATTTATATAGTAAAACAATTGTATGCTTAAAATTATCCTTTTCTGACCCCTAAAACACTTTTATTTTGTGGGGGGCTGTATGAGGTCTCATTTTTTGTGCCTTGATCTGTAGTTTTTATTGGTATTGCTATCATTTTTGGTTTGATGGAACTTTGTAATCACTTTTTTTTTTTTCTGGTATATGAAGTGATCAAAAATCACCAGTTCTGTATTGTATTTCATATATTTTATTTTAAGTTTACCCAATTTACCATGCAGTCTCATTATTTTAACCCCTTAACGACCACGGCCGTAAATGTACGTCCTGGTTTGGCGGGACTTCCCACACCAGGACGTACATATATGTCATGTGTGTGACCGCGAGCATCGGAACGGTGCTCGCGTCATACACAGCAGGTTCCGGCTGCTAGTAGCAGCCAGGGACCTGCCCGTAATGGCTGACATCCGCGATCACGCGGATGTCTGCCATTAACCCCTCAGATGCCATGATCAATACAGATCGCGGCATCTGCGGCAGTGCGGTACTTTGAATGGCTGTCTCCCGGGGTCTTCTGCTCTGGTCTGCAATCAAGCAGACCAGAGCAGAAGATGACCGATAATACTGATCAGTGCTGTGTCCTATACATAGCACTGAACAGGATTAGCAATCAAAGGATTGCTATAGATAGTCCCCTATGGGGACATAAAAAGTGTAAAATAAAAGTTGAAAAATGTACCATTTTACCCCCAAAAAGCGTTTATTTTTTATTTTTATATAAACATATTTGGTATCGCCACGTGTGTAAATGTCCGTACTATCAAAATATAATGTTAATTATCCCATACAGTGAATGGCGTAAACGTAAAACATTAAAGTCCAAAAATGAAGCTTTTTTTTTGTCACATTTTATAAAAAAAAAAAAATTTATAACAAATTATCTAAAAGTTTTATATATGCAAATGTGGTATCAATAAAAAGTACAGATGACGGTGCAAAAAATTAGCCCTCATACTGCCCTATATACGGAAAAATGAAAAAGTTATAGGTGGTCAAAATAGGGTGATTTTAGATTACTGATTTTATACAAAAAGTTTTAGATTTTTTTTAAGCGGTACAAAAATATAAAAGTATCTAGCCATGGGTATCATTTTAATCGTATTGACCCACAGAATAAAGAACACATGTAATTTTTACCGTAAAATGTATAGTGTGAAAACAAAACCCTCCAAAATGCGCAAAATTGTGGTTTTCATTAAAATTTCCTCCCTAAATTTTTTTTTGGGGGTTCGCCGTACATTTTATGGTAAAATGAGAGGTTTCATTACAGAGTACAATTGATCACGCAAAAAACAAGCCCTTATATGGGTCTGTAGATGGAAATATAAAGGAGTTATGGATTTTAGAAGGCGAGGAGGAAAAAACGAAAACACAAAAATAAAATTGGCCTGGTCCTTAAGGGGTTAATAGTTATTGGCGCTCCACTTATACAGGCTTCTGAGACTGCCTGCATACTTGTGTATGCCTTGTGCTTACCTATTTTAGCTGATGTGGCATTCTTAACTTTTCAGTCATACTGATTTATATTTCCCCAATAAAATCATTTTGTAATGCTGTTGTTTACATTTCCCATGAAGCCTCTGCTTTGCAGAGAGAGGTGGTAACACTGCAGTTTCCCCACCTGTTGACCTATCACCTGGCTACATACCAGCAGCCTGAACTGCTGAGGATCATAAGTGGGCTGGGATCAGTTCACATCATGTGTAACTTTGATGCATTTCCATGTGTTCATTTGAGAAATATTGCAATGAAGATCAAGTGATTTGACCTAAAATCACACTTAAGGTGTTTTATGAAGTTTTTAAGTTCTCAAGCTGTGATAACATGTTGATTTTCTACTGCATTTTTCCACACATATTTAAAACATTTGGCTTTATTTTATGTTGTGAACACGGCCTCAGTGGAAGTCTATTACTATACATCCTGATCCCACAGAGATGGCAGCAGCATACAGATAGAGCTAAAAGGGGCACAGATTGCTTCCTAAAACACACAAAGCCATGTAATTTTCTGGTGGTCTGAATGGTGGTCACATGACCCAGGTATAGACGTATAACATGTATGGGACATATCCATCAGCGTTTGCTGGATAGAATAGTATGAGACATATCCATCAGCATTTGCTGGATAGAATAGTGCAGAGCACAGTGGTATTCCATCCAGCTGGATCCTGTAAAATATACCATGCAGCAAAACTTTTTTTTTGCCTTACTTTTTTACAGTATGATAGCTGAACTGTTGACAATGATAATGGTTTCCAATGGCAACACAGTGTAGTTCTTACCAGCTTTAATCCAGTATTAGTGCAGGATAAGTAATATAATGTAATGCAATGTATGTTCCTAAAGGGATATTCCAGTATACAAACCTTAAAGGGGTAGTCCAGTGGTGAAAAACGTATCCCCTATCCTAAGGATGGGGATAAGTTTGAGATCGCGGGGGGTCCGACCGCTGGGGCCCCCTGCGATCTCTCTGTACGGGGCCCCGGCTCTCGGCCCAGATAGCGGGTGTCGACCCCCGCACGAAGCGGCGGCCGACACGCCCCCTCAATACATCTCAATGGCAGAGCCGGAGATTGCCGAAGGCAGCGTTTCGGCTCTGCCATAGAGTTGTATTGAGGGGGCGTGTCGGCCGCCGCCTCGTGCGGAGGTCAACACGCCCCCTTCCCGCTGGCTGTTGGGGCTCCGTACAGGAGATCGCGGGGGGCCCCAGCGGTCGGACCCCCCGCGATCTGCAACTTATCCCATATCCTTAGGATAGGGGATAAGTTGCTCACCACTGAGTCACCACTGGATATCTCGTTTAAGGGTAAGTTCACACGCACGCAGATTTGATGCGCAGGATTTGATGCACAGGATTTTCTGCTGCAGATTACAATATAAACTCAGTGACTGAGCATAGATTCTAATCGTCAGTTAAAAATCCTGCGCATCAAATCTGCGCAGGATCCTGTAT
The DNA here is from genome assembly GCF_029499605.1 of Hyla sarda. Taxonomy (NCBI): domain Eukaryota; kingdom Metazoa; phylum Chordata; class Amphibia; order Anura; family Hylidae; genus Hyla; species Hyla sarda. The sequence goes on from NC_079191.1 coordinate 332,673,944, forward strand.
GTGTGAACGTACCCTAAAGGGGTACTCCTGTGGAAAACTATTTTGTTTTCTAAATCGACTGGTTCCAATAGGTTAAACAGATTTGTAAATCCCTTCAAGATAAAAATCTGAATCCTTTCAGTACTTACCAGCTGCTTTATGCTTTAGAGAAACTTGTATAGTTCTTTTCTGTCTGACCACAATGCTCTCTGCTGACACCTCTGTCCATGTCAGGAACTGTCCAGAGCAGGAACAAATCCTTTTTCCGTCTCTTTTTCTGTGTTTTCATGAATGCATTGCAAAGATATCTATATCTGAATTAGTTGCCCTGCATAAAGTAAACCAATATTGTACTGTAATTTTCCCTCCAACACATCCTGCTGTAACACAACACAATAATATTTTATTGTAGAAAGATAAGAGTTTTCCAGAAAGCAATTACTCATGCAGAGTCTGCTCTTTGTGCTTTTCTTTTCTCCTCCAGTATAATCCGTGAACGTCCCGCTGCTGCCCATGAGCGGCCTGGAGGTATTCTTGCAGATGAAATGGGTCTGGGGAAGACAGTGGAAGTTTTGAGCTTGATCCTTTGTCATCCTAGAAAAGATTTTAAAGCGGACTTGCTGACGTTACCTGAGGTAATACGCATTCCGGGTCTCACAGATGACAGCCAGTTCAAATGGAAGCCACAAGCTCTTGGTGTTTTGGGATTAGTGATAAATTGTGATTTGCAACAACCAAAGACACCATTATTTGAGGCTTTAGGACCTTACTGTGGTGTCCGTTTTCATGTTTTCTTTTCACAATTTGGTAAAAAATATATTCTTGGACAGACTTTTTTAGTTTTCTTTTAAATTTTTTTTCCCTGTATTTTATACAGAAATTGTTTTTAATGTTTATTAGTGGTTCACTCCCTACCACTTTTGTTTTTACACAGGGCAGGAAATATTTTCACATAGACCTGGTTATTTACTTCATAACATTATCTAGTGACAACTATCTTATCCCCATCCACTGAATAGGTGTTAAGTATCTGATCGCTAGTGCCCTGGCCGCTGGGACCCTCCCGCCACAAACTCTAGAATGGGACCCCGGCTCCTAGAGAGGACCCCTGCTTTTTAGAGATTGTGCTATATATGGCCCACGCTCTATTCACGTTCTATGGGAGCGCCAGAGATGTCTGAGTGCTTTACTTGGGTTGTCCAGGCATGCTGGGAGTTGTAGTTTTGCAGCAGCTGGAGCAATCCTGGTTGGGAAACGGTGCTACAGACTAGTATAAGAAAAGACACTTTCTTCTGACTTTTTTGCCATTTGTTGCACTGCAGAATAAAAATTTATGGAAAAAGATCTGGAGTTATGTTGCATGATTTCACTACAGTATACTGAACACACCTGCAGAACATGGTAATACATCAAATGATGTTGACCTATTTGAATGCAGAACGTATTGTATAAATCAGATGTTCCCACTTTCCATAGTAATATTATATAATCAGGTTTTATGAATATTACTAAAAGTTTTTATTTTTGGCGAACATACTTAATGAATTAAACTAAAATTAGTTTTATTCTAGGGGAAAACCGTAAACTATTTCATCCCACCACCACCCACGGAAAAGAAAGACAGCGTAGTGGACAACAGGAAGACGTATCCCAGTAAGTGTTTTACCTATTTCTGTATTAAAGAGTGAATATCATTAGAAGTAATGTTCTGTTGCGCTGTGCAGCAGACTGCTCTAAGCAGCTCCCCTGCCACTTCACCTGTCTTTCCCCTCCTCCTGAAGGCAGCATGAGGCTTTAGGACTCTTTCCGTTTCTTTAGCAACCCTTCATTAGAACTGTTGGCTAAATTGTCAAGGTCTTGCATCAGATCTGCGCCTTGAATTTGAAGCATTTTATATTATTTTATTTTTATTTATTTGTTTTTATTTGAAATGCTAAAATGGGAATCCTTAAGTATGCAATTCTAAGTTGTATTCTTCCCTAAAGTGGTACTTCAAGCTATTTTTTTTTTTCGTGTAAAAGAATAGGCCAGGGAAAAGTTTATAGAACAGTCAAATATAGTCTCATACAAGTTCTGTAAGCTTACTGCGATGGTATGGGCACTTACTATGATGTATTGTAGCTTGAATGAAGACGCTTTCATCACACCATGCACTCTGCTAGCAGAGGTAATTTTGGCATGTGACCTGTACCATTTGCGTTAGTACAGGGGGCCTGGCTTTCATACTAGGTTGCCTACGCGTCATATTCCCACCCAGTCCTCAGCTTTCGTGATGCTTTGTTGCATTGCTAAAAGTGCTTGCAGCTACATCTTGTGTACCTCCTACCCAAAAGACAAATCCTGAATTGTTTTTATTTTCACTTTACAGGTGTACGGGTCATGGTTTTAGCCGCAATTAAGGAAATGAGTACGGGCAAAGGTGTGTCCACAATCGGCATCCTTAAATATGTGAGCTCCATCTATAGATACAATATGCAGAGCAACCATCGACTGCTCAAAAAGACCTTGGTTAAGCTGCTTTCCAAAAAGATAGTGGAACAGGTTAAAGGTCGGGGACTCCAAGGATCCTTTAAACTGGGGGTGAATTATAAAGAACAGATGACTCGAGATAAACCTTCAGTCCAAAAATTGGTAAGCTGTCATGGACTTGTATTTATGCTTTTGTGATGACTTCTATTTGAAAGGTTACAAGACATTTTCTTGATGTGAAGCACCTTTGCCGCTTTTTTGAATGCAGAAAGCTCAACATATATTTATGTTCTGACACACACTTGTCATAAGATGATGCCTTAATATATGTGTTTTTATCTCTTATATTCGTTAATCCCCTGATAGGACAAGAAGAAAGTGTTTACCACAAAATATTTCTCATCATACATTCTACGTTTTTTTGCAGAACACACGATCTTCCAACAGGCTGCAAAGTAGTAGGAATAAACTCAGGGAAAACGGTGAAGTCCCTTCTAAGACCGATGCTGATCTAAATGTCTTGTCAAAGGATCATGACTACTGTGCACTGAACAAAACAAGTACTCCAGAAAAACCGCTACAAGGTTGTACTACAGATAGTGGAACTCCAAAGCGATTGGACACCTTGCATCCTGTGACAGATGAGCAGTCTACCACTGCTAGCAACAGCTCTTGTGTTGAATCTACTGATTTAGTAACAAATCAAGATGACATGGAACTCATCTATCAGGAAATGGACTGCCATGACAGTCCTGTCTTCCCTATTAATACCTCTGATTACCGTTTTGAATGTATTTGTGGTAGTCTCAGGTGTCCTGACCTCAAGGACCGAGTACAATGCATGCAGTGCCATCTGTGGCAACACGCGGAGTGTGTAAACTATAAAAGGGAAAGCATCAACACCACACCTTTCTATTGTCCACACTGTCTAGTTGCAATGGACCCTGTTCCAACAGGAGCAACATTGATCATTTCTCCCAGTTCCATCTGTCATCAATGGGTTGATGAAATTAACCGCCATGTTCAATCGTCCTCCCTTCATGTCATGGTAAGGATGCTGGCCCAGGTTTATCAATCTATCGGAGTTAAAAATGTGTCTGATCACCTATCACAACTCATGTTTCATTTTACCAGAGCAATTTAAGAGATGGAAGATGATCTGTGATTGGTGTCTATCAGTCTAAGACAAAAATCAGACACAGATTGATAAATATGTGCCATTATTTGTTTGATCGTGTAAAATAGTAATAAGGGAGCCAAGCACATAGCCATCCATTATACCTGTTATGACAGCAATAAATCAACATATTTACTACATTGACTATGGGGAGGGTGAGAAAAGTAGAAAAGAGCACAGAAATGTCTATGAATAGTTGTATGTTAAGACTTGTTTACATGTGGTGATCTTTGTAGCTGGTGTAGAGAAGTTTCCTTCTCCCTGAATAAGGAGCATTGTTGCTTCTTGCAGCCCGTAGTCAACTTTAAAACTTGAAAAAGAATTACAGTCAAGATGAAAGAGTTTACATCAGGTTCAGAGACAGTGTCACTTGGCCATCCTGTAAGCACACAGGAGGCAGAATTGTACAGTTTATACACACAGTTGGATGGGGAACTTGGAGAAAAAAGAGCCATATTGTGGAGGAGAGGTGAGGGGTCTTATGTGAACGTGTTTGGGAGGTAAGGGGTATGCTGTGGACATAGACGACAGATGAGTGATATGATGTGGATGTGCTGGAGAGGTGAGGGGTATGAAGTTGACATGGATGAGTTATGAGTGGTGTGCTGTAGACATGGAGGACAGGTGATTGGTCTTATGTGGAAGAGAGGTGATGGGTATGATGTGAACATGTTGGGGAGGTAAGGGGTATGCTGTGGACATAGACGACAGATGAGTGATATGATGTGGATGTGCTGGAGAGGTGAGGGGTATGAAGTTGACATGGATGAGTTATGAGTGGTGTACTGTAGACATGGAGGACAGGTGAGTGGTATTATGTGGAAGAGAGGTGATGGGTATGATGTGAACATGTTGGGGAGGTAAGGGGTATGCTGTGGACATAGACGACAGATGAGTGATATGATGTGGATGTGCTGGAGAGGTGAGGGGTATGGTGTGGAGGAGAGGTAAGGGGTATGAAGGAAGTGTGAAGGAGAAGAGAAGGTTATACTGTGGATATGGAGTAGAGGCTGTAACCCTTAGCTATGTAACTGCCTACATTTCTGTGTTGCCTCTATCATTAGATCACTTCATCCATTTATGGTGGTAGAGCAGTGTTGATGTCTGTATAACCTTCTATACTGCAGAAGTGACATAGAAAAGAGTTCTGCACATTTGCTGAATGATAACACGAAGCAATACAGAAAAGAATCCCGCACTCGTTTTCACCATTCTCTCTCCTCCACAGCAGCATGATTTTCTGGATAACCAAAATTGTTGGATAATTGCTTGCTGGTTGGGAAGAGAATACTGAATGAAACTGTTCCCAGCTCATTAATAGTGATCACCATGGTGCTGCTCAGCTTATAGCCGCATGTAGAGATGAGCGAACTTACAGTAAATTCGATTCGTCACAAACTTCTCGGCTCGGCAGTGGATGACTTATCCTGCACAAATTAGTTCAGCTTTCAGGTGGTCCCGTGGGCTGGAAAAGGTGGATACAGTCCTAGGAGACTCTTTCCTAGGACTGTATCCACCTTTTCCAGCCACCAAAGCACCTGAAAACTGAACTAATTTATGCAGGATAAATCATCAACAGCCGAGAAGTTTGTGACGAATCGAATTTACTGTAAGTTCGCTCATCCCTAGCCGCATGGTGTTTGATTCAGAAATGTTGCTGATTTTTGCGCTTTAGAAAACCCTTTTTCCATTGACAGCAAACTGCCCAAAAAAAAAGAATAAACTTGTTACTACTTTGCGGTTATGCACTGAACCTTCCATTATAATCAGTGGAAGCTTTAGGACTTCCATCCCCCTCCAAGCTGCCCATGGCTCACACCTGCACACAGGCACTGCCTTTGCCCTTGTGCTCATCCCCTAAGGTTATAGTCCTGGCGATGGAACTAGTGCAGATTGCATCCACTAGTTATGTAGTTCATAGCATTTATTGATATTTTGCATAATCTGATAAAAACTTTGCTTACTTTTAGGTATATCAAGGTGTTAAGAAACATGGCTTCCTACAACCTCAGATGTTAGCAGAGCAAAATGTAGTCATAACCACATACGATGTTTTGAGAACAGAGTTAAATTATGTGGACATTCCTCACAGCAATAGCAAAGATGGACGCCGATTTCGGAACCAAAAGCGCTACATGGCAATACCAAGCCCACTTGTTGCTGTGGAGTGGTGGCGGATTTGTTTAGATGAAGCACAAATGGTGGAATGCACAACAGCAAAGGTAAATTGTCTATGCAGCAATGTGACAAGGTGGAAATAGATACAGTGAATATTGAAAGTGAAAAAGATTAAAATGAGTTGTCACATAAGGATATCCTTGTCCATATGACCTTTTAGGAGCCTGTAATGCCTCTGTAAGCCAAAACAGAGCTCTGGCGGATCTGGTCTGTTCTGGCATTACATAGATGGCCATTTATTTAGATGCATGTGTTTAAAAAAAGGCTGTCCAGAAAAAGTTTCCCTCTATGGATACGTATTGTTGTGGATTCAAGAATCCTAGCCAATCACTGGCTGAGACAGGATGACCCCAACACCCCGTCTCTGCTGACGTTCACTTCCTGGTGCTGGGGTAGGCAGAAGATGTTTCTGTTCAACCAATCATTGGCCGTTGCAGTGTCCCGCAGTGATTGGCTGAGCGACATTGCGACATGTTGACCACAGCATAGAAAAGAGAATTGGGGTGGAGACTGGGAGCTGCGATTACTTAGGCTGTGGGGGAGGTAATTATAGGGTTCTTTTCTTTTTAATTCTATTCAGACAGCCTGGGCACATTTCTGTAAATTAATTTTTTTTAACATTGTCACGCACCTATTAATTCTAAAAGGTCAGCGCAAGACATTCCTGGCAGGCCTTGTGCTGTTACACTCTCCACCCTAATGTATAGCGGTACACATAGTGAGTTCACAGCAAGTTTTACACCGCAGATTTAGCTGCTGAATTGCAACAAATTTATGGGTTGACACTTTGAACTTTTGACAAGTCATAGGTACATATCATAAGCTTCTATTAGTCAGGTTTTCAATGCTGAGATCCCCACCAATCAGGAGAATGAGCTGGGATAAGGGTACTTTACTCTCAGCGATCTTTGTCTTGTTGTTCCATAATAACGAGCATCCCCGCTTGTTCTCCTGATCAATAGGGTTCTCAGCACTGAAACCCTGATCAGAAAAACTTTTGACATGTAGTTGTAGACTGTGGGTAGGACCAGGACTTGCCATATTAAACAGAAGCAAATCCAATTCTCTTCTGCATTTCAAAACCGCATGTGCTGGCCGCTGACGCTAGTGTAGCAGCAAGAAGTGACCTATATTTGCTAAAATCTTCTGATCACATGCTGCATTTATCTTGTCATCAATTTTTACAAGATATAGCATAGATAATTATGAATATAGTGGGTCTTTGTTTGAATGAAGAGCATAAAATTTAACACGTAGAAAGATTTGACAAATGAAATTGCAGCATAAAGTTAAAATGATTCTGTCTGCAGTTTTTAGCAGCAAATACAGCTGACACCCTTGGATAGCTGTTAAGGTGTAAAGGAAAACTGTACCTTTCCTGGAGCAAATAGTTCTTAGTTGCATAGTTCATAAGATTGAAAAAAGAGCAGAGTCCATCAAGTTCAACCTATATCCTTACTGTGTTTATCCAGAGGAAGGCAAAAATCCCTTATAAGGTTAACACCAGTTGCTCTGTACCAGGGGAAGGGGGGGGGGATTCATTATTTTTGATCTCCAAAATGTCAGAATAAATCCTTGGATCAACGTTCTGTCCCTATAAATGTAGTCCCCTAGACGATCTTGGGATAGGTCTATGTACTGCCCCCTAATATATGTATCCATAGTTATTAGGCCCCTTTAGTTTTCTTTTTTTTCCAAGCTTAATATCCTTGGTTTTTAAAATCTTTCTGGGTATTTCCCAAACTTGTAAAATCACCTTTTTATTTCTCAGACTGGGCTGAGCTGCTCAAGTGCCACAGCCTGGCATGTTTACTTGCTTCCCCTTATTTCCCAGCCCCGACTTAATTGTAAGATGAACCCTTTACATAAATGAAGAGGGGTCAGATAAGGGCAGGCAAGGAGGTGACACTTGACTGACAAATGAAAAGGAATATTTGGGAAACACCATCACCTCCAGAGAAAAAACACAATCACCTCCAGAGAAAAAGGAACAGTTTACTTTCTCGGTCACTCTTCATTGGGGGACACTGATACTGATGGGTATATGCTCTTGCCACTAGGAGGCACTGACAGTAGGAAAAAAAAGTCAGCTCCTCCCTGGCACCTGCCCACTGGAAGTGAGGTAATCAGTTTTAGCTAGTGTCAGAAGGAGGCAAGACACATGTCTGGGAGCTCTCCCAGACCTGGTCTATTATTTTATTATTTTCTGTTTAAGTATGTCTAGTTAGGTTCTTTTTTCCTTTTATTTTTCTAGGTTGGGTGACAGGAGCATGGCGCAACCTGATCTCCCACATGCGACAAAGGGGCACGGAACATAAGAGTATGGGTCGTTAACCCCTTATCGCCAAAGGCCGGACCCCTCATGGCCACTGGCGCCATCCTGGAAGGGACAGTCCGGTGGACCTGCTGCCCCCTCACCCTACTTCGGGTCCCACATGGATTGCTGCCGTTCACACAGCCCTGGCCACGTTTTCCTCACTATCGGCCGAAGACTCTATGCTGCTGCCCCAGTTTGTCTTCTGGGGCAGCGGGTCTCCGGTCCCACACGGCTGTCCGCTTCCCCAGTGGGGGCGTAGCCAGACCGCTTACTACTTTTATTGTGCAGCCAGGTGCAGTGTCCTTGCTGCATTTTTTATTAGGCTGACCGAAGACCTACAGCTGCAGGCAGCGAGTCTTCGGTCCCACGCGCCTGACTGCTACCTCAGTGTGGGCATACCAGCCCGCTTACTTCTATCTGCTGTGGCCAGGCGCAGTGTCCTGGCCATGTTCTTTATTAGGCTCACCTTTGACCTACAGCTGCAGGCAGTGGGTCTCCAGTCCCACGTGGCCTACTGCTTCCTCAGTGGGGGCACAACACCAGCCCGCTTACTGCGCGACTGGGCGCTTCCCCGGTTGGGGAGAAACCGGCCACGTCATTCAGCCAGTTCCCCATCCCTGTTCCTGTAACGACCACAGATCATGCGGCCGGGTGACTGAGGGGGCGGCTGTATCTTGCTACAAGTGGCTTCCCCCTGCTCCTTACAGTATGAGGCCGTCTCCGGGGGTGTTCCTCCAGCATGCCCTCCCTTCTCGGCGGGCTGCGCTACCTGTCAAAGTTGGAAAAAAAAATCACTGCTGTTCACTCAGACCATTTGGTGATGTTTGACGCCTTCTTGTGGCCATAAATTGTATTGCAAGCTTGATTTTTCATTGCTTCTTGTGAGTTCCCCTTGTGGCAACCAATCACTATTACAACCTTGGTCTGTCACATATGTTTTATCAGCTTAATATCTGCAAGGTCGCTTTTCTAGGGATGGTATCGGGGGTCTCTTTATTTCATTCAGTCACCCTGTTCGGTGGCCTGCTAGAGACTAATTACATTGTCAGTTGCGGTATGCCTCTGGCGTATATCTTTTCTGCAAGGTTCTCACTCTGTCAGGAAACGTATGCGCACCTACGTGGTGGGTTTTTGCCAAGGATTTCTGTCGGGGATATATTCAGTGACTGTTCTCCCCTACCATGCCATGCCATACCCGTCATGCCCACTGCCGAATTCCAGTCCTTCCCTACAGAGACAAGACACTGGTCGGGTGCCCTTGCAAGATTTTATTTATTTTTTTGCACTCCTTGCGGACGCTAAGGACGTCAGGTCTGCCGGTCAACAATCAAGGGGGTGTTCTGGCATGTCATACAATATGATTCCCTCCTCCACAGGTTGCCGCATCCGTGGTTAGTGCTCCAGCTCCTCACGTTCAGTGTGAGGTCTACGTGGAAGTGTCCATGTTGGCATGGATTGGTCCTGATGTCGATATACCGGACAGTAGTCTCGCCTGTCACTCATCTCTCAGCTGCCGCCTCCACGGATGGCACTCTGGTACCCCAATGCTTTTACAAGGTGTCCGACAGAGTGACCCGTTGTCTACTATGGACTCATATCAGTAAGCCAGACAGTGTTCTGTTTTGGTTTCATCCACCGCCTGTCACTCATCACACAGCTGATGTATCTGCGGCTGGAATTCCGGTACCCAGCTGCTGTGCGAGGTGTCCGAAGGAGTGACCCGTTGTATACTATGGACCCATACCAGTAAGCCAGGCAGTGGTCTCCTCCGCCACCTCTCACTCATCACACAGCTGATGTATCTGCGGCCGGAGTTCCTGTACCCCACTACTGTGCGAGGTGTGCGAAGAAGTGTTCCAGCATGTCCTATGGACCCTAGATGGGGTAACGGGGATACCTTCCATGGCTCCTCAGCCTCCCCCGATCTCCCTAGGTGGCTGGGATACTAACCATGGCTCCTAGGCCTCCCCTCCCTCCCACATGCGACAGTGGGGCATAGTGATCGCCTATCTGGCTGTCCCCTCTTAGCCAGTGGTTGGAAGTGTACTTGTTCAGCCAGACTGTTGTCTGCATGGTCTCCATCACTGTCTGCCCACCAACTCAGGGCTGCCGTGGGCATGGTCATGTTTATAGTACCTCACCGCTGGTGTAAGGACTCTGGATGAGGGTCCCTGCAGGCACTCGGGACTGAAGCCAGTCAGCCAGACTTTCGTCTGCAGGGTCTCTCCAGGTCTCCCGTTCGGTCACACTCCAATACCCCACTTTCTGTGGGGGGTTCGATGGAGTGACCCTGAGCATTCAGGACTCCTATACCAGTCAGCCAGACGGTTGTCTGCACGATCTACTACACGGTCTACTACTACGTCAAGTCAACTACCATACACTTCTCACACCGTGGACGGACGTTCAGGTAACCCACTACCAAGGTGTAGTTACGAGTGTGTTTCCCCATGTTGCTCCATGGGCCTATACAATGCACCATATACTGGTTCGCAGGGTTCCCTCCTTTACCAAGTCCCTCTCTACATGCCTGCCACTCTCGGCTGAAGGTTGGTAACCCACTTTCTGTGTGTGGTTCTGAATGCGGGACCTGGTGTGGCCATGGTCCCTTTGCCAGATAGCCAGACTGTGTCTGTATGGTTTTCTAATCAACCAAGTCACCTCCCCCATTCCTGATGCTCCTGTGGCTACAGTCCAGTGAATCATTTTTCAGGGGAAGTTCCAAAGAGAGTGTCTCGGTGGTTTCATTGGATCTTTTCTACCTGCCTATCAGACTGTATCTGCATGTTTCCTTTCCCACATCCTTTGCCTCTTGTGTCTGCAACAGCAGTCCTGGTGTGTGGCACTATTAGGAGATGGGGTGTGTGCATTGCCTGCAGGTTCCATTGACTTTCACTGAAACAGCAGCACTCTCTATTCCCCTTTCTAAGGGTGTAACGTTTGTCTTCCAGGGGCATGGTTGTGACACACCTTTGGGTGCTGAGCCTATCTTCCATGCTGCCGGACTTTTGGATGTCTGCGGTTCCTTGCGCGTCTGCAGTCTTGGTACCCCACTTCTATCGTGTGGTAGCCATATCGGTGTCCCTACATATACTAGGCCTTCCCTTTTTTATTTTTTTTGTTGGGTTGTGCCTCTGGTCTTCCTGTGATCACAGGTCTATGGCGGTTGAGCTCCTCTGTTCTGGCATGATGGGGCAACGCAGTCGGTTCAGCACCCACGATGTATCCAGGTGTCTGTCCTGCGTTCGCGGGGTGGTTCAGGCGCAGGCACGGTTGCCTTAGAAAATGACCAGGATGGCTCTGTTGTTGCCCTTCTGGTCCAGGGTTTCACCACATTGGGGTGTTCCTCTCAATGCTTTGGTTGCTGTGTGTGTGTGTGCTTCTTACTTCCATTCGTAGTCACATCTCTGTTTCTTTTGCCCAGCATCAGTGTCCAGATTTCCGATCTCTCTGGGTACACGAATTAGCTCCTCCATTCCGCGATATGTTGTTGCAGGGTTTCTGGGGGCTACGTTCACCCAGTACTTTACCCCCTGCCTTCGGGCGGCATTTCCCTGCTCCTATATTGCCTGGCTCACTTTGACCATCCCCTTTCCTCAGGGGGTACGGGGATCAGGGAGCTTGGCATGGTCTGTGCTTGAGTTTCATTGTGACCACCCCTTGTTTTCCCTTCCTCTATATAGGTGGGATACCTAGCTGGTCCCTGTTTTTTTTGCTGAGAGCAAGAGCAAAGTTACAAAATTGTTTTTTTTTTTTTTCCCCTTCAATTTTGTTGCACAATGATTTTTTTGGGGGGGTTTCGCCGTAGATTTTTTTGTAAAATGAATGTCATTAAGCCATCATATGGATTTTAAGGTGCAAAATTCAAAGGGTTATGATTTCTTAAATGAAAGGAGGAAAAAAGGAAAGTGCAAAAAAACAGAAAAACGCTCTGTCCTTAAATGGGCACTGTCAGATACAAAAACTTTTGATATGTTGTAAACCAATAGGTTTTGCAATTGCTTTTATTAGAGAATTTTCAGTATTTCATACTGAAAAAGCCAGTCAAACAACTGCCCCCCTTGCTTGCTTGGACACATACTAGTCCTGCTGTGTCCATGCATCATCACCGATGTCATGGACCCACTTCCTTGATTTGACAGCTGTGAGTGCAGGGTTGACAGCTGGAAGAAAAATCCGCCCACTGTCAGCTTGTGTCCTGCTACTGTCAGTGAGGACAAGCTGGGAGTTGTAGTTTTGCTAATGCTAGGGGGAAGTGAGCAGACAGCATACTAAGGGAGGGGGCGGAGACCTGCACAGTGAGGCCACGCCCCCTCCCTTTGAGAGGAATTCTGACTAGTGAGCTAAATTAAAAGTGTAATAAAAAAAAAAAATTAAGGTGATAGACACATAAAAATTAAATGTACATGGTCAGGATTGGGTACCGAGAAAAAAAAAAGTTTTTTTGTTGGATCTGGCGGGTACACATTAAAGGGTTAAAGATATGTGACCTGCAAAACATTTTCCCGATGGCTTTTAAATTTGGATTTTGGTGGTTAAAATAATGTAAATTCGATTTTTTTATTTAACCCCCTTGAGGACGCGGCTCATTTTCACCTTAAGGACGCATCCCTTTTTTGCAAAAATCTGACCACTGTCACTTTAAGCATTAATAACTCTGGGGTGCTTTTACTTTTCATTCTGATTCCAAGATTGTTTGTTTGTTTTTTCGTAACATATTCTACTTTATGTTAGTGGTAAATTTTCAGCGATACTTGCATAATTTCTTGGTTAAAAATCCCAAAATTTGATGAAAAATTTGGAAATTTAGCATTTTTTTTTTTTTTACTTTGAAACTCTCTGCTTGTAAGGAAAATATCATCCCAAATAAATTATATATTGATTGACTTGTTTTTACTTTTGGAAGACATCAAAGGACTTCACAGTTCAGCAGCAATTTTCCAAGTTTTCACAAAACTTTCAAAATCAGAATTTTTCAGGGACCAGTTCAGTTTTGAAGTGGATTTGAGGGGCCTTCGTATTAGAAATACCCCAAAAATGACCCCTTTATAAAAACTGCACCCCTCAAAAGTATTCAAAATAACATTCAGTAAGTGTGTTAACCTTCAGAAAGTGAAGGAGAAAATTCAAAATCTTCATTTTTTACACTCGCATGTTCTTGTAGACCCAGTTTGTGAATTTTTACAAGGGGTAAAAGGAGAGAAATCACCCCAAAATTTGTAACCCAATTTCTCTCGGGTAAGGAAATATCTCATGTGTATGTCAAGTGCTCTGTGGGTGCACTAGAGGGCTCAGAAGGGAAGGAGCGACAGTGGGATTTTGGAGAGTGAGTTTTTCTGAACTGCTTTTTGGGAGGCATGTCACATTTAGGAAGCACCTATGGTGCTAGAACAGCAAAAGAAACACATAGCACACAATTTTGGAAACTAAACCCCTCAAGGAACGTAACAAGGGGTGTAGTGAACCTTAACACCCCACACTTTTCGTTAAAGTTGGATGTGTAAATGAATCTTAATTTTTTTTCACTAAAATGCAGTTTTTCCCCAAATTTTACATTTTTACAAGGGGTGATAAGAGAAAATGTCCCCCAAAAATTTTAACCCCATCTCTTCTGAGTATGGAAATACCCCATGTGTGGACGTCAAGTGCACTGCGGGTGCACTACAATGCTCAGAAGAGAAGGAGTCACATTTGGCTTTTGGAAAGCAAGTTTTGCTGAAATGGTTTTTGGAAGCCCCTATGGTGCCAGAACAGCAAAAAAATAAATAAACAAACTAGGGATGTCCCGATACCAGTATCGGTATCGGGACCGATACCGGACATTTGCACGAGTACTTGTACTCGTGCAAATGTTACCGATACTACTGCCGATACCTGCAGTTATAGCGGCGGCGGTGTGGCAGCTGTCCTGTGTTCAGGGAAGCAGCTCCGGCAGCCGCGTGTGTCGGCAGTGGGGAGGACAGCAGCTTCAGTGCACAGCATTACCGAGCCCCAGCTGATCAGCGAGGGGGCGGAATGTCCGTGCAACGTCGGCGGCGCACAAGTCCCTGCGGCTGCCTATCACTGGGAGGAAGCTAAAGTCACTTCCTCCCAGTTCTCTAGCGCGTCCGCGCAGGAAGGAGCAGATCAGGTGGGTCTGCTTGAAATGAATGTCCATATGTATATAAAAAGGGGAGTGTTATAATAGGAGGGATATGAGAAATGGATAAGGGGGAAATGGGCATATAAGGGGGGAATGGACTAATGAGGGGGGAAATGGGCATATAAGGGGGGGGGAATGGGCATATGAGGGGGTAAATGAGCATATGAGGGGGGAATGGGCTCATGAAGATAATGGCTATATTAATTTCACATAGCCATTCCTTTTATTTAATATGCATATTCCCCCTTTATATGCCCATTCCATCCTCATTTAATAGGTGTTATTTATTTCATTGCTTTAATTGATATCGGTAATTGGTATCGGTGAGTACTTATAAAAAAGTATCGGTACTCGTACTCTGTCTTAAAAAAAATGGTATCGGGACATCCCTAAAACAAACCACATGGCATACTATTTTGGAAACTACACCCCTCAAGGAACATAACAAGGGGTACAGTGAGCAATAACATCCCACAGGTGTTTGACGACTTTTCCTTAAAGTCGGATGTGTAAATGAAATTTTTTTTTTCATTAAAATGCTGGTTTTACCCCAAATTTTACATTTTTACAAGGGGTAATAGGAGAAAATGCCCCCCAGAATTTGTAACCCCATTTCTTTTGAGTATGGAAATACCCCATGTGTGGATGTAAAGTGCTCTGCTGGTGCATTACAATGCTCAGAAGAGAAGGAGTGCCATTGAGCTTTTGGAGAGAGAGTTTGGTTGGAATGGAAGTTGGGGGCCATGTGCATTTACAAAGCCCACCGTTGTGCCAGAACAGTGGACCCCCCCCCCCCCCACATGTGACCCCATTATGCCCCATTTTGGAAACTACACCCCTCACAGAATTGAATAAGGGGTGCAGTGAGCATTTACAACCTACTGGCGTTTGACAGATTTCATTTTCACGGACCACTGTTCCAAAAATCTGTCAGAGACCTGTGGGGCGTAAATGCTCACTGTTCACCTAATTACATTACTTTAGGGGAGTACTTTCCAAAATGGGGTCGCATGTGGGCGGGTCCATTGTTCTGGCACTATGGGGGCTTTGTAAACACACGTGGCCTTCAATTCCGGAAAAATTTTCTCTTCAAAAGCCCAGCATTTTAGTAAAAAAAATTTTTTTTTTTTTTCGTTTTATGTCAGAACTGCTGTAAAATCAGCCACCCCTGTGTAAATCACCAATTTAGGCCTCAAATGTACATGGTGTGCTCTCACTCCTGAGCCTTGTGCGCCTGCAGAGCATTTTACGCTCACATATGGGGTATTTCCGTACTCAGGAGAAATGTTACAAATTTTGGGGGTATTTCTTTCCTTTTACCTCTTAATAATTAATAAAAAGTATGGGGCTACACCAGCATGTTAGTGTAAAAAAATTAAAAATTTTACACTGACAGGCTGGTGTAGACCCCAACTTTTCCTTTTCATAAGGGGTAAAAGGAGAAAAAGACCCCCAAATTTGTAACGTAATTGCTCCAGAGTACGGAAATACTCCATATTTGGCCCTAAACTATTTCCTTGAAATACGTCAGGGCTCCGAACTGAGAGAGCGCCGTGCACATTTGAGGACTAAACTAGGGATTGCATAGGGGTGGACATAAGGGTAGTCTATGCCAGTAATTCCCAAACAGGGTGCCTCCAGCTGTTGCTAAACTCCTAGCATGCCTGGACAGTCAGAGGCTGTCCGGAAATGCTGGGAGTTGTTGTTTTGCAACAGCTGGAGGGTCCGTTTTGGAAACACTGCCGTACGATACCTTTTTATTTTTATTGGGGGGGGGGGGGGACGACAATGTAAAGGGGTGTATATGTAGTGCTTTACCCTTTATTTTGTGTTAGTGCAGTGTTTTTTGGGTACATTCGCAAACTGCTGTGTGGGCATACTGGGAGTTGAAGTTTTGCAAGATCTAGAGGGCCACAGTTTAGAGACCACTGCACAGTGATCTCCAAAGTGTACCCCTCTAAATCTTGCAAAACTACAAATCCCAGCATGCCCAAACGGCTGTCTGGGCATGCTGGGAGTTGAAGTTTTGCATGCAACATCTGGAGGGCTACAGTTTAGAGACCACTGTATAGTCGTCTCCAAACTGTAGCCCTCCAGATGTTGCTAGGCAACTACTCACCGGCTACCATAGACTGTGCCAGGGAGCCGCACGTCATCGCCGCCGATCCAGGTAAGGGACCTCCATCACACTACAGTCACACTACAGTTCACCCGTTCTGCCCGGATTACCGAACTTTAACCCCTCCGCCCCCAATCTGCTATTGATCGGTTGTTTCTGACCGACCAATAGGACGGGTGGCACCCCTGCCACCTCAATCCTATCCCTTCAGGGGGACCAGGGGGGGTCTTGGACACCCCTGATCCCCCTTTATTTTCCAGGTCACCGGAGACCCGTATGACCTAGAAATGTCTGCATTGACTGGCAATCGCCGACATGTGCCGGGATCCCTGCTGAATGATTTCAGCAGGCATCCTGGTCCGGTCCCCGACCGGCTAGCGGCGGGACCTTAATTCTCACGGGTGTACCCATATGCCCTATGTCCTTAAGGACTCAGGATGCAGGGCGTATGCATGATAGTGTAATTTATCTCCTGCACCAGTGCTCTGGTCCACCCTGCTGCCTATGTTTTCTCCTGTTGACATTGCAATAGGTTCGGAACCTCCTCAGGAAAGGTTGGACAGCACATCAATAGGGTAACTAAACAGAGGGACTGGATTGGGCAAGAAAACTCATGGAGGAAGTGAATGTATTACATTATTTTGCAGCCTAGTAAACAACAATTTGTCTTTTAATTAAACAGTAATACTCATTTAATAGACTGTGCTTTTCTGTGTCTTTTTTTTTTTCATTTACAGGCCGCTGAAATGGCTCTGCGGTTAACAGGGGTGAATCGGTGGTGTGTGAGTGGAACCCCAGTACAGAGGGGCTTGGAAGGTACCTTTGCTATTCTCAGTCTAAATATATTCGATACTCTGGTCAAAGCAGCATTCTTAAAATCAAATTCATAGAACATACATAAAACCATTAAAGAAGCACAGGCTATAGGCTATTGTTACACGGAATCTCTCATTCTTATCAAGATGCAGCAAGTGATAGATCGGCCACATAAAGCTTCATCCCGTGTCCTTATGAGGGATTTCTCCCTGTCAGCTTTTACACTCAGAAGAGGGGTGTCAGGCTACATCTCATAGGACACTAGAAAACCTGAACACAGAAGTGACAGACAGTGTGATTGGGAGTTGTATATCTTTGCAGCTAAACATTCTGTGGACCTACTATATCATAGATTTCTGGTCCCATAGATAATTCAGAAATGAGCACTTCAGTGGCACTCTTCATGGGGGTACATACAGATGGGAAGCTTAGCTGCCAGGAAGGATTTGATGGGTTTGAAGGATTGCTTTATTATACTTCTTGACACCATACACAGGTTATTTATCTCACTGGACAACCTCTTTATTATGGTGACTTAAAATCAGCCCACATTTTTCTCTAAAATGTGGCTGGAAATAAAATCTAAAGTCTTAAGTCAAATGCATGTACTTATCCATTGTGTTTTGCTATGCAGATTTATTTGGACTAGTGCTCTTCCTTGGAGTGGACCCATACTGGGTAAAACACTGGTGGGACCAGCTTCTCTACAGACCATATTGCAGGAGGAATCCTCTTCCGCTATATTGTCTTATTGCCAAAATTATGTGGAGATCTGCCAAAAAAGACGTAATCGATCAGGTAAATTTTGGTTGCCTTATTACAACATGACCTCAATATTACATCACATAACAAGTAAAAAGAAATATATATGATTTATTTTTTATCTAAGTGTTTTCCGAGCGCGGCCCTCAAGTGCCCCCAACAGGTGATGTTTTCAGGATTTCCTTAGACTTTCACAGCTAATATAATTATTGTCAGTGAATCAGATATCGCTACAATTATATCACTTGTGAAATACTAAGGAACTCCTAAAAACATGACTTATTGGGGGGGACTTGAGGACCGTGCTTGGGAAACACTGGTCTGATGTCCTTTTTGACCTTCAATCTGTCTGTCTTAAAGGATTACTCTGCTCCCCAGCGTCCAGAACATTGAGTTCCTGAACGCTGTGTGCGGGCTTCAGTGTTAACGTCGGCCCCCTCGTGACGTCACGGCCTGCCCCCTCAATGAAAGTCTATGGGAAGGGGGTACGACGGCAGTCGCGCCCCCTTCCCATAGACTTTCATTGGGGGCGGGCGTGAACACAGAAGCCCGCACACAGCGTTCGGGAACTCCATGTTCCGGACGCTGGGGAGCGGAGTAAAGCTTTAATCCTCCAATGCTGTGTGCACTGGAAGTCTGTTTCTGAACTCATTTCAATGAGATTGACATTGGGCATTTTATAGGGAACCATAGAGAAGCTGACTTCTGGTCTACAGAGCAGACCTTGTGTGATTCAGAGGTTCTATTGCTATCTGTGTTTTGACCATTCTATTGCTTATGTAATCCTACTTACAAACTGGTCAAGGAGGGGGAGTCAGGACAAAAAAAATTGTAGGTTTCTTTTTTGAATTTTTAAATGTTTAAAACATTTTTTTTTTCTTATGTCTACAGTTTTCACCAACTTAATGTGAAAAAGTAGTATGTTCATAGATAGTAGGATAAAGTGTGGTTTTAAATTGATTTGTTTGTTTGCAGATTCAAATCCCAGAACAGACAGAAGATGTTCATTGGCTTCACTTCTCACCAGTGGAGAGACACTTCTATCATAGGCAGCATGAAGTTTGCTGTCAAGATGCTCTAGCAAAGCTTCGAAAGATCTCAGATTGGTCTCTCAAACTTAGTAGCTTAGACAGACGGACTGTATCTTCCATCCTATATCCCCTGCTAAGACTAAGACAGGCTTGTTGTCACCCGCAGGCTGTACGCGGGGAATTCTTACCATTGCAGAAGAGGTAAAATAAATACCCCTACTCTTTTTAACCAACATGAAGGTCTGAAACTTGAAGGCCTTTTAAACTAAATGGCTTACTGATATGTGGTGTTTCTCCTCCTACTCTACCTTTCTGCTATTCACTGCAGTTTGTTGCCGTAGAGCCACTTTACACATTAGAGAGAGGTTGTCCGAACTGGCCTACTACCTATTGTGTATGGGGGCCTCAGAGTGGAGAAGAAATGTTAGACTTCAAATGCCTAACCCATTGTTTTTTCTCTGAGAGATAAGCAGTCAACTCTTCCTTCATCACTTTGTAGTTACTGGCCATCTAGTGTGTATTTGAGTTTAACTGTCCTAATAATATGCTGCCCCTAAATTGCTTATTCAGATATTCAAATATTCAGATGACAGATCCACTTTGAAGGGAACGTGTCATCAGATTTTTCCATATATAACTGTTGGAAACAGGTTATATAGGGAATATCCCTGTGTCTTCAGGGCCATCAGGGGAAATGAAGAAAATAAGTTTTAAAGGGGTACTCCAGTGGAATTTTTTTTAAAGTCAACTGGTACCAGAAAATTAAACAAATTTGTAAATTACTTCTATTTAAAAATCTTAATCCTTCCAGTACTTATCAGCTGCTGTATGCTCCACAGGAAGTATTTTTTTTTCTTTTTTGAATTTCTTTTCTGTCTTACCACAGTGCTCTCTGCTGATACTTCTGTCCATGTCAGGAACTGTCCAGAGCAGGATAGGTTTGCTATGGGGATTTGCTGCTGCTCTGGACAGTTCCTGACAAGGACAGAGGTTTCTGCAGAGAGCACTGTGGACAGACAGAAAGGAAATTCAAAAAGAAAATCACTTCCTGTTGAGCATACAGGAGTTGATAAGTCCTGGAAGGATTAAGATTTTTAAATAGAAGTGTTTACAAATCTGTTTAACTTTCTGGCACCAGTTGATTAAAAAAAAAATCTGTTCTGTGCCGTATGTATATTGGGTCGAAGTAGTCCCAGGGAAGTTCTTCTTCCAGAGGTAGTCCATGTGCTCCAGACTGTATTCCAGCCTACGCAGTATGATTGACAGACTGGGCACCTCAGACGTCACCGGTCTGCTCCCTCTGAGATAGTGCTGCTTCTGGGCATGGCATTGATTTTGCATAGGGACTACTTGGACCTGATTAGCATACGTGCACGTCAACCTTAAAACGTATTTCCTTCATGATTGTTGCTGGCCTTGAAGACAAGAGGACGTGGTGAGCAAGCTGATTTTACCACACACACCTGTTACCGTCAATTCTATAGGGTCAAATGTGATGACAGGTTCCCTTTAATGTGAAATCAATACAAAAAAATTTAAGGATTTGTAGATCTCTTTATTAATACCTGTAGAGTAAGACCCCCTCCTACATTTCAAGCAGTATTAGCATTTCATAATTATAAAGCAATTTTGTGATCAGTTTGGGTCCAATTTTGGGGGCCCTCACCAATCCAAAAAATTCTGAATCACTCATCCTGTCTTTTCCCACTGATCCTGACAGTAAAGGGCCCTTTCACTGTTTGTCCTGCAGAACAGCATTCTGCCAATTTACTGCAGAAGAAGTTCAAGTGAATAGGGCTGGGTGTCCAGGAGCATTGCTGTTGAGGACAAAACAGTGACTGGTCCGGTGAGGTAAGGCCCCCACTGACCCTAGTGATATGCCAGTATTTTATTAGATAGAAATACTGCAGCACTTTTTACATTTAAGTTTCTCTTTTTTGAATATTCTATTTTCCTTACAGCACAATGACAATGGAAGAACTGCTGACTTCTCTTCAGAAAAAATGTCGGACTGAGTGTGAAGAGGCTCATCGCCAGCTTGTCTGTGCTTTCAATGGTTTGGCTGGAATCCACATCATTAAAGGTGATATATTGGAAAAAAACTTGTACAGAGCAATTTTCTTGTTGAGGACATATGGGATAAACAACGCCTGTAACGTGCATATACATTTTTAGAAATGTATAATGTGCAGCTTCAATAGAATATTTGGTAGAGATAGGGAAAAAAAAAAGTAAACAAGGCTCTATGTAAGTAGATATATCTACTTTGTAAGTTCATCTTGGGTATTCACCTTAGATCTTATGTCAACCTTCAAGAGTCACCTAAGGCAGTGTTTCCCAACCCAGTCCTCAAGGCACACCAACATTCCAGGTTTTTTCAGTTACTCCATTGGAATAGAACAGGGAAAAATTAAAATCCTGGACTGTTGGTGTGCCTTGAGGACTGGGTTGGGAAACACTGACCTAAGGCATACTATCATACTAGCCTTCCAAAACCAGTATGAGTGTACATAAGTTTTTAGGCTTCATTGAATGAACAAAGTTTAGTTTAGCAACATCTCCAGAGAGTACACCTTTTTAGATGTATTTATTCTTTATTCCTAAGACATTGTGGCTGTATAATGCAGCCATTGTTAAGCATGTTACATATTTTTATCTATTGTCCACTGGTAATTGTGTGATATTGGGATCCAGAGGTATATGGCTGGGATATGTTTGTTTTCATATTTATTCTATACAGCAATTTTTATAAAGTCACATGTGTATAGCAGGGTTTCTAAAATGCATTCAGGAATGCAAATATTTTATAATTTTTTTTTTCATGAAAATATAGCAGTGGGCACCTTGATTAGTAACTGCAACTAAATAAACTGTTCTAAACTAACTCAGGCTATGGTCCCTAACTACTCCTAACACTCCTCCCACCCTTAAAACAAAATTTCAGACCTTTAAAAAGCTCTGTATCATACCTTTTTTCTTGCTCCTATAGTGCAATCTCCCAGCAGGAGAAAGTGGGCGTTTCCCAGCAGGCATGACGTCACTGAAGCCTGCTGGGGGACCACTTACATCGTTGCACTGCTGTGATGAATAGAAGACCTCAAGCTCTGTGCAGCAGCTTTCAGTCTGTGTATCTTTCAGTGAGGCTCTGTGCAGCTTTCAGTCGGTGCAGCTGCTTTCAGTGAGGGCTCTGTGCAGCTGTCAATCAAGCTTAGTGCAGAGAAACACTTCTTGAGTTTGGACTCCTGCCATTACAAGCAGGAGACAAAAATCTGAGATTTTGGCCAGACGGAATGTGTTCAGGCCAAGAAGGGAGACCTCTGGTGGCCAGAAGTATACATCAGAAAAACTAACATAAAATGTTTTTTTAATGGAAGCCAATTACAAAAGTTACCTATTTGGCATCAAATATTAAAAAATCTTGTTTAATGACAGTGCCCATTTAAGTATTAAATCCTACAAATGTTCTGCACTAAAGGAGGTCATACACAGGAGCTGCTAGCAAATTCTTGTTCAACTGACTGCGATCTTTTTTTCTTTTTTTATTCGTTTTATTAAAAGGAAACAACCATCGGCAGTGCAAGCAATACAGTGACATAAGTATCTGTATACATAGCAATACAAAACAATATTAGAGTAGTGGGTGATACAAATAACTATGATACAAGAATAATCACAGTGGTAGGCTAGCAGAAGCCAATATCAATATGGATATAACATACAGAGAAAAGCAACAAAATGGGAAAGAAAGAGGGGGGGGGGGCGTGGTTTGGCCACCGTACAGTATGGCCGCGTGAACAGATAGCTCCTGCACAAGCACCACTAAAAGCCCTGTTTAATCTGCCACCAGTGACTAGGCTTCTCCGTTAGCCTGGGCAACGATCATGGTCCTCTGCCCGCTGGCTCAAACAAAGATTGTGCCGCTGCGCGCGCTTACCTGGCCTCTCCTACTCCAAGGTCCTCAGGGAGAGCGGGATCACAGGTCATGAATGATACACCACAGCAGCTAGCTACCGGACTGGGATGCCCGAAACTAAACCACCGGCTGTCCTTTTGAAGTGCCTAAGCATTGGAACTCCCCTGATGAACTGCACCCATCGCTGCCTGGTGAGTTCACCCCCACCACGGGCTGCTGCCATATTCCTGAGGCTCTGCAGGCCTCAGAGTCAGCAAGATCTCCCTCTGACTGTTCTCCCCAGGTCAGCCCCCTTAAGCAGCATCCAAGACTCCATGCCCCAGGGGACAGGGATGATGCAGCAGACCTAAATGACACCCTTTCAGTGCTGGACTCAGACTTTTTTAACACCTACCCGACCTCCGATACTGTGGTGTCCACTAGTATGCTTAAAGATATGCTGCTAATGTTTTGCAGCACTTTACAGAAGGACTTCTGCCAACTAATGCTGCCCTTGAAGTCGTCTGTCCATATACTAGAGCAAAAAATGTCCTTTACAGAGTCCAGGATGGCGACCTTTGCCGACACCCAATATGCTAGCTGATGCACATGACAAATTAGAAGAGAAGGTGGCGACCCTTCAAGCTAAGCTCACTGGCTCTGAAGACAGAAATTGCTTCAATAATGTGAAGTTTTGGGGGATTCCTGGGATTCGGTGACAGGCTCCCAACTTTTGCACTAGGTGAAAGATCTAACCCAGTCACTGCTGCCTGACTTGGAGCCATATGACTATAGCATAGATTAGGCTCACAGGGTCCCAAAGCCTTGTTCCCTATCTGATGACCTGCCCAGAGATGTCCTAGCAAGATTCACCTTTTTTCAGACTAAGGACAAATTTCTGTAGTAACACAAAACCTACTTGGGGAATAAATCCCCTCAGGATGAACCCGGACTAGAAATCCCCCATAAAATATAGCTTTTATTTATGCTCATTAAAATAGCGTCCAAACTAGTATATTGCACATTTATTGCATCTGAATGGCAGTGGTGTTTAAAATTATCAGCACTGTATCCAGTTAATTCCTATAGTATCATGAAAATGTCTGTCATGCAGACTGTTAGTTTGTCATTACTATCTAGTGTACCCCGGTGCCGTGCTGCAGCTTGGGCACTCGGTGTACTAACTAGGAAAGGTCTCTGGTACAGTCTGTTGTTAAAACATTAATCCTCTCTTCTAAACGTTTTCGCCATTCTGAATGTGCCTCATTTCTTTGAGAAAGCCATTCAGAATGGCGAAAACGTTTAGAAGAGAGGATTAATGTTTTAACAACAGACTGTACCAGAGACCTTTCCTAGTTAGTACACCGAGTGCCCAAGCTGCAGCACGGCACCGGGGTACACTAGACAGTAATGACAAACTAACAGTCTGCATGACAGACATTTTCATGATACTATAGGAATTAACTGGATACAGTGCTGATAATTTTAAACACCACTGCCATTTAGATGCAATAAATGTGCAATATACTAGTTTGGACGCTATTTTAATGAGCATAAATAAAAGCTATATTTTATGGGGGATTTCTAGCCCGGGTTCATCCTGAGGGGATTTATTCCCCAAGTAGGTTTTGTGTTACTTAAATTGGCCCAGAAACCCCTAGGGGACTTATCTTGGGGCATAAATTTCTGTAGTAATCCAGAAAGCATACAGCACTTCCAGCCCCCTATGAAGAGGTTAAAATGTATACAGACTTGTCAGCAGCCACTCTTCAGGCCAGAAGAAACTTTGGGTCCCTCACTGGATTACTACGAGATCTGGAAATGCCATACTGCCGGGAATTCCCGACTAAGATTTTTGTTGTGAGCAAGGGAAAGCCTCATGCTTTCTCATCTGTGGAATAGGGCATTGATGTTCTCCATTCTTGGGGACTCCTTGAAGATGAGGCTCCAGATAGACTCCACCCTCCCAGACATGAGGGCACTGCAGACCGACCTCGAGACTCCAGACCTCCATATGATTGATGTCCAGGATACCAGTTGGTGCTTTGCAGTATAACCTGTTTACCTTGTTTATGTCTTCTTCACCCCATGCTTACATGAGTGGTTGGCTCCTTGACTTTCCTGAGTCTGCCACCAAGTTGCTCTTCCCTAACCTTTTTCTTTTCTCCACTATATTGTTCTTATTGATTTTTTATTTTTGTGTATTTGTTGTCTGAGCATTGTGACATCCCTGTCTGGTGCCCTTAGGCATCAGTCAGGTTTTTAACTTCCTGGGTACAGTACTTACCATATCGCTGCCCATGTCAATACCCATGATATCTAATATCATGGGTATTGACATACTGTCGCTTAACGTCAATGGTCTCAACAGCCCCTACAAGACAGTTTCAGTGGAGTGAGTTGGAAAAGCGTAAGGCTACCTTAGCCTGCATACAGGAAACCCACCTGTCCTCCTCAAATACCCCCCAATTGCGCCACAGAAAATATCTGCATATTTTCCACTCTACCTACAAAACAAGGAAACATGGAGTCCTGATCGCAGTGAGCAATGATGTCGCCTTTCAAGTCAACAAACAAATTTTAGACCCTTCTAGCAGATATATCATCTTGATCTGCTCGATTGATGGGATTGACTACACTGTAGTGAATCTATATGCTCCTAATGTCCGTCAAAGTAGATTTATTAAGAAAGTCTTCAAATTAATTGACCTGCATAGGAAAGGCGAGAACATTTTCTGCGGAGACTTTAACTCTGTTGCCAATCCACTTCTTGATTTATCGTATCAGTCAGCCAGGAGACCGTTCTCTCTCAATGATTTACTATGTGACCATTACCTCTATGACATCTGGCGACTGCAAAATGCTACTGAGAGGGACTATTCCTCGCTGTCACATCTGTCGCGTGCTCAGTGCAAACCTGCTTTCATCTGTGAAGAGCACAGGGCGCCAGTGGTGAATTTGCCATTCTTGGTGTTCTCTGGCAAATGCCAAACGTGCTGCACAGTGTTGGGCTGTAAGCACAACCCCCACCTGTGGATGTCGGGCCCTCATACCACACTCATGATTCTGACCGTTTTAGTGGACACATGCACATTTGTGGCCTGCTGGAGGTCATTTTGCAGGGCTCTGGCAGTGCTCCTCCTGCTTCTCCTTGCACAAAGGCGGAGGTAGCGGTCCTGCTGCTGGGTTGTTGCCCTCCTACGGCCTCCTCCACGTCTCCTGATGTACTGGCCTGTCTCCTGGTAGTGCCACCATGCTCTGGACACTACGCTGACAGACACAGCAAACCTTCGGGAAGCCCAAATTCTGTCTGGAGCATGAGAGATTTTTTACTACATTGTTTGTATATGATTACTTCAAAGTCAGCATGCCACCATACATCCAGAACTTTGCATCCACAGGGCCCAAGAGGTGTGTAAGGGTCAGGTTATGCAACAGAGGAAGGTCAGTGGGAGTATCGCCATAGGAGTACACCTGCTTAGTAGCTCTCCAGACCTGTAGGGCCAGCTTATGGAGAGGGAGAAGAACTCCATCTCTGGGGGAGAACCCTCTAGCAAGGTACACAACGAAGAAACAATAATGAAGCAGGCTGAAGTCTGTTTTGCTCCTGGCACTGGATCCGGCAGCACCCAATGTCTAATGTACTGAAGCTGTCCTGTCAAATAATACAAGTGTATATTGGCAGGATAAATCGCCACGATTGGGTCAGGCGCTGCTCCAGGCATCCAAACAGCGGGGTGGCTTGGCTGCTTCTAACATGTACGATTACTTTTTAGCATCTCAATTGGTGTATGCTGCCTGGTGGATCGACCTGGATCTGGTGAATGCATCTCTACTGCCCTTGCGGGAGCTCTCATGGGTTTGTTTGAAACCTTCACTAATATCCTATACAGATACACTTCTAATTCTAGGTTGTTGGCCCCTATTAAAACTGTGAGGTGTGGTCGGTGATCTCCAGAATCTTTCCGTTGCAGGTAATGTCTCCTAGAGCACCTCTGTGGGGGAACCCTCATTTTGAGCACCTGCAGGAGTTGGAGGCTGCCGGTTTCTGGAGTGATCATGGAGTCAAATTCGCCATGCATTTGTTTGGGGAATTTCCTTCTTTACCCTCTTTCTCAGAGTTACGAGACCACGTTAATCTCCCTCGAGGTGCTCAGTTTCGGTACTTCCAGCTGAGACATATGGTAGTGGCACAGTTTGGCTCTCTTGATGTGACCCCAGCTTTCTCGGATGTGGAGCTACTTCTGGGTACCCCTGACCTTTCCAATCCTCTGACTCAGGCATATGCATTGCTTCAATCTGTGGGCCCTGATCGGTTTGAGTTGGCTTTTGTAAAGTGGGTGGCTGATATTCCTGATCTGTCAGAGGACCAGTGGAGATAAGTTACTAAAGCCTATAACCCTACAGTGATCAGTGCTCCAGTCAAGCTGTTCTGTATTGGGGTTTCTTCTTCCGATTCTTGTTTTAGGTGTCACCTGGAGGTGGGCTCTCTTATACACGCTATGTGGAGTTGCCCTTGAGGTGATGCAATTCTTGACAGATCACTTAGTTTCCCTTTGTGTTTTCCCCTGTTGTATGTCTGTTAGGTGTTATTAATGATCTAGCCTTGGGCTCCCATAGGCTTCCATAGGCTCCCATAAGGTTCTGATTGTGGCTTGGAGGGATACACTCTCCTCCTCCCATCGAGCGGTGGTTCAATCTGGTTAATAAATATACACAACGATGTATAGGACTCTTTATATTAGTCGTAAATGCCACAAAAAATATGATAAAGTCTGTATGCCCTGGTTACTGATAGGTGAATCAGTGGGGCCCCCACAATGAGTGAGTGATCCTGGGTAGTGTGCTTGTTTCTTCCTAAGTCTGTGAGGTGGGGGGTTGCTCCGGGAGTATATGTGTGTGTGTCCGATTTGTTTGTGTGTATGTCCTTTGTCTTGATGGTCGTTCGGGCGCAAATCTCCTTTACTTTTTATTCCTGAGCTGCTTCAGCATGTACAGAAGCTTGTTCAAGGATGTATAAGCACTTGAATAATATAATGAGTCTGATTAGGTAAATGCGGCCAACTACCGCTAGGGACAAAGATCCCCAGATTCTGAATTTCTCACGAGCATAAGAGAGGAGTGGCAAGACATTGGAGTCCAGATCCTGTAACAATTTTATCAATAAAGATACCTAAGTACTTAAACAAGGACACCATTGGGATACCGCACATGACATGGGGCCAAGGCCCACCTAAGAGAGGCATAATGGCAGACCAAAGTTATGCATTAGCTGCATGACACAAGGGAGAGTAGACATAGGCTTGGACATGAAAAATACCATGTAATCTGCGTAAAGGCCTATCCTTTCCTCCCCTACCCCTGCAGACATTCCAAGGTATCGTGAGCTGACTGTGATATTCTAGGAATCGTTTATTAACATGCCACTGATGGTCGGATATGTGTGGCGCGAGGTACGCGATGCCCCACCGCCATGCCCACCCCCTGTATGTCAGTGCTGGGACCACTGTGTGATTGACACACAGGTCCCAGCACATGCGCCCTTCAGCTAATTTAACATGCGCGCTGCTGCATGTCATCTAGCAAGCGCTCGCTACTGCTGCCGTCTTCCTCCGCACTAATGACACGCAGTGGCGCGCACGTTAGATTAGCTGAAGGGTGCATGTGCTGGGACCTGTGTGTCAATCACACAGCAGTCCCAGCGCTGAGATACAGGGGGCTGTGTGCAGGTTATTGCACCCAGATTTCATAACAGTTGCGCTTTCAAGGCAACAATTTAGTGCCACATATAGGGTATTTCCGTACTTGGGAGAAATTGCCTAACAAATTTTGGGGGTCTTTTTCTCCTTTTACCCCTTATGAAAAGGTAAAGTTGGGGTCTACACTTACATGTTATTGTAAAAAAAAAAATTTTTTTTACATTAACATGCTGGTGTTGTCCCATACTTTTCATTTTCACGAGAGGTAAAAGGAAAAAAAAGACCCCCAAAATTTGTAACACCGTTTCTCCTGAGTACGAAAATACCCCATTTGTGGACGTAAAATGCTCTGCGGGTACACAACAGGGCTCAGGAGTTGAGAGCGCACTATGTACCGTATTTATCGGGGTATACCACGCACCGGCCTATAACACGCACCCTCATTTTAAAGTTTTTTTTACCCAAATATCCATGGTAAAATGAGGGTGCGTGTGTGCGCGTGTATACCCCGATACGCCCCCAGGAAAGGCAGGGGGAGAGAGGCCGTCGCTGCCCGCTTCTCTCCCCCTGCCTTTCCTGGGGTCTAGAGCCCTGCTGCCGGCCCTTCTCTCCCCCTGGCTATCCTGGGGGTGTATCGGGGTATACACGCGCACACACGCACCCTCATTTTACCATGGATATTTGGGTAAAAAAAACTTTAAAATGAGGGTGCGTGTTATAGGCCGGTGCGTGGTATACCCCGATAAATACGGTACATAGTGCGCTCTCAACTCCTGAGCCCTGTTGTGTACCCGCAGAGCATTTTACGTCCACAAATGGGGTATTTTCGTACTCAGGAGAAACAGTGTTACAAATTTTGGGGGTCTTTTTTTTTCCTTTTACCTCTCGTGAAAATGAAAAGCAATGGGTGCCGCTGTCCCCTTCTCTTCCCCTGGCTGTCGTTGCTATGCGCTGCACGGCGCGGCGCATGACGTCAGTGCGCCGCGCCGTGCATAGCAACGACGCAGGGGACGCACGCCGGAGGCCTGCAGCAGCGCGGACCCGACCCCGGCAACAGGTAATTATGCCACCGGGGATGGGGGGAGGCAACGGGGCAGCGGCTCCGGCAATGGGTGCCGCTGCCCGTTCTCTCCCCCTGGCTGTCCGCGCAGCTTCTCTCCCCCTGGCTATCGGCGCCGGCAATTGGGCGCCGGTACCGATAGTCAGGGGTACAGAACGGGCAGCGGCGCCGATAGCCAGGGGGAGAGAAGGGCCGGCAGCAGGGCTCTAGACCCCAGGAAAGGCAGGGGGAGAGAAGCGGGCAGCAACAGCCTCTCTCCCCCTGCCTTTCCTGGGGGTGTATCGGCGTATAACACGCACATAGACTTTAGGCTAAAAATTTTAGCCTAAAAAGTGCGTGTTATACGCCGATAAATACGGTAAATTTGAGGCCTAAATTGGTGATTTGCACAGGGGTGGCTGATTTTACAGCGGTTCTGACGTAAACGCCAAAAAATAAATACCCACATTTATTTTTGTTAAAGTTGGATGGGAAAATGAAGAAAAAAAATATTTTTTTTCACTAAAATGCTGGTATTACCCTAAATTTTTAATTTTCACAAGGGAAAATAGGGGGGGGAAACATAAGTAAGAACATACCCCATATGTGGATGTAATGTGCTCTGCTGGTGAACTACAATGCTCAGAAGAGAAGGAGCACCATTGGGCTTTTGGAGAGAGAATTTGTCCGGAATTGAAGGCCATGTGTGTTTACAAAGCCACCATAGTGCCATAAAATTTTGGAAACTACATCCCTCATGGAACGTAATAAGGGGTGCAGTGAGCATTTACACCCCACAGGTTTAGGAACAGTGGTCTGTGAAAATGAAAAATTTTATTTTTCATTGGCACAGCCTACTGTTCCAAAGATCTGTCAAACGCAAGTGGGGTGTAAATGCTCACTGCACCCCTTATTAAATTCTGTGAAGGGTGTAGTTTCCAAAATGGGGTCACGTGGGGGGGTCCACTGTTCTGGCACCATGGGAGCTTTGTAAATGCACATGTGCCCCTGACTTCCATTCCAAACAAATTCTCTCTCCAAAAGCTCAGTGGCGCTGCTTCTCTTCTGAGCATTGTAGTTCACCTGCAGAGCACTTTACATCCACACATGGGGTATTTCCATACTCAGAAGAGATGGGGTTACAAATTTTGGGGGGCATTTTCTCCTATTACTCCTTGTAAAATCTGACTTTAACGAAAGGTCGTCAAACACCTGTGGGGTGTTAAGGCTCACTGTACCCCTTATTACGTTCCTTGAGAGGTGTAGTTTTCAAAGTAGTATGCCATGTGTTTTTTTTTTTTTTTTTTGCCTGTTCTGGCACCATAGGGGCTTCATATGACATGACCCTCAAAAACCATTTCAGCAAAATTCACTCTCCAAAATCCCTTTGTCATTCCTTCCTTTCTGAGCATTCTAGTGCACCCGCAGAGCACTTTACATCTACATATGAGGTATTTCCTTACTCGAGAGAAATTGGGTTACAAATTTTGAGGGGGATTCCTCTCCTTTTTACCTCTTGTAAAAATTCAAGAATTACAAGGACTTGCGAGTGTAAAAAATGAAGATTTTGAATTTTCTCCTTTACTTTGCTGCTCTTCCTGTGAAAGACCTAAAGGGTTAACAAACTTTCTGAATGTCATTTTGAATGCTTTGAGGGGTGCAGTTTCTATAATGGGATCATTTATGGGGTCTTTCTCACAGAAAAGTCCCTCAAATCCCATTCAAACTTAAAGGGTACCTCTCATCAAAAAAAACTTTTGATATATTATAGATTAATGTATGCAGAATAACTTCACAATTGCATGCTATTTAATTTTCCACTTTGAAGAAATGACCACTAGGGGTCTCCCTACCAGTCCTGGCAACAAGCATTTCAGACTCATGCTGGAGTCCTAAACACTACAAGCTGCCAGTCTGCTTTGTTCACAAAGGAGAACACTCAGAGCTGCCAGCTTGCTTTGTTCACAGCCTGTTTGGCTGTGAACAAAGCAGGCTGACAGCTCTGAGTGTTTAGGACTCCAGCATGAGTCAGAAATGCTTGCTGACAGGACTGATCGGGAAAAATACAATAGAAAGAAGCATATTTTTCATTAACATGCTATTGGAAAGTTATTCAACATTCATTAATCTAAAATATATCAAAAGTTTATTTGATGAGAGGTACCCTTTAACTGGTCCCTGAAAAATTCAGATTTTGAAAATTACTGCTATACTTTGAAGCCCTCTTTTATTTTTTATTTTTTTTAATTTATATAGCACCTACAGATTCTGCAGCGCTTACAATTATGGGGTACAAACAAAGACAAGTATCAGACATATTACACAATAACTATTCAAACAAGAGGTGTGGGGATATGTTGAGGCCAATTAAAGACTGTTATAGGCCTGTCTGAAGGGATGTGTTTTTAGGCCACATTTGAAACTATGGATGTTGTTGTTGAGTCTGAGGGATTGAGGGATAGCATTCCAGAGAACCGGTGCAGCACGAGTGAAGTCTTGGAGACGGGAGGGAGAAGTTTGGATTATAGAAGATGTTAGTGTGAGATCATTAGCAGATCGGAGAGAACGTGTAGGATGGTAGACAGAGATGAGAGAGGAGATGTAGGGAGGTGCAGCATTGTGGAGAGCTTTGTGTGTGAGACTGAGGATTTTGTACTGTATTCTGGACTGAATTGGTAACAAGGGTAGTGACTGGCACAGGGAGGAGGCGTCTCTGTAGCGGCTGGAGAGGAAGATTAGTCTGGCTGCGGCATTAAGGATGGACTGGAGAGGAGAGAGTTTGGAGAAAGGAAGGCCTATTAGTAAAGAGTTACAGTAGTCGAGGCGGGAGGTAATTAAAGCAATAAGGAGAGTTTTAGCAGTTTCAGTAGTGAGAAACGGGCAGATTCTGGAAATGTTTTTGAGATGCAGGTGACAAGAATGTGAAAGAGACTGAATATGGGGAGTGAAAGACAGATCAGAGTCAAGTATAACTCCAAGACAGCGAGCCTGCTGCCCGGGAGTTATGGTAGTCCCACATACCGAGATGGAAATGTCAGGGTTAGATACAGTATCAGTTGATGGGGAAAAAACAAGAAGTTCTGTTTTAGAAAGATTTAGTTTCAGATATAAAGAGGACATGATGTCTGAGACAGCAGAGAGACAGTCACTGGTATTCTGTAGGAGTGCAGGGGTGATGTTGGAGGAAGAGTTATAGAGTTGGGTGTCATCAGCATAGAGGTGGTACTGGAAACCAAATCTACTGATTGTTATTCCAAATGGGGATGTGTAGAGTGGAAAAGAGTAGAGGACCCAGGACCGATCCCTGGGCAACCCCGACAGCAAGGGGAAGAGGAGAAGAAGTAGAGCCAGAAAACGAGACGCTAAAGAAGCGGCCAGAGAGATAGGAGGAAAACCAGGCGAGAACAGAGTCCTTGAGACCGATGGAGCAGAGACTATTGAGGAGGAGTTGGTGATTCACAGTGTCAAAAGCCGCAGACAGGTCCAAGAGAATCAGTAAAGAGAAATTGCCATTTGATTTGGCCGTCAGAAGATCGTTAGTGACTTTGGGTAGGGCCGTTTCTGTGGAGTGAAGGGAGCGGAAATCAGACTGTAAGGGGTCAAGGAGAGCGTTCTCGGAGAGATCTCGGATAAGGCGGTAGTAGACCAAGCATTCAAGGAGTTTGGAGATAAAAGGGAGATTTGAGACGGGTCGATAGTTGGCTGCACAGGATGGGGCCAGAGATGGTTTTTTCAATAGTGGGGTTATGATAGAGTGTTTGAAGGAGGAGGGAAAGACCCCAGAAGAGAGGGAGAGGTTAAAGATTTTAGTTAGGTGACAGCTGATAGCAGGAGAGAGAGACTGGATGAGGTGTAAAGGCATGGGGTCACTAGAGCAGGTAGTGGGGCGCGCGGAGGAGAGGAGCCTGGAAACCTCATCCTCCGTTACAGGCTTAAAAACTGAGAGTGATGAAGAGGAGATGTGGCTGGGAATTGGATCAGAACTTTTAGGGGACTGGGAGAGGATTTCATCACTAATGTCATCGATTTTAGTTTTGAAGTATTTGGCCAGGTCTTCAGCACAGAGATCAGTGATTGGGGTCTGTACTTTAGGCCGAAGGAGAGGGTTGAACTTTTTTAAAATGGCGTTTTGGGTTGTTGGACAGAGAGGAGATGAGGGAGGTAAAATATGTTTGTTTGGCGCGATGAAGAGCGAAGTAATAGGATTTAAGCATGAATTTATAGTGCAGATAGTCTGAAGAAGTCTTAGTTTTCCTCCACAGATGTTCAGCACATCTAGAGCATCGCCTGAGAAAGCAGGTTGTTAGCGTGTGCCAGGCGTGTGCTAATATCTTCCAAAAATAAAAACATGTCAACTTTATGATGCCAACATAAAGTAGACATATTGGGCCTCATTTACTAAGAGTATCGGGTTTTTACTAGTGAGAAAAGTAGTTTCAGACTTGCAGGATTCCTCTCTATTTACTATTGGGAACAGTCGGGAACATTTTCTGACCAGCTTTTTCTAGGTGGAAATTTCCAGCCATTTATCCACAGGATTTTCTGTGAATTCAATAGCAAATCGGTCGGGTTGTAAACCACGCCTCTTTTCGGGCTGACCACGTGCGACAGACCACGCCGCTTTTTTCGGCTTTTCACAGTGCAATGTCGGGTTTGTCGGATTTTCCAGGCACACACTGGTGCAGACATGTCTCAGACACTCTGTGCCAAAATAACCAGACAAAAAGTGGTCGGTTTCAGCTTAGGAAATGAGGCCCATTGTATTTGTGAATCTATATATAGTTTATTTGGAATGTCCATTTTCCTTACAAGCAGAAAGTTTCTAAGTTCGAAAAATGCTACATTTTCTAAATTTTCATAACATTTTGGGATTTTTCACCAAGAAAGGATGCAAGTGACAACGAAAATTTACCAGTATGTTAAAGTAGAATATCTCCCGAAAAAACATTCTCTGAATCAGAATAAAAGGTAAAAGCATCCCAGAGTTATTAATGCAGTGAGAGTGGCCAGAATTTCACCTTAAGGTGAAAATGGGCTGAGTCCCTAAGGGGTTAAAGAAGGATTCAGTCAGAAAACATCTAGAATAGTACTATAATCATGCAGGACCATTTTGTGCCAGGAACTAATAACTGAAGTAAAATATGCTATATTAATTCTTTTGCAGGTGAGTACCCTATGGCTGCCGAATTGTATAGGGAAGTTTTAAGGTCATCAGAAGAACACAAAGAAAAACTAAAGACTGACTCTTTACAAGTAAGTATGCCAAAAATTGTATAAACTGGAAAGTGATATATTTCAAAATAAACTTGTTGTATTGCCAGGTTGGTCCCCTTTGCCCCTTTCAATTAATAGATGGGGTACTAGCTTTCTTGTTGTATCTAAAATTTTAACTCTAAACATTCTGAAAGCTCATTTTGCAGTTTCTTTATTGTGATATAATCAATATACTATCCCATTCTGTTGTAACTTTTTTGCAAGATGCATTGTTGCCTAATGAATCATATTATTTAATATCTGAACAAAGACATCAAGGTCACAAAGTTAGGTTGTCCAACCTCATGGCATTTGCGGCAGTGGCTGAAAGCATGTAAATCACTGCTTCCAAATTTCGGCTCATCCTTGAGTGTCTTGGTAGTTGTTGGAACCTGTATTTTCAGTGATATATTTAAAATCTGTTCTTAGCTTTCCATTAGTGATTTCAGTATTTTTGATGTCAACAACAGGGCAATCTTTTTGTCAAATGTGGCAAACTGCAACAGAAACATGACAGACCCATTTATAAGTCAGTAGGCTTTGTCCTTTTTAAAACTGATTTAGCTTAGCAGTCATGGTTTCATTTGTGACTACATATTGTTAACTTTTGCATTGTCCACAGGGCGTATTTTAAGAGTAAATTAGAAGTAAGACATCCATTTCTTTCCTCTAGATGTGAGTCCTTCCTCTGAGGCCCCCACCTAACTTTAGATGGGGGGGCTGGCGAAGGTGGTCGTGATGCAAAAGCAGCCGAGTCAATTATTTTATGTAAATTGTGTAACTCCCATTAAAGGGGTAGAGGATAAGTGCCTGAGTGCTGGGACCCCACACTATCTTCTGAATGGGACCCCGGCTTGAGTGGAACACGTGCTGCAGATGGTACTCATTCATTTCTATGGGAGTGCGAAAGAGACCTGAGAGCTGGGTATCTTTGGGGCTCCCATAGAAATTAATGGAGTGCATGCAGTCTGCAGCATGTGCTGCTCTCTGAGACACCAGGTTCCCCTTCAGGAAGTTGTGAGTGGGTCAGTGTCCCAGAAATCGGACCCCCCATGACCAGACACTCATCCTCTGTCCTGTGGATAGGGGATACATTGTCTTTCACTAGACGACCCCTTTTAACTTTAATGGGAGTTTCAGAAACTGCATATCCCTGTGAGCTATTCTGTTTACATAACTGCACGTTTTGGGAACAGCGTAGCCTGTGGAGCAGTGTCATTCATTCAACTCCCATTTAAGGTAATGGGAGTTGCGTAAACTGCATAAGACAGCCAGCTTGTCTTTTTTCAGATTCCTAAACCTCTCCAGTGGCCACAAAGGGCTCATAGGGTGCCAGGAAGCCTTATTTAACTGAGATGGTAACACCCCTTTAACTTTTATTATTGTGAATAGAATCCTTAATAAGACACCAAACAAACCATTGCAGGTGTAGGTAATGGCAGAGACCTATTTTATATCACTGTTACACTCTACCACCTTAACACCAGCGGGACACCCACCATAATAAGGGCAATCTATCAACCAATGCATTTTCCTGGTACTATCCCACATGTTATCAGGGAGTAATAACATACAGTAAACGGGTAACCTATAACAATTAAAAAGCAATAAAACAGTAAGGTTAACAGTCCCAAAATGTATTGGGTCATACTCCGGCTGCTGCTACAGGGTCCAGGGTACACAATACAAACACCCAATCTATGTCCTATACTTGATGACTGCACCAAACAGTGCATTACAGTGGGAAATTGTTTCTCTAAATAAATGGAGCACACTCTATGGGCTCCTAAACATTGCCAAGTGCTGAGCTTTACAATGTTCTGATGCCAATATGGGGTACAAATCTGTTTGCATGAACGTTCAAGGTCCCACAGGTTGGACCCCCACCAATCAGCCTGTTAGACCTTATCCCAGTGTTTCCCAACCAGGGTGCCTCCAGCTGTGGCCAAACTACAACTCCCAGCAGCCAAAGGCTGTCCGGACCTGCTGGGCGTTGTAGTTTGGCCACAGCTGGAGGCACCCTGGTTGGGAAACACTGCCCTATCCTGTGGACAGGGATAACTACTCGAAATAGGAATACTCCATACCCCAAGTCATTAAGTACAAACATTAGTGTATCAGCTTTAATACTAAGGAACATGTATAGTATATAGTATCTAGCCATGTTTTTCCTCTTGCATGCTTTTGCATCTCAGAGTTATAGTGGCTATATATATATATATATATATATATATATATATATATATATATATAACAAAAACAAGACAACTTTCTTCTAGAAACAGTGCCACACTTGTCCTCAGTTTGTGTGTGGTATTGCACCTTTGTTCTGTTGAAATAAATAGAGTAGAGTTGTAACACCACACACAACCCGAGGACAGGTCTTGCACTGTTTTTGGCAGAAAGCAGCTATGTTTTTCTAATTCTGATTAACCCTTTGAAAGTCATCTGTCTTGTTTTCTTTCCATTAATAGCACAACATTTTGACACCTTATTTGAGGCTCCAGATGAAATTTTAACAACACCTCTTCTCATTATTTTTGCTTTAAGTCATATCTTGAAGTGTTATGATTTAAGTGAAAATGTTCTTGTTAAATAATTAAATATGAGCCATCTGACGCTGTATAACATTGCTGACTTTAATTAAATTTTTTATTTTAGTTGCATTTCTCGCTTTATTTTGCACTTTAAAAATATATCTCAAAATAGGTTTTGTCAAAATTAAAGGCTGAAGCATATATTATCTATGCATTGGATAATGCTAGATTAGTGAGGGTCCCCCTGGATTACCAAAAAGGGATATGCTGGACCCCCATTCCACCCAGCTACAAAACCACAGCTTGGAGAAGTGACACTTTATTCAAAATCTATGGCTCTGATGCAAACAGCATATCACAGCACTCGGTTATTTCAGTCAGGGCCAATAGTTTTAATGGAGTAGTAGGGGGCATACTCCACTGCTACTTCATTTAATGTCCTACCTTCGCATAGCTATGGGAAATAAGGAATCAGCATCCCCTGTTCTGCCAGTTAGTGGGTGTCTCAGCAGTCAGACCACCATTGATCTAGCATTTATCATCTATGTTAAGGTAAGGGTTAAATGCTTCAACCCAGAATACTCTTTTAGGGTATGGTCACGCATAGCGCATCCACAGTGTACATCGCGTTTGCTCCCCCTGCTACCTGAGCTAGGATGAGAACATCTACGATGTCTGTGAGTACACTGCGCATGCGCGCTGCAACTCGCAGATCCCGGTGTGTCTGCTTGTAGCGGCTGCTGGCTGCTACGAGCCTGAAAAGCAGGAGGCACATACGCTGCAGATGTGCTACATGTGAACATATCATAAAGGAGAAGTTTAAGAAGAGCTCACACTTTCTTCAAAGTCATATCCTTGTTGTAGAGGAAAAATATTTTAAAGGTTGATCAGCTATACAAGGCTGAAGATGGGTTAAGCCCTTAACCCCTTAAGGACTCAGCCCATTTGGACCTTAAGGACTCAGACAATTTTATTTTTACGCTTTCGTTTTTTCCTCCCCTTCAAAAAATCATAACTCTTATATTTTCATCCACAGACTAGTATGAGGGCTTGTTTTTTGCGCGACCAGTTGTCCGTTGTAATGCCATCACTCACTTTACCATAAAATGTATGGCGCAACCAAAAAAAAATACTATTTGTGTCGGGAAATTAAAAAGAAAACCGCAATTTTGCAAATTTTGGAAGGTTTTGTTTTCACGCCGTACAATTGGTGTAAAAATGACATGTGTTTTTTATTCTCTGGGTCAATACGATTAAAATGATACCCATGATTATACACTTTTCTATTACTGTTGCGCTTAAAAAAATCGCAAACTTTTTAACCAAATTAGTACTTTTAAAATCCCCCTATTTTGAAGACCTATAACTTTTTCATTTTTCCGTATAAGCGGTGGTATGAGGGCTAATTTTTTGCGCCGTGATCTGTACTTTTTATTAATACCATATTTCCTTATACAAAACTTTTATTAATTTTTTTATAAAAAAAATTTGGAATAAAATGTTATAAAAAAGCAGCTATTTTTGATTATTTTTTTTTTTTTTTTTTACGTTCACGCCGTTCACCGTACGGGATCATTTACACTTTTTGATAGTAAAATAGGGAAAATGGGACAATTTACGTTTTTATTGGGGGAGGGGGTTTTTCACATTTTTTTTTACTTTTTATTTTTACACTCTTTTATAGTGACAATAGGGGACTATTTATAGCAATCACTCGATTGCTAATCCTGTTCAGTGCTATGTATAGGACATAGCACTGAACAGGCTTATCGGTCATCTTCTGCTCTGGTCTGCGGGAAGGCAGATCAGAGCAGAAGACTCCCGGAAGACAGCGGAGGCAGGTGAGGGGACCTCCGTCTGCCATGCAGGATGATCGGATCGCCGCGGCAGCGCTGCGGGCGATCCAATCATCCTGTTAAGTAATCGCGATGCTGCAGATGCCGTGATCTGTATTGATTACGGCATCTGAGGGGTTAATGGCAGACATCCGCGGGATCGCGGGTGTCCGCCATTACCGGCGGGTCCCTGGCTGCGATCCACAGCCGGGACCTGCCGTGCATGATGCAGGCATCGCTCTGCTGCCCGCGGTTATGCTCAGGACGTAAATGTACGTCCTGGTG
Organism: Hyla sarda; assembly: GCF_029499605.1. Classification (NCBI taxonomy): domain Eukaryota; kingdom Metazoa; phylum Chordata; class Amphibia; order Anura; family Hylidae; genus Hyla; species Hyla sarda. The sequence goes on from NC_079191.1 coordinate 332,713,474, forward strand.
CGTTAAGTACCACATCACCAGGACGTACATTTACGTCCTGCGTCATTAAGGGGTTAAAGGGGTACTCTGCCCCTAGACCTTTTATCCCTGATCCAAAGGATAGGGAATTAGATGTCTCCATTGCAGGTGTCCGCAGCTGGGACTCCCCTCGCGATTTCCCTACAGCACCCAGCATTAGTTTATAATGCTGGCTGCGGTGCTGGAGGCTCGTGATGGCACTGCCGTGCCTGTGTGACGTCATGCCACGCCCCCTCTATGGGAGGGGCGTGGTAGCTGTCACTCCCCCCTCCGATAGACTTGCATTGAGAGGGGTGAGTGAAATCACGAGGGGTGTGTGGCCGCGATGTCACGAGCCTCGGCGACGCATCCCTAGAGATCCGCTCAGTGAACTGCATGACTGGGGTACCACAGCGGAGATCGTGGGGGTCCCAGCGGTTAGGGGATAAGATGTCTAGGGGCGGAGTACCCCTTTAAGGACCAAGCCCACTTTGGCCTTGAAGGAGTAACATTTTCAAATCAACTGGCGGCAGAAAGTTAAACAGATTTGTAAATTACTTAATCCAAGGAGAATGAAGACAAATCGGCACTCACCATTCTTCTCTTTAAAATTCCTTCTTTATTGCAAAATACTGACAACATATAGGTGGGAGAGGGATGAATGTGGGGGGTACACAAACAGGTGACAGATTCTGTTTCACTCGGCTAGCAAGCTTCCTCCGGAGGAGAATCTGTCGCCTGTTTGTGTACCCCCCCACGTTCATCCCTCTCCCACCTATATGTTGTGAGTATTTTGCAACAAAGAAGGAATTTTGAAGAGAAGAATGGTGAGTGCCGATTTGTCTTCATTCTCCTTGGATTAAGAAGTTTGGATTTCTTGTTGTTCCTAGCGAATCAGAGCACAGCCATATCTCTACATTTTTCTCATATATGACATACCATACCCCTAGTCCCAACAAGTGTACCCTAGCAGTGCCGGACATTGTCGCCTTTCTGTTGTGTGAGATTTGTAAATTACATCTAATAAAAAATCTTAACCCTTCCAATACTTATGAGCCGCTGTATGCACCACAGGAAGTTGTGTAGTTCTTTCCAGTCTGACCACAGTGCTCTCTGCTGACACCTCTGTCCATGTCAGGAACTGTTCGGAGCAGGAGAGGTTTTCTATGGGTATTTGCTCCTACTCTGGTTAGAACCTGATACAGACAGAGGTGTCAGCAGAGAGCACTGTGGTCAGGCAGAAAAGAACAACTCAACTTCCAGCTGATGAGTACTGAAAGGATTAAGATTTTTTAACAGAAATAAATTAACAAATCCTTTTTAACTTTCCCGAGCCAGTTCATATGAAAAAAAAAAAATGTTTTCCACCGAAGGATCGGCCAATTTTCGATTTTGAACATTGTTTTTTTTTTTTCCTCCCCCCCTTCTAAAAATCATACCGCTTTCAATTTTGCACCTACAGTCCAATATAAGGGCTTGTTTTTTGCTTCACCAATTGTACTTTGTAAGTGCATCAATAATTTCATAGCAAAATCTGCAAAACAAAAAAAAAATTTGTGGGGGGAAATTTAAAAAAAAACCACACCATTTTGTAACTTTTGGGGGCTTCCGTTTTCGGTAGGGGTTGGGGGGGGGGGGGGGTGTTCCCAGCGGTTGGACCCCCCCCCGCAATCTATAACTTATCCCCTAACTCCTTTAAAAAATATTATAGCTACATGCACCAAAATTGGTATGCTTAAAATGTCCTCTTCTGACCCCTATAACTTTTTTTTATTTTTCCATAGTTAGTAAATAAATATGTACATAAGTAACAGTTGCCCAGAACTTTATGGGTCGTAATATATTCAAAGGATGCCTTGATTTACCTTTCAAAGCACAGTGTGCTTGAAAGGGGAACTATGGTACATAAGTTGTTATCCCCTATCCACAGGATAAGGGAAAAGTGTCTGATCACGTGGGGGGGGGGGGGGGTCCGACCGCATGAAACAGTGGCCAACACGCCCATCCATGTATCTCTAAGGGAAAGCCGAACACTGGCTCACTGTCCTTTACATATACTATTCATCACCTGGTGGTGTTTTTAGCAAATATATTAAGTCCAGATCAAGGAGATAACTCCCGGTATATGCTGTTGTAGAGATGGACAGTTTTGTTATTGCCACCAGCCCAGCAGGAGGTGGAGGGATGTGACCACTGGATCCTGTTGTAGAGGAAGATAAACTCAGCAGATGCAGAGTGTTGTGTGTGTGTGTGTGTGGCACGGCATGCGGCAACAACATCATATGCAGATTAGCTTGCTTTGTCCAGTGTTATTTATTCCTTCTATTTTGATGTGACAGCTTCTTACAGAAAGGATTTTTCTGTGAAACAGTATGTTTGGCTCATAAAGCTATCGCACTTCCCTAGGGGGACCAAATCCCCCATCATTTTCCCAGTGGAAAGCACTGAGAAGCTCTGTACTCCCATTATTATTAAGCATAAAGTCATTACAATTTACAATAAAGTAGAGACCTTCACATTATCTCTACACATTTATTACAATCTATGTTTGTGTAAATGTATAGTGTGCAATACACATAATAGCAAGACTACTGAATATATAAGCGGTGGTTTATCCTGACTGGCATTTTATATGCTGGTCTAAAGGAAAAGTGCACTGGAGCAAGATGTACTGAATTTATTAAGAGGTGCCAGCAAAAATACATTTATTACATCTTTGCTGTTCTTTTGCCACACTTTAAAATCTACTCCAGCTACAAGCTGAGTAGATTTTTACCACACCAATGAGCCAACCGGAGTCGACTCCGGTCGGCTAATTTTTTCCCCGTATACGGTTCTCTAACCGGACCTAAAACCTGGTAGACCAAGGTCTTAGGTCCGGGAGAAAACCGTATACGGGGCAAAAATGAGCCGACCAGAGTCAGCGTTTGACTCCGGTTGGCTCATTGAAATGCATTACATAGGGGCTGGATACGGCTGGGATACGGGAGCGCCCGTTTTTTGCTCCCCCCAGCCGTATATGGTCCCGTATTGCTTAAAATGGAGTGTGAACCCAGCCTAACCAGTTTACTAAATTCTCTGATGTTCTGAAATAGAATGTGCCCTCAAAAATTCTATAGCTTATATGAGGGTAGAAAAAAGGAAGGTAAGCAGATACGGCGCTCTGTAGTGCTAGATTTTTAAGGAAGACTATATATGTTTCATATCATTTGCGGTGCTCACTTCGGTTGACCATGCACAGTGAGCCCGATCTCATTTAATGAAGAAGAAGCAATGTCAGGGTTACCCTGTTCAGGAATCCTGATGTAAAAAAAATGACTTGTAGCTTTTAGCAATTCCAGAATTGTTCATCAAAAACCTCCAGAAAAGTTAAAGGGGTATTCCAGGCCAAAACTTTTTTTTATATATCAACTGGCTCCGTAAAGTTAAACAGATTTGTAAATTACTTCTATTAAAAAATCTTAATCCATCCAATAGTTATTAGCTTCTGGAGTTGAGTTGTTGTTTTCTGTCGAACTGCTCTCTGATGACTCACGTCCCGGGAGCTGTGCAGTTCCTATGAGGATATTCTCCCATCATGCACAGCTCCCGGGACATGACATCATCATTGAGCAGTTAGACAGAAAACTTCAGAAGCTAGTAACTATTGGAAGGATTAAGATTTTTTAATAGAAGTAATTTACAAATCTGTTTAACTTTCCGGAGCCAGTTGATATATATATAAAAAAAGGTTTTGCCTGGAATACCCCTTTAATCAAATGCAGAAGTTTGTGCAAATAAACTTAGGTTTTTATTTCAGGTACAACATGCAATACAGGACAACACGTTTTGAAAGGAGCTGCCCTTTCTTCATCGGGTTCGGGTACCTGAACTGAAGGTAACCGGACCTGATGAAGAAAGGGCAGCTCCTTAGGTTTTTATTGTAGGTACAGAATGCAATACAGGACAACGTGATTCTAAGTTTATTTGCACCAACTTCTGCCTTTGATTAACTTTTCTGGAGGTTAAGCGCTACAAGTTTTTTTTTTTGCATCGGGATTCCTGAACAGGGTAACCCTGACATTGCTGCTTTTTCTCAAAAATTCTATAAAATATGAAGAACTTGTGCTCTAACAAATTCATGAGGCAGTCCTACATCCACTTTACTTACTTTACAGTCTTGTTATTATGTGTATTGCACACTATCTGTGACACGTTACATTTACATTTAGACAAACAAATGGACATTGTAATAAATGTGTGGAGATATTGTGAAGGTCTCTAGTTTATTGCAAATTGTAATGTCTGTATGCTTAATAATAATACTAACAATAACAACCATCTATATCTTTATATATAATTTTTTTTTTTTTTTATAAAAAAAAGGACTACCAGTACTGCTTTCTTTCCCCTTAAAGGTGTACTCCGCCCCTAGACATCTTATCCCCTATCCAAAGGATAGAGGATAAGATGTCTGATCACGGGGGTCTCGCCGCTGGGGACCTCCTCGATCTCTCCTGCAGCACCCCGCTTCTCAGCTGCACAGAGGAAAGATCACTCTGTGGCTGATGACTGGTGATGCAGGGGACGGAGAATCGTGATGTCAAGGCTCCACCCCCTCGTGATGTCACGCCCTGACCCCTCAATAAAAGTCTATGGGAGGGGGCGTGTCAGCCACCACGCACCCTCCCATAGAATAGTATTGAGGGGGCGAAGCTGTGACATCACGATTCTCCGTTCCCCAGCATCACCAGTCATCAGCCACAGAGCGATCTTCGCTCTGTGCAGCTGAGAAACGGGGTGCTGCAGGAGACTCCCACAATCAGACATCTTATCCCCTATCCCTATCCTTTGAACTGCAAGGAATTCTTGCAGTTTTTTCCAGTTTGACACAGTGATCCATGCTGCCACTTTTTTGTCTGGGTTGAGAACTGTCTAGAGCACAAGCAGCCAGACACTTGCAGCAAGCCTGTCCTACTCGGGACAGTTCCTGACACTCATAGAGGTGGCAACAGGGAGCAATGTGTGAGTAACTACACAACTTCCTCTGGACTGGAGCATAAAACAGCAGATACGTACTGGAAGGATTATTTTTTTTTTTTTTTTAAATAGATATAATTTGCAAATCTGTCTGACTTTCTGGCACCACTTGATTTGAGAACATATATTTTTTTCTGCAGTACTTCTTTAACCCTATTCTCTTGAATGTGTCTTAGGAGCAGTTCAGACATGGTCACACAGTTGGGTACTACAGTAAAAAACTATTTCATACAAGTATGAAGAATAGTTAATATTATCCAATGTCTGTTTTCTTTTATCTAGAGACTACACTCCACACACAACCTGCTTGAGTTACTCTCTGCAAAGCATCCTGGGATCCCACCAACCTTGCGCGATGACAAGCTGGAAGAAGAGGTCTTATTTTTTTATAATTATTTTATATTATAATTCCAAAGAATATACTTTCTGTTCTCTTTATTTTAATACCAATTCTGATGAGTTGGTTTTATGTAGTCTTTATAATGAAGAAACCATTTATATATTTTTAGTAGTGCTTAGTTTCCTAATGCAATGAGGTTCCAACACCAGCTAGATAAAACCACACAATTCATAAAAAAGAAAAGGCTCTTTGATCACCTTGACGTGTCACTATTTTACGCTTTCACTGTGAAAGGATCCGATACATTTTGTAAAGGAACCTGTCACCGCACTTATGCTGCTCTGAGGTCAACACATGGTTGTGACAGACTCAATGATTTCAGCAGCATATCTGAATATGCTCTTATTTTGTTAAAGGTTATGTTCACGTTGCCGCTTGTAATCAGTTAGTTATATTATTAAGTGTATTTTTCTTTTAATTTCTTGGGCACAATATAAAAATCTCAGCATCACATTCATGAAGCCATTTGTAACATTGAGAAAGAGGCTGTTTTAGGCCTCCAAAACGCGTCTGTCTGTGTTTGGCATCCCAATAAATTGAACTTCTTACATCACGAATTGTGATTTACTGGACGGACTGCGCCAAGACCCTTTGGACTTTGCATTTTACCATCACATTCTTGGCATTGGCATCAGGTTTTATACAGACAAATATGCTGACTACACACAGTGCATTTTATTTGTGGACTTTCTTTATGAAATGCAGCATATATGGTTGTTGCAGTGCATTGTGTGGTTAGAATTGTGAAGGTGAAGGCTCCTTATGCTGCTAATTGAAAGCATTCTACCTGTTACTCTGCATAGGTAGAATACTGACAGTCGTTGAGGTGAGTCCACATCTCAGGAATAATGCACTAAACCCCAGGGCCTAAGCCCAGGGTAAAGAAACCCCTATTGCTTACCCCTAAAAAGTAACTTTTTTATTGAGTACTAATAAAATGTCCTAAAAATAACGCATTTATAACATTAAGGTCAAGAGAATAGTCTCCACTATTTCTCCAAAAATAGCCCTGCAGTGGCTAATTATATAGAGGGTAACACACTGGTACCACTTAACCCCTTAAGGACGCAGGACGTAAATGTACGTCCTGGTGAGGTGGTACTTAACGCACCAGGACGTACATTTACGTCCTAAGCATAACCGCGGGCATCGGAGCGATGCCCGTGTCATGCGCGGCTGATCCCGGCTGCTGATCGCAGCCAGGGACCCGCCGGCAATGGCCGACGCCCGCGATCTCGCGGGCGTCCGCCATTAACCCCTCAGGTGCCGGGATCAATACAGATCCCGGCATCTGCGGGAGTTCGCGATTTAAATGAACGATCGGATCGCCCGCAGCGCTGCTGCGGGGATCCGATCATTCATAGCGCCGCACGGAGGTCCCCTCACCTTCCTCCGTGCGGCTCCCGGCGTCTCCTGCTCTGGTCTGTGATCGAGCAGACCAGAGCAGGAGATGACCGATAATACTGATCTGTTCTATGTCCTATACATAGAACAGATCAGTATTAGCAATCATGGTATTGCTATGAATAGTCCCCTATGGGGACTATTCAAGTGTAAAAAAAAATGTAAAAAAATGTAAAAGTAAAAGTAAAAAAAAAGTGAAAAATCCCCTCCCCCAATAAAAAAGTAAAACGTCCGTTTTTTCCTATTTTACCCCCAAAAAGCGTAAAAAACATTTTTTATAGACATATTTGGTATCGCCGCGTGCGTAAATGTCCGAACTATTAAAATAAAATGTTAATGATCCCGTACGGTGAACGGCGTGAACGAAAAAAAATAAAAAAAGTCCAAAATTCCTACTTTTTTAATACATTTTATTAAAAAAAAATTATAAAAAGTGTATTAAAAGTTTTTTATATGCAAATGTGGTATCAAAAAAAAGTACAGAGCATGGCGCAAAAAATGAGCCCCCATACCGCCACTTATACGGAAAAATAAAAAAGTTAGAGGTCATCAAAATAAAGGGATTATAAACGTACTAATTTGGTTAAAAAGTTTGTGATTTTTTTTAAGCGCAACAATAATATAAAAGTAAGTAATAATGGGTATCATTTTAATCGTATTGACCCTAAGAATAAAGAACACACGTCATTTTTACCATAAATTATACGGCGTGAAAACAAAACCTTCCAAAATTAGCAAAATTGCGTTTTTCATTTTAATTTCCCCACAAAAATAGTGTTTTTTGGTTGCGCCATACATTTTATGATATAATGAGTGATGTCATTACAAAGGACAACTGGTCACGCAAAAAACAAGCCCTCATACTAGTCTGTGGATGAAAATATAAAAGAGTTATGATTTTTAGAAGGCGAGGAGGAAAAAATGAAAACGTAAAAATTAAATTGTCTGAGTCCTTAAGGCCAAAATGGGCTGAGTCCTTAAGGGGTTAAAGGGGTATTCCAGGCCAAAACTTTTTTTTATATATCAACTGGCTCTGGAAAGTTGAACAGATTTGTAAATTACTTCTATTAAAAAAATCTTAATCCTTCCAATAGTTATTAGCTTCTGAAGTTGAGTTGTTGTTTTCTGTCTAACTGCTCTCTGATGACTCACGTCTCGGGAGCTGTGCAGTTCCTATGGGGATATTCTCCCATCATGCACAGCTCCCGGGACGTGACGTCATCATTGAGCAGTTAGACAGAAAACTTCAGAAGCTAATAACTATTGGAAGGATTAAGATTTTTTAATAGAAGTAATTTACAAATCTGTTTAACTTTCCGGAGCCAGTTGAGATATATATAAAAAGGGTTTTGCTTGGAATACCCCTTTAAAAACAAAACACTATTGCCGCCTCTACATGTTTCGCCATTGCCGCCATTCCCTCTTGAGAAAGCCGCGGGAGCGGCGAAACATGTAGAGGCGGCAATAGTGTTTTGTTTTTAAGTGGTACCAGTGTGTTACCCTCTATATAATTAGCCACTGCAGTGCTATTTTTGGAGAAATAGTGGAGACTATTCTCTTGACCTTAATGTTTAAAACTGATACCAGGTGTACCTAGTATTTATAAGCGTTATTTTTGGGACATTTTATTAGTACTCAATAAAAGTTACTTTTTAGGGGTAAGCAATAGGGGTTTCTTTACCCCGGTCTTAGGCCCTGGGGTTAAGTGCATTATTGGTTATTGACCTCTTACTACCCCAAGGGTAGTTTTGTTTAATCACATCTCAGGAATAGATTGGTTTCCTGCCTCACATTAAGCTGAGGGTTTAAAGGGAATGTGTCATTAGAAAATGACACATTGATTAAACCAATATTTTATGTTAAACTAATTTTTTTTAACAATCTTTTTGTTCATTTTTACTATCTGGGTTTTAAAACAATCAGGTAATTTAGCACTTTCTATTCTGGCAGCCAGACCTAATAATAAATTGGCACTTCCTGGTCCATAGAGTAAACTTTTCAGCGGTGTTCACAGACACCAGTATATAAAGGATAGAATCCACCATTCACAATGGTTGGTCACAAATCCCCACTTCCACGTTCCTTCACAATGACCCCTCCACAGGTCTCAATACATGCCTAGAACTCCTTCCAATAGAAGTCAATTAGTTTTTTCCAGTCTATTGTTTCATATGTCCATGTTGCTGCAATAAAGCACATTTCTAAATGCTGTTGACTGAGCAGAAGTTTTGGAAATGTCTTCATGATAGTGTATAAAATATAAAATTTTACAATCGGAATATAGAAACAGCTTAAAAAAAGAAAATGTTTATTTGGCTTTAATCTATAAAAAAAAAAAAAAAAAAAAAAAAATATCTAATTGCTATATAACCGTTTAACAAAACAGCATATTCACCAATAATAGACACTGGGGAGAATTTATCATTTGTTTACACTGTTTTATTTTTTTGCTAGAAACGCTAATTTTTCTGCAATGTATTTCGACTAGTTCAAGAAAAAAATCTGGAATGTTGTGTAGCCAGGGATTTATCACCTGACGTTTTAATTTTAGCACATTTTTGACCAACACCTAATATACAAATATACACCAGCCCAGACATGACTTAGCTCTTTGGTGTGTGTAGAAAAGACCCAGATTTTTGCGCAATGGGATAAAAATTTACAATATTTTGCGCAATGAATAAACCATAGAAAGTGGTGTACGGACGTGAAATTTCAGGAAATGTGTCCATGCACAAAATTTGTTTGTGACCATTTAATATCTATCTGGCATATGTACACATTAGTTTCCACAGAAAATAAAGATGTATAAAAATTGTTCACCTACACCAACAATGATACATTTCCCCCACAATGCTGACATTAGGAAATATCACATGTCCCCTGTATTCAAACAATAAGCAAAGTTCACACTTCCATGGCATTTATTAATATTTTTTTTTTTTTCTTGTAGATAAAAGAACTTAAAGAACATTACATGATCAAATCGAATGCAGAGGTGTCTGAGGCTCACCAAAACCTGCAACCAGTCCTGCAAAATTTACGTGAACTGCAAAGAAAGGTACTTTTTATTAAATACAGGACATAGCGGCCAAAACAAGTAAGGCTGGGTTCACACCACGTTTTGTTAAATACGGCTCCCGTATACGGTTGGGAGGAGGGGGACGGGGCTTAATCGCGGCGCCCACACTCAGCTGTATTCGGGAACCGTATTTAATGTATGTCTATGAGCCGACCGGAGTGAACCGCAGCCTCCGGTCGGCTTCGTTTTCGGCCGTATGCGGCTTCCCGACCGCAGGCAAAAACGTGGTCGACCACGTTTTTGCCTGCGGTCGGGAAACCGCATACGGCCGAAAACGAAGCCGACTGGAGGCTGCGGTTCACTCCGGTCGGCTCATAGACATACATTAAATACGGTTCCCGAATACGGCTGAGTGCGGGCGCCGCGATTAAGCCCCGCCCCCCCTCCTCCCAACCGTATACGGGAGCCGTATTTAACAAAACGTGGTGTGAACCCAGCCTAACTTATACTGTTTCCTGACCATCTTTGGTAATTTTTTTTGACTGACAACTATTTATCAAAAAATGTTCTATGTTATTTAGCCAGTAGTTTGCCATAGCCTGATATTTATGGTATGGTCATCGGTTTTGTTTGTTTTGTTTTTTTTTGCTTTTAGAACTTTAGTCAGGTTATCTATTATTTGGACAGATATGAAGATCAAGAGCTTGACTCATTAGCTTAGATAATGTGTCTCTACTTCCCTCCTCTGCTTACCTAACTACTTCTCCTTTTGATACATTTCCATTATCTTTTCTTGCTCTTTTTATTTCCACTCCTCTTTCAAGCATGCTCTGGTTACTCTGGATGTCTAGGGGTACTCCACCCCTAGACATCTTATCCCCTATCCAAAGGATAGGGGATAAGATGTCTGATCACAGGGGTCCCGTTGCTGGGGACCTTTGCGATCTTGGCTGCGCCACCACAGACATCCGATGCACGGAGCAAACTTTGCTCCTTGCTGGATGACTGTCGATGCAGGGCGGAGGCTCGTGACGTCACTGTCACGCCCCTGCTTGTGACATCACGGTCACGTTGTGACATCATGAGTGGGACTCAGTCGTGACATCACGAGCCTCCGGCGCTGCACCCGACGCTCTAGAGCGTCTGGTGCAGTGCCGGAGGCTCGTGCTGTCACGGCCGCGCCCCGCTCGTGACTTCACTATGTGGCCGTGATGTCAGCAGGGAGGGAGATCACGGGGGGTCCCTAGCGGCTGGACCCTCGCGATCAGACATCTTATCCCCCTATCCTTTTGGATAGGGAATAAGATGTCTAGGGGCAGAGTACCCCTTTAAATCTTCTACACATAGGGAGACAATTATCATTAAAGTGTACCCTACTCTTTTTTTAACAGTCTTTTTTCCTTCTAACTTTTTGCTTAGCAGCGTGTAATTTATCATCTGTGTCTACCTTAGATAATGAATTCCCCGCGGCTGTGGGGTTTGTTTGTTTTGCGCAGGGTAGAGAGGTTTTGTACGTGTGCTTTTGGTATGCGTACTTTTGCGCCTAGAATTCGGGGTTAGCGCAATATTTTGCAACTTATTACAAATGTTGCATATGATAAATAAGGGTGCAGAGCTGTCTAAATCAGAAAACGGTGTACTGCTACGCAAAACGCTAGGAAACTTCTATTCAAATAGTCGCATATAAGTCGCTAAATTTACATAACTGCAACATTCAAGCACCAAAGATAGACGGAAAAAACGTCTATATTGAATGATAAATGTCCCCCATAGTCCTGTACTTTTTGACAAAGCTTATTATGCGGAAGAGTTACTTCTTACCCACTATCCTTTTACCTGCTTTTTCATAGGATAATCCTAATAAACCGTGATTCCTTTGCAGGTTAACTTCTCCTCTCCTTGGTGGATTGATGTGATTCAGCATGCTATCCAGACTGCCAGTGATGAGGATCTTGTTCAACGTGTGCAAAATGAAATCACTGTTAACTATAAACAGCAAGGGAACACGTTATCAATGGCAGATAAGTAAGTAACCTGCTCCTGTATGAAGATTTCTTTATATTTCATAAATGATCTGCTTTCTTATCCGGCTAGAAATCTCTAACTTTTTCTCCAAACTATCCATATTGTACTTAATAAGATGTTATTGCACCATAGATTCCGAGACTGCAGAGGGCTTCAGTACATTGTTACTTCTCAAATGGAAGAAGTGAGAAAGTGTCAGAAGCAAGTCAGAGAGGCAGTGAAGAACCTGGAGGGTCCCCCGTCTCAAGAGGTTATCCAGACTGCATCAGTTTGCCACCTTAGAGTTGGCCGGCTGCCACTCCATATGTATGTACTGGGTATTGTATACAGTACATGTACCACTATTGCGTTGTCTTGTCTTTTACATTTAAGTGGTACTAGAGGACTTCATAAAACTGAGGTTTTTCTAATATCCCTTGTTTATTAGTTTATTTATTATCTTATAGCCTAAAGTACAGCATGTATTGCAACCCAGAGCTGTATTCATATGGCAGGTTCGGACAACTTTTGTCTAAAGATCTGCAGAACTATAAATGCAGCTCTGAAATGAGTTGTCTAAATATGCCATTACATAAATATGCCCAGGCTGCCTAATAAAAGAAAAAATGTTTGTACCTTCTCATTCCCACGCCACCCACATTATCACAGCACCCAGTGTCCTCTGTGCTCCACTTCCTGGTGCTGTGATTGGCACCATACCTTGCCACTCAGCCAAACACCATCTGAGGCAGGACACTGCTGGCAATGAGGGGAATTATCAAACAATTTTTCCATCTAAATTTGTCGCAGGAAAAGTCGTAGGCTGGTTCAGTGCGACTTTTCCGGCTACTTTTGATTTAGGCTGCTTAATTTTTATGACCACGAAATGATCAGATTTGAATCACTTTGTGCAATGGTCACAAATTTATTATGTGCACGGATCAGATATAGAAGAAATCACAAGACATGTCAACCCTGCCCTATATCACTCCATGCGACAATTGTATTAAGGGCCGTGAGACGTGTAATAAAATCATCGCATGGCCCGCCACTGCTGTGCGAAATTTAACCAGAGCCGTTCAGTGGGGATTCATCAACGTCCATGCACCATTTGATAAATTTATGTCCATGCACCATTTGATAAATTTGGCACACGGATGGCACTTTCCCACCAAATGTTTTTGCTCTAAAGTGAGCAAAAAGAAAGTTCACATTTGATAAATGCCCCTCAATGTCTCGTGCTGACCCCAGCATCAGGAAGTGGAGCGCAGTGGAGACCAGGCGCTGTGAAAGCAGAAGTTTTGTAGATGTATTTGCAAGGTTAGATGACATTGTACGTAGTTTTTGTGTGTGTTTTAAGTTAGGCAGTTGTAGTTTCTTTTTGTTACACTTTAGGTAAAAAAAGACAAACCACATGATCATCCATTGTTCTTACACCACTTATATGTTGTACTATTAGATCAGTGTTACTGTTAGTGTGTGCCAATGTTGGTGACCCACTTCTAGACCAGATTTATTCTTGGCTCACCTGTCCTATGTCTGTTGTCTGCAGATTGATACAAGTACTGTACTTCTAACAGCGGGCCTCTGATGTTTCCTCTCTTCACAGCTGTGTCTTTTGTAAAGCTGATGAATTATTCACGGAGTATGAGTCAAAACTCTTCTTTCATACGTAAGTAGCTACCTCACTACAAAGATTGTTGTCTTGTGGCCATCAGACAAGACTGTTGAGTAGCTTAGTAAAGCAAATGAGTTTAGTTGTTTATAGTTATAATATTCTTTTATCGTTTTGTTATGATGCAGCTGCAAGTGCAAGTATATGATTCATATGTTAATAATACGGCATCATTTAACAACACAAAGGAAGCTTTTAAAAGCTTTTTCTTGCAACATGAGAACTTCCTCTCTTTTTTTTACTGTTTCTGGTGAAAAACAGGTCAAGTATGTGAGGAACCAAAAGTTCATGGTTGAGCCAAATTTCCCTTTGCGCCAGTTCTGTATGTCAATCCTGACTTTGTAAATAATGTTTTATTAAATGTTATAAATTTCACTGAGACAAGCTGACATACGTTCTCTGTAGATAGTCTAGTGGTGTCCAATGTAATTGTCATAATTCCTTTAAAGAACAATTGATTGATTTGATCTTTATTATTGACGTGCATTTAGTTGTGGTGCTTGTGAAGTAGAGATGTTTTTTTTTTTAATCAAAATATCAAAAACTTTTACATCAATTCCCAACATCTATAGTTTAACACTTGATCTAAAAACACACTGACAGCCCGATCACATTCCTTAATCGGTCTCCCCTTCATTCAGCAGTATCTTCATTCATTCATATGAGCCTTGTACATACCTAGGTACTGGTTTGTCCATGCAGCATGTATGTGTACTGCCCTGTTTGATATAAGAAGGTGGCACCAGAGTACAAATCAAGTTATTATGCCTTTTTGTTTTCCTGTTTTCTTATAGATATGTAAGCTTTAATTTATCATGTCCCTAGCCACTTTTTCTGATGCTTATTTTCTGGGACACTGCTATCAAGCTGTGCAATGTGAAACATTTACCTAAGTACCACTAGCAAATTTCAAGCCAAAATATTTGAACTTCATTCCCTCACGTTCCAAACTGCTTACATTGTTGTTAGGGCAATAAGACACATTGATGCACAGTGATTAGAATCCAGCTCACCAACAGGGTCGTGCATGCATGGAAGACATGTGGACTACACGTATGGATGGGAATGGAGCAATGATGAAATCCAGCACCGCAGTCACGGATAAGAATGCTGTTTATTAAACCATCAGAACAGGCACTGTTCATAGATCACATGGACCAGAGAGTGACGCATTTCAGCGGACTTAGCCGCCTTAGTCGTAAGACACATGGTACCTTTTTATATATCTGTTTGTGCTTCCATAACCTAGACAAATACTTTTACTCTGTGGTGCCATTCTCCTAAAGTGCTGAGGGCTGGAATGACTCCTTGTTCCCCCTCCCATCCCTTTCCCTGATTGACTTTCAGGGCCCAGCTTCTACTGCCGAGCTCTCTTTCCAAATCCTGTTCCTGCTCTGTGCATACAAATTGTATGCAGGTGTGAGATTTGTCAGATACAGGACTTGGCTTCTAGCTGACTGTCAATCAGAGATGGGAGAGAAGGGACAGAAATGGGAATGGGAGTTACAACCCTCAGCACGTCAGGAGCTTGGGAATATCTTTTTTGTCACTTGGCACCAGAGAATAACATTTTATGGAAGCAAAGACAGATATATGAAAGGTACCCGGTGTCTTCTTGCCCTAACAGCTATATAAGGCTGCTTTCACACTATAAAGTTCTTCCGTTTAAAGATCGTTATGAAATTCCGTTATAAAGTCTTTTATAACGGATCCTTAAACTTCCGTTAATAAATCCCATTAAAGTCTATGGGATTTTTTAATCTTTCGTTTGTACCTTTTTTGTTCCGTTAAACTAACGTCCGTTAGTTATAACGGAAGAATAGAACGGACATGCAGTATTTTTTTTCCATTTATAATTAACGGATCATTGAACGTCCGTTAATTATTAACATTGAAGCCTATGGCGTAACGGACGCTACAAAATACACCCGTTATTGTCCGTTAATTTAGCGTCCGTTAGTGCTACTGAGCATGCTCAGTAGAGACTTCACACTCCTGAAGTCACATGGGAAAGTTGAGTAGTGCTCACACCCGCTGTCACACCCCTCTACTTCCTGGTCAGACAGCAGGAGGCAGCAGTAGGAGTCTGTTCTGGGTATCCGTATTCATCCGCCGCATCCGCCTGATAGCACTTCAACAGCGCTCTATTAACAGCCCAAGAACCAGAGCAGTGCACCCTCCTGCACCCCCCCCCCCCTTCCAGGAGGCAGAGTAGTGCACCCTCCTGCACCCCCCCTTCAGGAGGCAGAGTAGTGCACCCTTTACCCCCCCCCCCCCTCCAGGAGGCAGAGTAGTGCACCCTTTACCCCCCCCCCCCCTCCAGGAGGCAGAGTAGTGCACCCTCCTGCACCCCACCCCCCCTCCAGGAGGCAGAGTAGTGCACCTTCCTGCACCCCCCTCCAGGAGGCAGAGTAGTGCACCCTCCTGCACCCCCGCTCCCCCCCCCCTCCAGGAGGCAGAGTGGTGCACCCTCCTGCATTCCCCCCCCCCCCCCTCCTGCAACCGATAGTACTCTCCCTCTCAATGCTGAAATGCAGACTGCGGCAGGATCGCATTGAAGCAAAATCTGCAGCAAAAATATGCATGTGTGAAGGTACCCACGTACGCAGATTTGATGCTCAGGATTTTCTGCTGCAGATTTCAATGTAAACACACAGCTTCTAATTGGCAGTTAGAAATGATGCGCATCAAATCTGCGCAGGATCCTGTATGTGTGAGCGTACCCTAAATGGGTTTTCCCATTTATACAACTTATCCACACGGTTGCCCAATTCATTCTCTATGGAGCCGCAGCCCTTTTAAGTGTGCCATGAACTTCCAGTCTACTTTAGATGCTTATTAAGTCTCATTATTGACCAATTCTAGCCTATGAGTTACTTACATCTCTTTCAACTCTCAGAGTGAAAGGACAAACTGCTATTTTTGAAGAAATGATTGAAGAAGAAAATGGGTTGGTGGATGATCGTCTGCCTAAAACTAGCCGAGGCCTGTGGGCAGCCAGTGAGTTGGAACGCTCTTTGAAAGCAGTACTGTCATTTGCTAGAAGTCACCGCATGGACCCCTGGCTTCTTGAAGAAGGCACGTGCTTTATGGAGCTATTTGAGGCATGGAAAAAAGAATATAAGGTGAGTTTCCTACAATCCTTTAGCTGTTTTAACAACAAACCTTGAAAAAGAGGTAGACCTATGACTTAAGGAATTTCCCAGTCTCATGCAAGGATGGCATTTTGCTAGGAACCTGACAACTCCAATTACATGAATAGAGATGAGCACCTGTTCTGTGGGTGGCCAGGAAATACTGTGCAGAGAGAGACTGCGTAGGGCTGCAGCACTAAATTGGTGCTGTGACCCCTATGTTCTGTGCATCAGTGGGGGGTTTAGAAGTCTGATCAGGGGCACAACCAGAGATTCCCCCTTCATTAGCAATATGAATCATTCAAATGTTTTAGTTTATTTGCATAAATTGACTTAACCCATGAGTGCTTCTTCTTAACCTATTATAATAAAAATTTTATTTTTATTGGGTTTATTAGTTGCTTTAACCAACCTGACCTTTTTATATTGTTTTTTTTTTCCCTCAAATTGTATCTTTAGTTACTTCATGAATACTGGATGGTCCTACGTAATCATGTGTCTGCTATAGATGAGCTGTCAATGGCAACTCAGCGTCTCAGAGTCAGACTTCCTGATGAACCCAAGCCTAACCCTCCTGTTCTTCACATCATTGAACCACACGAGGTTTGTCCCCACATGCGGAACAGTAGATTCCAAGAAGATCAGTGTATCTCTCATTCTATCTGCCTGAGGATGTATCATTTTTTCTTCAAGGTGCTTTAAAGGTTTTATCATTTTGTCTCTGCAGGTTGAGCAGAATCGCGTCAAGCTGCTTAATGACAAAGCTGTTGGCAAGTCACAGTTACAGAAAAAACTGGGTCAGCTCCTTTACCTTACAAATTTAGAGAAGGTATTTTTGACTAGCGCAACTACCTAGCATATTCAAGCAAGAATTATGTAAAAGCATAATAATACAGTATCCTTAATGACATGACATTAATGACACAAGAAGTTATCTCTAAATTGAAATGTGTCCCCTATTTACAGGATAAGAAAGATAAGTAACGGACTGACTGCTAAGGGTTCGACTGCTGAGACCCCTCCAATTACATAAAGAAAAGACAATTGTCCCCAAACTAATTAAGGGGATATTCAATGAAAAAACATGTTTTTTCATATCAACTGGCCCTAAAAATTTAAAAAGATTTGTAAATTACTTCTATTAAAACATCTCAATCCTACTGGTACATATCAGCTGCTGAAGTCGAGTTGTTGTTTTCTGTTTGACAACAGTGCTCTCTGCTGACACCTCTGTCTGTCTCAGGAACTGTCCAGAGTAGCAGCAAATCCCCATAGCAACCCTCTCCTGCTCTGGACAGTTCTTGAGACAGATAGAGGTGTCAGCAGAGAGCACTGTTGTCAGACAGAAAAAGAACAACTCAACTTTAGCAGCTGATAGGTACTGGAAGGATTAAGATTTTTTAATAGAAGTAATTTACAAATCTGTTTAACTTTCTGGCACCAGTTGATTTAAAAAAAAAAAAAAAGTTTTCCACGGGAGTACCCCTTTAAAGTTATCCACTACCTACAGGTCAGGGAATAAGTAACTGATAACGGGCATCTTTAACTGCTGACATCTGCTTTGTTTGGAAGGCTCATAGCCTGTGAGTGGAGCAGTGGCTTGGCATGTGTACTTCTGCCTTAAAGGGGTATTCCATGAAAAAACTTTTTTTTTCATGGAATACCCCTTTAAGGCAGAAGTACACATGCCCAGCTCCATTCACAGGCTATGAGCCTTCCAAACAAAGCAGATGTCAGCAGTTAAAGATGCCCGTTATCAGTTACTTATTCCCTGACCTGTAGGTAGTGGATAACTTTAAAGGGGTACTCCCGTGGAAAACTTTTTTTTTTTTTTTTTTTAAATCAACTGGTGCCAGAAAGTTAAACAGATTTGTAAATTACTTCTATTAAAAAATCTTAATCCTTCCAGTGCTTTTTAGGGACTATATACTACAGAAGAAATGCTTTTCTTTTTGGATTTCTCTGATGTCATGACCACAGTGCTCTCTGCTGACCTCTGCTGTCCATTGTAGGAACTATCCAGAGCAGGAGAAAATCCCCATAGCAAACATATGCTGCTCTGGACAGTTCCTAAAATGGACAGCAGAGGTCAGCAGAGAGCACTGTGGTCGTGACATCAGAGAAATCCAAAAAGAAAAGCATTTCCTTTGTAGTATACAGCCCATAAAATGTATTGGAAGGATTAAGCTTTTTTAATAGAAGTAATTTACAAATCTGTTTAACTTTTTGACACCAGTTGATTTAAAAATTAGGGATTACCCTTTTAAGGTAAATCTGGTCATGGACTTATTAGACTCCAATAATAAGCACCACTTCACTTTGCGTTTATGGAAACTTTATTGTGTTGAATGTGTTTATTTATATACTTGACCTGTAGCCCAAGTTTCTACTCTTTTCCAAGCATAACATATAGCCAAAGAAAATAGAGCCATTTATCATGTGTATATAGAATAAAGTTTATTATTGTAAACAGTCCATTAAAAGTACAAAGCATAAAGAGGAGGAGAATTACCACCTGGGGGGGGGGGGGGGGCAGCTAAGGTGACATCCCTTGTCTTATGTAAAAACATTTACGCTACTCAGAAGTGACCACAAAAACATAAGCAGCATTTTACACGTTATAATGCATCCTAAGGTGCTAACATACATACACAAACAACACATCCAAAGAGCATACTTGGTGTCATTTGGTTGCAGGACACTGAGGTGGCATCACCTTAATGCTGTGTTTTGACACAAACCTTTGTCGATGGGTGTTATCCTCCCAGTAGGATATGATATAAATACCCAAATTAATCAGTAGGAATCACATAAAAAATGCATTCAAATCGCCTGTGGAGCAGTGTATAGTGCCCAAGCTCGTTGCACTTCCACAACTTAGGGGTAGATTCAAACCCACAAGCCTTTTGCAAACATTCCTGCAGTTTTTCCTGTATACAAAAGAGCCAAGCCAGCAACATTATTATAACCTTCTGTTGGAGACATTAAAAACAAGCTGAAGTATTTGTTTCTATTCTAGTCTCAGGATAACACCAGTGGAGGAGTGAATCCAGAGCCTTGTCCAATATGTGCAAGAAATCTGGGGAAGCAGGTAACTTCTGACATGGTTTGCTTCTTTTATCTTTACAAGTGGGGCGTGAAATTATATCAAATATGTATTCTTATATGTTATGCTAATCTTATCATTGTACTTCTTTTTATTGTTCATATTAATTACTTTGTGTTGTGTTGAGTTAGAATTTGAATAATTATTTAACCCTTTAATGACTGTGGATGTTTTTTTTTACGGCGGCTCAGCAGTCATTGCATATAGAGCGGGGTCAGCTGTATATTACAGCCAACACCTTCCCACAACTGCCACATCGGACCTTGGTCCCATCCTGGCAGTTTAGCCTTCTGCATGCAGCGAGCAGATGGCAGTTAATGCAAGCAGAAACTGAACTGACAGGTGCCGCATCGGTCAGGGGCCTGAGTGCAGCCCTCCGTGTCTGCCATAGTAAATCTGCTAATAAAGTCTGCCTCAGGCTGGTTCTAGTAGCAGAGAACAGATTAAAGTGATACTGTTTTGGATGCGTTCCAAGTGACTGCTCTAGGTTGATGTACTGCTCCAAATTAGATAAGATACGTGCAGCTAGAGAAAAAACTCACGCTGACACATGTTAGGTCAAAATGGTTCTTTCTGAGTTATTGTATAGTGTACACACAAGATATATCCTTCAGTATGGCGGAGCACATTGTATAAGCATTCTAATTGGTTAGCAGACTACTTCACATAAGCATTTTCATCATATTTTTCTGCGCAAAGCATGATGGGCACACAGGGCATAATACAGGATGTAACCTCCATTTTAGAAGAATGATCTTCATTTTACATCTGTTAACCATAACCGTCCCCCCTTGGAGATCAATATTCATTCCCTATTCCTAACAAATCATCCAGTATACCCTTCGTAATCCTCTTCTCCTGTGGTGGCAACGGCACATTCCTTATGTATGTTCCCCTGGTCACAGGGTTTTGGTATACCAAGGGATTTATCTGTCCCTACCTATTGTGTGAGGAACTGTAAGTAGGGTCTGACTGTCCATTCAACTCTGGATAGCCGGTCTCATGTGCCTCGGTGTCATCATACATCAGCATGATGGGAGCTGGTGTGATGAAGAGTCTCTCACATAGTTTCTGTGCACATGGAATAATACAACAAGTGAACAAGGCAACTACAAATCTTACAATCAATATCCCAATGCCTAATTGCATAAGCCATTGTTTCCAACCTTTAGCCCAACCAAACCACTCATCCCAAGGGTCTGTTATCCCAGAATATATTTTTAATTCTGCTGATAAGTTCTCTAACCCCTTGATGGCAGCAGTGACTTTCACATTTGGCCCTGTGTTATCAGGGATGTATGTACAGCAGGAGTCTCCAAACATTTTACATACTTCTCCCATCTCCGCAAGCAACATGTCTTGCGCCATTCTGTTCTGGAAAGTCATTATGCTAGTGGGTGCTAGTTGTTCAGCAAGACCCTTCAGACCATCCCTGGTATAGTTTACAAAAATTTGTTGTTTATAGTACAGGTAGTTAATCCAATCTACATTCTTGTTGGCTGTTATAATGGGGAAAAAATAGACTCAAACCCTGCTCTGGTCTCTTGCTTTGAATTCATCTGCCCCCCCCCCCCCTGGAACTCCTATAGCATCTATGTACACGTGAATCAAAAAAGAACCACCAGGGGCTGCTGACCTTTTGGATCGAGCATTTATGATGGATTGACAGGGTCTTTGGGAGAGATTATATGAAAAAGGCATGACAGCATTAGTTAGGGCACATTGTCCTGTCCAGCTAGACTCCAGCTTGATTCTTAACTTGAAATCCCCACAGACAAAATAGACATCTCCAATATATTGTGTATGGTTAACAAGCAGGTCAGTGTAATTACCCCCTGTTAAGTTCTTAGCACTGGGGGGAATGACCCTGAATTTCCCGTGTTAGTGACGCAAGTGTAGATCCCCAGATAAACTGTTATGCTCTTGTCTGGAATCCATGCCTTAGTCACTATAGGATACTTTTGCTTCCAGTGTTCACAGTCTGAATTATTGGTAGTTTGGTTCTTGTACAAGGATAAGAAGCAAGCAATTTCCTTCCCAGGAATTTCTAGGGGTACGGTCCCTAGATGCAGTCGGGCAGAGGCACAGGCTATGCAGTCAGTCTTGTTTTGGGACAGAGGAGTGTATTTGACATATTTCCACCATAAATTATGATCTACATTCCCGGTTTCTACTGTCATAATCTCTTCCAAAGTGTAAGGTTGTCTGTGAACTATGCCGTGAATACCAGTGTCTACTTGGGGTTGATTTGTCAGGGATGGTGCAGATGTGGGCTTAGTATTAATGTCCTTCAACTCAATCTATGAGAGGGGATATGTAGGTCCACCCCTAGGATAATGGCCAAATACATATACTCCCAGGTCACCCTTTTGTGGATTTTCAAGGATCCATGGGCCTACAGGCGACCCTCTGTCTATCTTTGCCAAATCAGCCCTTCAACCCAGAGTCATGTCCCTTGTTAGTGGTGAGGGTCATCCTTACTTTCAGGCTCTTTCCTTGCGAGTCCTTCTTTCCCATAGCCTCTCTAGGCTTGTATCCCTAATCAGCTCCTGTGTTCCATGCTGCCAGGGACCAAGACTCACACCATTTATGGCGTGAGTTAGTGACACACATTATATGTAGCAGCACACTTAGGACAGGTCATGACCTGACAAACTTCAAAATCCCAAGTGGCTCTGGTGGAGGGGGGGGGGGGGGGGAGGATATTTACCCAGAACACATAGGGTTGGGACTGTACTATGGCTACCAGCTGTAACCCCAGTAACCACACAAATAACATGGTGAATTTATTGTCCTGGAACCAGGCTACTCTTGAACATCTTGCAATGAGATGCGTGGATCCTGGTGGGCTTCCCTTTTAGCTTGACTGAGGTGGGCGTGGTTAACAGAACCTGGTACGGACCATCATATCTGGTTTCAAGAGTGTTCCTGATGTGTTTCTTTGTCAAGACCCAGTCGCCAGGCTTGAGGGAATGTGAGCCTTCGATGAGATCAGGATCTGGAAGGGAAGCAAAATCTCAACTATGTATGTTAGGCAGTGGTTTGTTCATTTCAGCAACATATTTGGCCATTGACTCATATTTCAACTGCAATTGTTGTGGATAATAGACCCCTAGTCTAGGACTGGACCCAAACAATATCTCATATGGAGTTAACTTGTGTGGGGACTTTGGGGTGTGCCTTACACTAAACAGGGCTATTGGTAAACTCTGCACCCAATTCATGCCTGTCTCTCTTGTCATTTTAAGCAGTTTTGATTTTAGAATTCCATTTAGTCTTTCCACCTTGCCACTGATCTGAGGTCTGTAGGGTGTATGGGAGGCTAAGCGAGACCCTGATATTTTCCATACTTCTTCGGTAAGATTGACTGTAAATGCTGGCCCTTGATCGTGTTCAATGACCTCTGGTACCCCATATTTGCAGATCACTTCTTGAAATAACTTTTTGGCGGTAGTTGTTGCTGTTTGATTTTTGACCGGGTATGCTTCTGACCAGCTGGAGAACAAGTCAACTACAACCAGGACATATTGCATTCCTTGGCAGATGGGCATCTGGATGTGGTCAATTTGTATCCTTTGGAAGGGGTACAATGGTTTGGATAGGCACTTGGTGGGAGTTGGCTCAGTCCTTTCTGGGTTGCATTCTGCACAGATGAGACAGGCTTGACAGTACTTGACCAGAACTGGTGTGATTCCACAATTTGCATATCAGATCCTTCATGATGGTTTTGGAGTATTGAGTGGGTCCATGAGCCAGGGCTGCAATTAGTGCTGGGCGGTATACCGGTTCATACCGAATACCGGTATGTTTTTTCTGTAAGATATGAATTTTTCCTATACCGCAATAACGGTCGGGCCCCTCCCCCCCCCCCCTCCCCCCTTCGAATGAATGAATTATCAGCTGCTGCGCTGTCCCCCACATCAGGGAACTACCCGCAGGCGCTGCTCTCATCATCCTCCTGTGAGATGCCGGTTCTTCAAATGAATGAGTTGCGGGCCGCGGTGCTGAAAATGATTAAAGGTCATCTGTACTGATTAATTTTTACATATTTCTGTGCCCTGGCTGCAGAAATAAACAAAATAAACTTGACTCACCTTCCTATGTTAATAAAAATAAATTACTCCCTTTCCTATGTTCCTCCCCGTTGCTCCGGTATCGGCCTCACGATCCTCCGCTGTTATCCTCATGCTGCTTCCTGGGGACAGGAAGGTCACAGAGTCGTCAGCGTATCACCGCCTGCAGCGATGTCCCTCCTCGGCCGGTGATAGGCTGAGTGCACTGTTATGTAAGGAGCTGGCCGGCTATACCAGTGCAACAGGGGAATGTAGGAAGGTGAGTCAAAGTTTATTTTGTTTATTTTTGCAGCCCGGGCACAGGAATATGTGAAAATTCATCAGTACAGATGTCCTTTAATAATTTCCAGAGCCGCGGCCCGCAACTTATTCATTTAAAGCGCCGGCGGCTCACAGGAGGGACGGGGAGAGCAGAGCATATGATTAGTTCCCCGATGTGGGGGATAGCGCAGCGCTGCGGCTGATAATTCATTGTGGTGGGGGGGGGGAATAGAGTTGCAGAGCAGCACCCGCGGGTCACATATGATTAGTTCCCCAGCATGGGGGGGGGGGGGGGAGAATACCGTGGAACCACCATTACTTCTTCTGCAATAGGTCCCATGAGACTTTCTGTGGATTCTCTTGTTGGTTTCCCATCAAGCAGCCATCAGTCTCTTCCTTTCCTTTCCCTCCCACTTCTTTCTCTCCCACTGCTGCCTTTGCTGCTTGATCCGCCAGTGCATTTCCTCTCGCCTCAGTGGTGTTTGCTGTAGTTTGGGCCTTGACCTTGATCACCACCACCCGTTTTGGCGGTACTACCGCTGACATTAATTCCGCTACCGTTTGCGCATGTTTTATAGGAGTTCCAGCCACAGTGACGTAATCCCTGGCCTTCCAAATGACTCGAAAATCATGAACCAATCCGAAGGCATACATTGAGTCTGTGTTTATGTTGGCGGTAGCATCCTGCGCCATTTTGCAAGCTTTTGTCAAAGCCTGTAATTCAGCTTCTTGGGCAGACTGATCTGGCCGTAACTGTTCCATGTTTAACACTTGGTGCTCAGACGTTACTGCAAAGCCAGAATGATACCTGCCCTTGTCATCAGCAAACCGGGAGCCATCCACGAACAGCTCTTGGTCTGGGTTGTCAAAGGGTGTATCTTGCATGGTAGGAGGTGGTCCGACTTCAGCGTCCATCAATGTGAGGCAGTTATGTGGTTCCCCACCATAAAGGGATTCTGTGGAAGCCCAAAGGTCTTGTTTTTGAAGTTTTTCTTCTGCTGTGAGGTCAATTTTGTCTTCTCTGTTCTCCTACTCATACTTCTCCTCCCCCCCCCCCCCCCCCCTTGGGAGAGGAAGAAGTGCAGCGGAGTTGAGAATGTGACATCGTTGAATGTTGATGTTTTCTGGGAGCAGTAAGCTGCACTGGAGCCGTAGGTGACAGGCAGCAGTGAGGTGCCATGGTTGAGTCTGTTGGAGAATGGCTTAGATGTCATGAGGTGCCAGAACTGTAAGAGGGAATCCAAGCACTATGTCAGAGGTTGCACCCTAGCAGGAACTAGCTGCGTGTACAGCTCTAACACAGGAGGGGGCCGCTCGGGCTACAGGTTCCAGACGTTTGGAGTTGTATCCCAAAGGCTGAGGACCCCAGTGACATGGCCTTGTCTTTCCATGACATAGAGCCTGAAGGGGAGGGCATAATTTGGAATACCCAGTGCAGGTGCAGAGGAGATGGAGGCCTTGAGTGAGTGGAAGGAGCGAACAGCATCTGCAGTAAGGAAGAAGGGTGTTCGAGGATACCTGGGAGTGCAGTCATACAGGGGTTGCATGAGTAGTGAGGCATCCTGTATCCATGGGCAACAATAAGAAACGAGGCCCAAGTCAGTTTGAAGCTGGTGTGGAGTGTCTGGTACCTGGAAATCCGAGATGGCCTCACGCCTTTGGTCCGTAATGTGTTTGGCTCCTTAGCTGATGCAGTGGCCTAGGAAAACCACTTTAGGACGACAAAGTTGGGTTTTCTGCTGCGGTACCCTGCAACCCGGAATCCGCCAGGAAAGTCAAGAGTTAAGTGGTGGTGTCGAGACAGACTGCCTGGTCAGGAGCACAAAGTAACAGGTCATCCACATATTGTAGGACCTCCACTTCTCGTTTTGGGCTTGCCAAGGTTGGAGTACAGAGGCCATTGCCTTGCTGAAGGATGAAGGGCTATTTTGGTCCCTTGTGTGACTGCATTGCCAGGGACGTAGACCATCAACAAATTAGCGGGCTAATAACTTCATGTAAGTAGGTTTGTGTAATGAGAATCCATGTCTTTATAATACTGTTGAAGTCTATGAGCAAATTTCTCGACTGTCTCTGCCTTTTCTTGACTCACATTCTGTAAGGACGTGGTTTGTTCAGCCAAGCGCTTCCTAGCCCAGTCCCCCAGTTCTCTGACAAATTCACCACCTGATTCAATGGTCCTGGTGTCATATCCTCCATAAAGTTCAGTGACTTGATCTAGGATTATGTCAGAGTAGTTTCCGACGTTAGCCTGTACCTTACTTTTCATATCAGACCAGGTGCATCCATTTGTCTGATAGGCTTGAGATACTTTACGATATAAATGCATGGGGTGTGTTTCAGGGTCAGGCAGGGAGCTCACTATGGTGAACAACTGTGATTGGGTAAAAGACACATACTGAGGGGGACCAGTGGTATGCCCTGTTGGAGCTGGGGTGGAGGTGAAATTGGAATTAGCTAACTTATCCATTTCTTGTTTCCGGTTCCACATTTACTGATTAATGTCAGCCTCTAGATTGGTGATGTTTTCTGCCAAGATGCTAGTTGGGACATATTGTGCTCCAGTTGTTTCTGTTTGGGATACTTGGGGACTCCCCAGGGCATCCTGATGTGGCAGTATTGGTGCTACATGGGCACACCTGGGTATTGACGGAGCTACAGACACTGGGGTTGGTAAGGTAAAAGTTCCGTCAGGATTTATTACAGGGTAGAGAGAGGTCGGATTGATGGAGGGGGTTGGCCCAAGGGATATTAAAGGACCAGCCTGGGGCATTGGCTGCAGTAAAGATGGCGTCGCAGCAGGGACAGGGGCGGGACTGTTTACAGTGTAGTAGTGTGGGCGTGAAGCTCTACAGAAAAAACAGGTGTCTCGGAAGGATGGGCTCTGTTGGTCACAAAAATTACGTACCCACCCCTCCTCTTTCTTTCTGGCGCCATTATAGGGCGGTAGCTGCCCATGCCCCGAATCTATCTTATGGAAATAATGTTTACATTTTTCATCATAAATTTGCTGAACTCTGCCACATCACTAAATTGAGTGTTCCTCCCTTAGTTATTTCAAAACCCTTTCACATGTCTTTTTCCATGCTTGTTTGCCACATACTGCGCGGAAGTGCAATATCCCTTTGGCTCATTTAACTTATTGCCCATTATTCGTACTGGTTGGAGACTTCTCTCTCAGCTCCCTGTGTGTATTTTAACTGATTTTGCCTTGAGACAGACACCTTTGGCTGTCTCTCTAGCTCTTGTCTTCTCCCCCCTTCTGTCCTTTAAATCAGACACCTGGCTGACTTCAATACAGGAATATAAGAAGTGCCTCACACCACGGAAGTTTAAATAGTAAGAGTAAGATTTACTGACAAAATTCACAGAACATCAACCTGCTCACAGACTGGGGTTCTTATATTCACCCCTCGAAGGTGCCCTCTGTGACCGTGCCTCCCACACCAGATATCAGGAGAGAGGGAGGAAGGCGCCTCATGTGCGGGGTCAGTAGATCTTGTTGGTGGGGGTAGGGGACGGTAATTCCCAAGCCGCTTACCAAAGTTGGTTGTGCGCCCACACACAACAAGGTAAAGTGCAGAAGAAGTAAAGAAGAAGGTCCACTGCAGCCCTCCTGGGTGAGAGTAAAATCAAAACCGAAAGACCAGGGAGTCAGGAGTTTGTCTGGCG
This sequence comes from Hyla sarda, assembly GCF_029499605.1. NCBI lineage: Eukaryota > Metazoa > Chordata > Amphibia > Anura > Hylidae > Hyla > Hyla sarda. The sequence goes on from NC_079191.1 coordinate 332,741,241, forward strand.
CAGAGAGGAACCATCAGGCAGCCAAATAAAATCAATGGATTTATTACGCGTTTCGCTGCGCATGCGCAGCTTCATCAGGCAAATGTATTTATTTATTTTTCGGGGGGGTTGGGTGTTTGCTGCACATTTTATAATATAATGAAGGGTGGCTTTAGAAAGTACAATTGGTCTTGCAAATACAAGCCCTCTTTTGGCTCTATATGTGGAAAGATAAGTTATGGCTCTTAGAGATTTTTGCCATGTTTGTAACTTCTCATCTTCTGGCAGGGAAAGGAGTTAAACAAGGTATGGAATGAATAAGTATACAAAGCAGTTTGGCACTGCGAGGATGTTTGGGGGCGGCTGGTGGAGATGGGTGTATTCTGCTGATGCGGGCGTGTGGTGGTGCTCTGGTTAACACAGCAATACAATCTTCTTAACCAAGTAAAGGTATAGAAAAAACCCGCGACTCACCAGATTCACATCTTCCGACTTCTTTATTTAGAGAAATACTCCCGTGAATTTATAGGGAGGGGACAGAGGGGATACCAACAGGCGACAAGCCAGCTGGATGAAGCACTGTTCAGTGCGAAACAGAGCTTGTTGCCTCTTGGTATCCCCCCCTGTAAATGTCCCCTCCCTATGAATTCATGTGAGTATTTCTCTAAATAAAGAAGTCGGAAGATGTGAATCTGGTGAGTTGCCGTTTTTTTCTATACCTTTTCTTGGTTAACCCCTTAAGGACACAGGACGTAAATGTACGTCCTGGTGAGGTGGTACTTAACGCACCAGGACGTACATTTACGTCCTGTGCATAACCGCGGGCATCGGAGCGATGCCCGTGTCATGCGCGGCTGATCCCGGCTGCTGTTCGCGATCTCGTGGGCGTCCGCCATTAACCCCTCAGGTGCCGGGATCAATACAGATCCCGGCATCTGTGGCAGTGCGCGATTTGAATAAATGATCGGATCGCCCGCAGCGCTGCTGCGGGGATCCGATCATTCATAACGCCGCACGGAGGTCCCCTCTCCTTCCTCCGTCCGGCTCCCGGCGTCTCCTGCTCTGGTCTGTGATCGAGCAGACCAGAGCAGAAGATCGCCGATAACACTGATCTGTTCTATGTCCTATACATAGAACAGATCAGTATTAGCAATCATGGTATTGCTATGAATAGTCCCCTATGGGGACTATTCAAGTGTAAGAAAAAATTTAAAAGTAAAAGTAAAAAAAAAGTGAAAAATCCCCTCCCCCAATAAAAAAGTAAAACGTCCGTTTTTTCCTATTTTACCCCCAAAAAGCGTAAAAAACATTTTTTATAGACATTTTTGGTATCGCTGCGTGCGTAAATGTCCGAACTATTAAAATAAAATGTTAATGATCCCGTACAGTGAACGGCGTGAACGAAAAAAAAAAAAAAAGTCCAAAATTCCTACTTTTTTTTAATACATTTTATTTAAAAAAAAATGATAAAAAATGTATTAAAAGTTTTTTTATATGCAAATGTGGTATCAAAAAAAAATACAGATCATGGCGCAAAAAATGAGCCCCCATACCGCCGCTAATACGGAAAAATAAAAGTTAGAGGTCATCAAAATAAAGGGATTATAAACGTACTAATTTGGTTAAAAAGTTTGTGATTTTTTTTTAAGCGCAACAGTAATATAAAAGTAGGTAATAATGGGTATCATTTTAATCGTATTGACCCTCAGAATAAAGAACACACATCATTTTTACCATAAATTGTACGGCGTGAAAACGAAACCTTCCAAAATTAGCAAAATTGCATTTTTCGTTTTAATTTCCCCACAAAAATAGTGTTTTTTGGTTGCGCCATACATTTTATGATATAATGAGTGATGTCATTACAAAGGACAACTGGTCGCGCAAAAAACAAGCCCTCATACTAGTCTGTGGATGAAAATATAAAAGAGTTATGATTTTTAGAAGGCGAGGAGGAAAAAATGAAAACGTAAAATTAAATTGTCTGAGTCCTTAAGGCCAAAATGGGCTGAGTCCTTAAGGGGTTAAGAACAAGGTATGGAATGTACTTCAAACATGCATGTGAACCTGTGCTAACAGTTGGTGTAATCACTTAATATATAAGCAAGTTAACCAATTATTTAAGCCATATCTTTTATCAGAATGATGCTGTTTATGAGCAGGAGGCATTCTGATAATAAAGGGGATGGTTTAAAAGGGCAACAATCGGATTCATTTCCACACCTGCTGCTTTATTAGATTTGCTACTTCTCCTCAAAGGGAACCTGTCATCACTGTCATGCTGCATGAACCATCAGACCCTGGGGTGGCCCCTAATGGCTTTCACTGGTCTCAATTGAGAGAGATCTCTTTATACCCAAACTATGAGATCTGTCAATAAAGGCTGGTGGAGTGGGGAGAAGCTGCCGTGGACAAACCTGGTTGAGACAGCTAGAAAGTGATGAAATGTTCACTCAAACAGAGCAATTTTAGTAATTGATGTTTATTTTTTGGAATCCTTTACAATGTAAATCATAACTAAACTTTTTTTTGCCATTACTGTATAAGCAGAATCAGGTTCTATTCCCATTACATTTGACCCCTACATTTAGCCTGTATAACTTGTAGATAGCTGGTGCATTGTTAACTTGTCCATTGTCAGACAGAAACCAAAAGAGTGTCTTTTCAGTATCCATTTGGCAAACATACATCAATATACTAAATACCGTATTTTTCACCGTATAAGACGCACTTTTTCTTCCCCAAAACTGGGGGGAAAATGTCAGTGCGAATACACCCCTATCACGGCGGTCCCTGCGGCCATCAACGGCCGGGACCCGCGGCTAATACAGGACATCACCGATCGCGGTGATGCCTTGTATTAACCCTTCAGACGCGGCGATCAAAGCTGACCGCCGCGTCTGAAGGGAAAGTGACACTAACCTGGCTTTTCAGTCGGGCTGTTCGGGACCGCCGCGATTTTACCGCGGCGGTCCCGAACAGCCCGACTGAATAGCCGGGTTAGTGCTTACAGGACACCGGGAGGGACCTTACTTGCCTCCTCGGTGTTTTCTCCGTTCAGGGATCCCCTGTATGGCCAGCGCTCTCCTTTCTCGTCGTCGCGTACGTGCGTCGGCGTGCGTAACGACGTGATGGCGGCGACGGAGAGCAAGGATACCCGGCCGACAGCAGAGACGTTCCGGAGAGACAGCGATGGAGCGACATCCAGGGCAGCGGTGACGGGTCCGGAGCGGCGGGGACGCGTGAGTATTACCTCCTATGCAGTGGTCTTCAATCTGCGGACCTCCAGATGTTGCAAAACTACAACTCCCAGTATGCCACGGACAGCCAACGGCTGTCCGGGCATGCTGGGAGTTGTAGTTTTGCAACATCTGGAGGTCTGCAGGTTGAAGACCACTATTGGGTTCAAAATCTTTATTTTTTTAGATTTTGCACCTATAAATTGGGTGCGTCTTATACGCCGGTGCGTCCTATAGGACGAAAAATACGGTACTTCTCTAAATCCTTAAAAAAAAAATGAGTCCATTAAACAAATAACATATTCTCCTAGGTGAAGGATGCCAACATCTAACATCCAGTACAGGTATCTATATTCTATTCTTAAGAAGTAGAAAATATTTAAGTTTAAGCAGCTACGAACTTGGCTAGAAAAAGTGCATGTCCATAGGATCTGCCCCAATCTCCAACTTTAACTAGGAAAAATAAAAGGTCAGCAGCACTTAAAAATAATGACAAAACATATTTGTTTTATCCACCCATATGTTCACATGAAAGTTTCCTTCTATCCCATTTATACTATTTCTGCATTCTGTTTTTATTGTTAGCTAAATGTAAGATTAGGAAGTCTGCAATGGCAAAAATGTACAAAGATTATAGAAAGAACCTTCTCTGTTCTCTGTTTTTCTAGTGGGCAGTCCTGACTTGCGGCCATTGCTTCTGCAATGAATGTGTAGCAATTATCATCGACCAGTATAGTGTTGGGACCAGAAGAAGTGCTATTAAATGTGCCATATGTAGACAGACCACATCGCACAAAGAGATCTCATATGTTTTCACAAGTGAGGCTGCCAGTGAAGAGAAGGACATCCCAGTAAAGGTAATATAAGTAAGGTCTTTCATGGGATTATTCTGTAATATTTTTTTTGCCGTGGATCAATTCATATTTTCCATTAGTAGGGAGAATGTGGAGTATGCATGATATAAATAACTTTTGTAGATTACATTTACTTAGTCCACACTACACTCTATCCTGTAGTTCAGTATTTGTCCACCCAGGGTGCCTCCAGCTGTTCGGGCATGCTAGGAGTTGTAGTTTTAACAGCTGGAGGTACATTGGTTGGACAAACACTGCTGCAGCGCATTACTGCTAAATCTATAACCTGTAGACAGCTTTTTGCAGTGACTGGTAGCATGGAAACATTATGCTGTACTGCCGTGCTTCTGCATGGGCATACCTGCCAACCTGTATTGTTATTTTAGCCATAGCCATATAGTCTTAATCTATTATGTGGTGTCACAATGCACGGCATTTAAATAATTGGCTGTTCTGAAAGGTATATAAAATTTAGAATCCCCTCTTCTTCATTTACCCATACCCCTTCCCTTCTCCTCTTTGGTTGAAAATGAGGGGCATATGTCTTTTTTCAACCATACTAACTATGTAAAGTTGTACGGTATACTGCAGTATTATCTTGTGCTTCAATATATCTTAAAAGTTGCTGTTAAACCAAATCCAACAACATGTATTTATTAATGTAAATGCCAGTTGTATGTATGTAGAAGGAGGTTGTTTTCAAGTAATTTATATTACATTTTAACTCTATATCCTGAATGTAATAGCAGCACAGCACTAACCCCTATAGCTTTTGCTTACGCTTCTTTAGAAGCAATTGCTATAGCTACAGTTTTTTTTGTTAGTTACCCAGGTTTTAATATACAGTAGGACTTTATAATAATTTACAGAGAACCTGGGAAACCATCAATAGCTGTAGCTATGGCAACTAGAGTAGGTGTCTGGAATAGTGCAGAGCTTTCTGCTTTAGTGCACTACTATAGAAAGGAGATGGCGGTGCTCTAGTAAAATAAAAATGTTTAACCTGCAAAGTAATCCTGTCCAGGTGTTTAAATAGTTCTAGTGAGGGAGCTCCCTTTTTTAACATTCTAGAATATTAAAGGGATTGTCCATTTATTTTTTTCTTACAAGTATCACCAGCCTGCCTAATAAAATACGAAAAATTTAAGTAAAAAAAAAACTAAGAATAACTCCCCTTCCTCTGCTCCCTTGTAGCCTCCAGTATCTGCGGCCCGTGACTCTGCTTTTCCCCAGAGCTGTGGAAACCGACAGTGCCACTCACCAATCACTGGCTGAGGTGGTACACCGCTGCGGCCAGTGATTGGTGGAGCAGCGATGTGACATCATGTCTACAGCTCCTACTGGCTCCGGAAAGCAGACTGTCAGCAGAGATGGGCTACCTTGATACCCGGGGCTTGGAGAGAGAGAGAGGAGGAGGAAGGTGAGTTAAAGTTTTTGTTATTTTATTAGGCAGCCTGGGGAAAATAGAAAAATAAGAACTCTCACCAGATAACCCCTTTAATGATTGTTATACTGAAAGAGTACAAACTATTAGTTGCAGCATTGTAATATATTTTTTTTAAGCCTTCAAGAAAAGTTCCTCCTTCAGTCACCCCCGCCACATTATATTTTCTACTACTGACTTGCTGTTTGAAATTTACATAGATACCAGCTTATGATCCTTTACTTCTTACGTAGTTACATAGTTAGTACTGTTGAAAAAACACCTATGTCCATTAGGTTCAACCAAGGAGGTGAAGGGGTAAAGGTAAGGGTTAAAGTTATTGATGTGGATCTAGTAAGCAACACTTCTCTTGTAAATCACCTTATGATTATTAAACAAAAAAAAAGTCTGATGTCTCTTCAAGACATGTCAAAAGTTTTGCTCTGTCCCAGTCTGGGTGCTGAGACCCCTGTTGATCACTAGAATTAAAGTAAAGAAGCACGCAGCTAAGCACTTCTCTTGACGTTTCACTGCTGGAGACTGAATCTATAGAAATTCTGTGGAACTAATGACCTGCAGTGGGGAGAAAGACAGAGAGGAGCACTTAGCTGAGTGCTTCTCCTAGTTATTTCTAGCGATTGGTGGAAGTCCCTGACTGATCACAACATTTTACATGTCTCTATGGCATATTCAACCTTCGGCACTGCAGATGTTTTGGACTACATCTCCCATAATACTTTTGCAGCATTTTGGCTGTAAGAGCATCATGGGAGATGTAGTCCAAAACATCTGCAGTGCCAAAGGTTGCCTATGCCTACTCTATGGCATGTCAGAAGTTATTTTTGGTCAGAGTTTTTGTTCTTGTGATAGGTCAAGGTCTGAACACACAGACCCCTGGCTGATTACAAGACCATGCAGGTAACGCACTATGCTCTCGGCTTTGAGTCTGTCCTGGTCACGTGACACAAAGTCAGGAGAGAACGTCTTCTCCTAGACGTAGCATGTCTCCTAGATCATTGTCATGATCGGTCGGGGTCTGAACACAGAAAACTATTAAGATGTCCCTGCGTCAGTATTTTTAAATGACAATGCACAACATATACACTTACACTTTTGTCAATGAAAAAAAAATCACATTTAAAATTCATTCAGTTTAAACGTGCTCCTAATTTCAGTCTTGAATCATTTGAGCTTCTCCCTCCAAGTGATATATGCTCTTTGTGAATTCTTTGAATCCAGAATGCTGCTGCCATCCCTGTCTCTAATGTACCAGCACAGCCTAATTCCTTTACATTTTTACCTTCTGCAGACACTGACAGGTCGTTTGTGAGCGTCCTTATTATGGATCGACCGATTATCGGTTTGGCCGATATTATCGGCCGATATTCACGATCTCGGGGCGGTGCGGTGGGGGGTGCGGCGCGGCCGTGGGGGAGGGGGCAGTGGCGGTGATAGGACTCAGGAGGACCCTCGGAAAGGCAGGGGGAGAGAAGCGGGTGGCGGCTTCGGTCTCTGGCACCGCAGAAGCCGCTGCAGTTCATTGATTTAAAGCGCGGGGGGGGGAGAATAAATAGCCGATAAGGCTATCGGACTTAACCTCCACAGATTATCGGTATCGGCTGTAAAAAAACGATATCATTCGAACCCTAGTCCTTATCTGCATATTGGACAAGAGGAGTGTTTGATTCCCTTTTCCCTTGTAGACTCTGCAGTGTCTTAACAGTTTACCCATGCTACACTCTCTGCTGCAGCCTATGTGATCTCCCTCTCTCCCTATGCTCTGAGACTATTCTGCTTAGTGCAACAACGTCTTTTCCTGCTGGTATTTTGCACTCACTGTACACAGATGCACTAAACAAAAGGATGGGTAGTGCAGAAAGTGAAGCAGATTGTTGATATCAGTACTAAGCTGAGTATTGTTAGCAACTCTGTAAGAAGCAGCACCACTGCCAGCCATTTAAAGACGCTGCGTAGACTCTACAACAAAATAAAAAAAAACGTTTTCATTTAGAATGCTGCTTAATGTTGTATTCACTGCGAAGGTGTACATAGCCTTTAAATTATTATAATGGGGGTAATTATTCATTCAGCTCTGCTCTGGTGCAGTAAATGATACCCCCCCCCCCCCAATAAGTTGGGATTTAACATACAGTGAAATGTTTTTTAGCTAGTTCTGCTGGTTTCTATATAGCTATATGTGATACATATGTTGCATTATGTGGAGATCAGTGGCTCTTGGTAGCAATAGATTAGTGTGGTCAAATCCCATGTGATTATAGTAATGTCATGTGTAGATAGAGTACGTATGTATTTTATATACACTGTTTATGCATATAGCTTGAAACTGCTTTAACACAACCACTGAACTATATATACATAAAAATTTATCTTTTAAAAGGGTGGTCCTCTAAAAGAATATGTCCAATATGCTTAAGATATTAGAACAAAAAATCTGTCACAAGAAATAAATGTAATGTACATGAAGTAGGGGTCTTTTGGAGTACTTTCTTTTTAATCTAAATAAATATGCCCTTGTAACAAATTTCATTGCATGTGTTTTTTAAGGGGAGCCATTCCACAAAAGTTGAGGCAGTTGTCAGAACTCTTATGAAAATCCAGTCTTTGGATCCAGGTGCAAAATCTCTGGTCTTCTCAACAGTAAGTGCCTGTAATGAATTTAAACGGATTGTCTGATGACACACAAAGCTGCTACACTCTTCAGTGGTCACAAAAGTGGAGCTTCTCTTGTAGGCTGTGATATTCCTGCACATGCAGAGATCTTTCTTCATTTCCATGTTTGTTAAGGTCTATTCACACAGCAGGATTTCTGCTTGTGGAATTTCGCCTCAAATTAAAGGACAACTTCAGCCCCGCATTAGCGCTCAGTGTCGACACTGAGCATTAGCGCTCAGTGTCGACCTGAGAGGTCGTACGTCATACTGCGTTCGGCACGCCCCCTGCACGGGAGAGCCGTGGCCCTGTGCAGGAGATCGCGGGGGTCCAAGCAGTCGGACCCCCCGCAATCAGACAGGGGATAAGTGTTTTTTGGCTGCAGATTTCCTCATGCACTCATGCAAGCGGAAAATCAGAAGTGTGAATGGGAGTGCGGAATCCCATAGAAGTTTATGGGCTTTAATTTGAGGTGGAATTCCGCAAGCGGAAATTCTGCATGTGAATAGACCCTTAGGCTAGGTTCACACTACGGAATTTCTGCCTGCAATTCCGCATTGAAATTGTGGGCAGAAATTCTGCTTACTAAAATGTACGGTATGGTGAATGGGTTTCCGTTCACAAATTCACACTTGGGAATTTGTGAAGCAGAATTTGTGAATGGAAAATCTACTTGAAAATTTCCACCTAAAGAATGGCATTGCTCATTCTTCAGGCTGAAATACTCGCGGACAACATTGCAGTCTAATGGAGACTGCAGTGTCCACGCGGTCCTAACGCCGACTGATTCAGTCGGCCCTGGCCGCACTTATAATTTCCGGACAGAAATTTTCTGTCCCAGAGATTCTGCAGTGTGAACCTAGCCTTTAGTGTCTGGATTATTTCATTGTCTAAGCCAGTGTCCTTCTCTGTTTTGGATAGAAGGAGCTACCTTAGCCCCATTTAAGTTGAAGAGAACCTCTCCTTATGAAAGACAATACCACAAAATAACCTTTCTCGAGCATTTCATTGGGGGGGACACAGGACCATGGGTACATGCTGCTTGCCTCTAGGAGGCTGACACTAGGCAAAAAACAAAAGAAAGTTGGCTCCTCCCGGCAGGATATAACCACCTCCTGACTCTGAGCAACTCAGTTTTAGCTTAGTGTCAGCAGGAGGCAGACCCAGGTCTGGAGCTCTCCAGACCTGGTGTTATTTCTTTAGTTTTTTTCCCTAGTTTTAGTTTCTAGTTAGATTTTCTCTCCCTTTTTTGTTTTCTCTAGCGTGGGCCGACAGGAGCATGGTGCTGCCTGATCCCCCACCTGCGAGTTAGGGGCATGGTGTATTGTTGAATGGGCCGCTGACCCCTCCTTACCATCAACCAGCGCCTGGTGGTGTACCCTAGGTCCAGGTCCCCCATTTGCCCCTGTTTGCCAGCTGGGTCTGGCTTAAAGGGGTAGTCCAGTGGTGATTCAGTGGTGAGCAACTTATCCCCTATCCTAAGGAACGGTTTTCGGGGTTCTTCTCAAATCTCTTCTTAATGCCCAAGAAAGATGGCACAGTTCGTCCCATTCTCGATTTGAAACTCTTGAACCATCATGTGTGGCTTCGGCATTTCCGGATGGAATCCCTATGGTCAGCAGTCACCTTCATGGATCCAAGGGAGTTCCTCTCCTCCATGGACATACGGGATGCCTACCTACACATCCCTATCTTTCTGGCCCACCAACGTTTTGTCAGGTTCGCTGTCCCTGCGGGTCATTTTCAATTTGTAGCTCAGCCCTGCGGGCTGGTGACCGCTCCTCGGGTCTTCACAAAGACACTGGTGGCGGTGGTGGCTCTCCTCCACTCTCAGGGTGCCTCAGTTCTCCCCTTTCTGGATGACCCACTCATCAAGGCGCCCTCTCTGGAACAGAATCTGGTCAACATCACGCTACAGACACTCTCCAGTTTTGCATACATAAGAAGACAAAAAGGTACCCACACTCTCCATGAGGAATCAGCAGACCAACTTCTATGGCATCTCTGATAGACCCGACTTCAGGCTGACAGCAGGGCGCTCAGAGTGGAGTCGACTGCCGGCAAAGTTTTGCACAGATCATGCTTTTTCTGGCCTTGTTTCGGTTGGATCATTAACTACGCGAAATCCAACCTTTCTCTGTCCCAATTCCTGGTGTTTCTCGGGATCCGCTTCGACACGGCGGCACCTCGCCTCTCTCTTCCGGAGAACAAGCTCCTGGAGCTCTTGTCGGGGATTTGCTTACTTCGACGGCTGGGTGTGATTCTTGTCCGCACCTGCATGTCAGTTCTGGGCAAGATGATGGCCTCCATGGAAGCGGTCCCTTGCCTGATTTCGGTACCGTCCTCTCCAGTGGGCCATCCTATCTCAGTGGGACAAATCTCCCTTGTCTCTCCACCGCAGGATCTGGCTCCCTCCTCTGGTGGCTTTGGTCCCCTCTCCTCCGGGAGGGTCGCTTCTTCTTGCCCCTCCATTGGCATGTCCTGACCGTGGACCCGAGTCTCCTCGGCTGGGGAGGTGTCTTTTAGGACCAAACGGTCCAGGGCCATTGGACTCCGTCAGAGTACGGTCTCCCCATCAAAGTCCTGGAGCTCCGGGCAATCTTCCTGTGCCTTCTTCACTGGAGTCGCATGCTTCGGGGCCTTCCAGTCTGGGTGCAGATGGACAACACCACCGCTGTGGCATACATCAATCGCCAGGGCGGCACCCGAAGCTCGGCAGCCAAGAGGGACCTTCCAGTCCGGGTGCAGATGGACAACGCCACCACTGTGGCATACATCAAACGCCGGGGCGGCACCTGAAGCTCGGCAGCCATGTGATCCTCTTCTGGGTGGAACTTCAGGTTCCAGCAATATCGGCAGTGCACATTTCTGCTCATCCCCTTCTCATCCACAGGAGTGCCAGTTTCGCAAGCTGGACTTGGTTCGGGCGGTTCGGACCTATTTGTCAGTCACTTCCTCCTTCTGGCGGTGTGACTTCCTGTTTGTTCTCCCCAATGGGCAGTGCAAGGGACTTCGGGCCTCCAAGGCTATTATCTCCTGCTGGATACGCTCTGCCATTTCGGAGGCGTATCGCTGCAATGGTCAGGTGCACCCCTTTCGAGTGACTGCTCCCTCCACCCGCGCGGTATGGGCTTCCTGGGTGGTCAGCCACGGGGCTTCAGCTCTACAGGTTTGCAAGGCGGCAACTTGGTTATCTCTGCATACTTTTGCCAAGTTTACCTCGTTCATACTTTTGCGTCCTCCGACGCAGGTCTGGGCCGCAAGGTCTTACAGGTGGCAGTTCTCACGTTCTTTTCACAGTTCTTTTCTGGCTGGGATGTGGTCTTCCCTCCCCAGGGACTGCTTTAGGATGTCCCATGGTCCTGTGTCCAATGAAGTGCTCGAGAAAAGTAGATTTTTGGACTTACCGTAAAATCTCTCTCTGAGCTTCTATTGGGGGACACAGCACCCACTCATTGGTTTGTTTGTGACCAGACAGTTTCCGCCCTGTGGTGTGGGGGAGTTTTTTTTTTTTTTTTTTTGTGGTTGGTTCCCTCGTTGTCTGGGTTTGTGTTCGGAGTGTTCTCTCTTGGTCGGTGCTCCTTTTGATTTGGTACAAAAAACTGTGTTGCTCAGAGTCAGGAGGCGGGTATATCCTGCCGGGAGGAGCCGACTTTCTTTTGTTTTGTGCCTAGTGTCAGCCTCCTAGCGGCAAGCAGCATATACCCATGGTCCTGTGTCCCCCAATAGAAGCTCTGAGAAAGAGATTTTACGATAGAGATCATATAATACCCACAGAACCAAGAAAAACGTTGCTTTCTGCACTTTCTTTAAGCGTTAATGGAGTAATTTGACTAGTTTGTTTATGGCATTGTTCTTGTGTAGTTCTTGTAATTCTTTTTGTTTTTTACTGTTATCTGTTTCCATCTTAATGTCCCTTTGTTTCTCATTGAATTTAGTGGAAAACACCTAACAGTTCACATGTAGTTTAAGGCATTTAAAACATAAATATTTTTCTATTGTTAATAAGGATATGGGGGACATTTCTCATTGTTTGCTTTGGTAAGCTAGCTCTGAGGTAATTATTATTATACAGTGGTCCCTCAACATACGATGGTAATTCGTTCCAAACGAGCCATCGTTTTTCGAATCCATCGTATGTTGAGGGATCCGTGCAATGTAAAGTATAGGAAGCTGTACTCACCTGTCCCCGCCGCTCGAGATGGTGTCCCCGCCGCTCCCGATGGTGATCCCGGGCCTCCGCTGGGCTCTCCGCTGTCTTCTCCGGTCCTCTTCTGTCTTCCGCAAGGCCTTACTGGGCCTGCGTAGCGACGTCATTACGCTGCTGCGTACGCCATTCCTATTGGATGGCGTGCGAAGCAGCGTATTGACGTCATCGGAGAGGGCCGAGAAGACGCCAGAAGACCAGCGCTGGACCTGGAGGGCACCCCGGAGCATCGTGGAGGGGTAAGTAATACTTACCGCACCACACGGGGAACATTAAGCTGCTATCCGGCAGCAGCTTAAGCATTTGGCGCTGCCGGATAGCACTTAATGCGATGGCCCCGACATAAAAAAGCATTGTATGTCGATGCTGACATCGACATGCGATGGCCTCTGAGAGGCCATCGTATGTCGATTTCATCATATGTCGGGGCCATTGTAGGTCGGGGGGGGGTCACTGTATATTTTTTTGCTTTAGTTCTGCTTATGTGCTACATATTTATCATATTTTACTATCACAGGGAGTTGATTTAATTTGGAGCACATAAGCAAAACAAAAAAGTCACAGCTGAGACTTTTGTGTGACTTTTTTTGGGAGTTTTGTACTCCAGGTCAGACCTGGAGTAGACTTGTGACTTTTTGTAAGGGATTTGCAACTTTTTTTTTGCCTACGTGCAACTTTCGCACATCATAAATACTTGACCACTGCAAAGTGAAAACTGAAATTTGCTTAGGTAAATTTGCTTACTCACAGAAGTTGCACAAAAAGTGCTTAGGCGCATGTGAGACTTTTTGTGCGAATTTTGTAAGCAAAAAAAGTTCTAAATACCTTGATAAATGTCCCCCATGCTTCCTCTCCTACACTCACAATATACATAGACAACCTGCCAAAAAAAGGTTGCAGATGTATACTGCAGCATACTGCCGGAGGGTCCATAAAGTTTATTGGATTGACACAGTTAACTGGAGGTCAAGGTGAGACCATCTTCCAAACATATATGTTAGTTTTGCCGGACTCAATAGCGTGGTCGACAACTGTTTTGTTAGGGGCATTGTGGTATGTATGTATGCACTATAAGTGGATAATGTCAGTCTATAGCAGAAAGTATATTGTGTGCTTCCTTTGTTCTCTTTCTGTGTCTCTTACTTTAGTTGTCCCAGATATAATTTATAATTTCTTTCCAGTGGCAAGATGTATTGGATATTATAGCAAAAGCTCTGCAAGACAATGGGCTGGTGTTCTCGCAGATCAATGGGATACAGAAGTTTCAGGTATAAAAAAAAAAAAAAAAAAAGATAACTGCATTGCAGTGAGATGTGGACAGGGATTTAACACCTTAACGCAGAATGACGGGTATACCCGTCGGCTGCTAAAGTGCGTTCGCGCAGAGCAACGGGTATACCCGTCGTTCACATATTTGCAGCTGCTGCTGCATCCCGGGGGCTGAACTTTTCACCTCTGGTGGTCTCCGGCAGGTGAGAAGTTCTGCTTAACCCCCGTCGCGCTGAACCCGCATTTATACGGCAGATAACGAGATACCTTCGCGCATTCCGCCCTATAAAGGCAGCATTCATTAAGTGCGCGCTCCCACTGCGCTGATCGGGTTAATTAGCTAAAGTCCCAGGAAACCACTCCTGCCCGACACCCCGGGACTCCATTTGATTAACCCGATCAGCGATCGGGTGTGCAGGGGCGGGGGGGGGGGGGGTGTGGCGGGTGCGCGGAGGTCCGGCAGCGGTGATGGCGGGGGTAAGTGCCCCCGCCATCGCCGCTGTAGGACCTCCGCCCACGTGTGGAAGTCCGGGGTGAGGGGGAATAAGAAGTCATTGCTTAGGGAATGCAGCCTTACCCGGTGGCAGATCCTGCAGGCTGCGGAGGGATCTGACTGGCCGGTGAGTGATGCTCCAGATGTTGCAAAACTACAACTCCCGGCATGCCCAGACAGGCATTGGCTGTCTGGGCATGCAGGGAGTTGTAGTTTAGCAACATCTGGAGGACCACTGTTTGGAGACCAATGTATAGTGGTCGCCAAACTGTGATCCTTCAGATGTTGCAAAACTACAACTCCCAGCATGCTCAGACAGCCAATGCCTGTCTGGGCATGCCGGGAGTTGTAGTTTTGCAAGATCTGGAGTTGTAGTTTTGCAAGATCTGGGCATGCTGGGAGTTGTAGTTGTGTGCCTCCAGCTGTTGCAAAACTGCAACTCCCAGTATGCCCAGACAGCCAATTGCTGTCTGGGCATGCTGGGATTTGTAGTTTTGCAACATTTAAAGGGCTACAGTTTGGAGATCCGTGTGCAATAGTCGCTAAACTGTAGCCCTCCAGATGTTGCAAAACTGCAAATCCCAGGATGCTCAAACAGCTGTCTCTGCATGCTGGGAGTTGTAGTTGCATAACTACATCTCCCAGCATGCCCTTCGGCAATCAGTACATGCTGTGAGTTGTAGTTTTGCAACAGCTGGAGGCACCCTGGTTGGAAAATACTGAATTAGGTAACAGAAGCTAACTGAAGGTTTTCCAACCAGTGTGCCTCCAGCTGTTACAAAAGTAGTTTTGAAACAGCTGGAGGTTTTACCACTAACATAAAGTAGAATATGTCACGAAAAAACAATCTCGGAATCAGAATGAAAGGTAAAAGCATCCCAGAGTTATCAATGCTTAAAGTGACAGTGGTCAGATTTGCTTAATGCGTTCTTAAGGTGAAAATGAGCTGTGTCCGTAAGGGGTTAAAGAAGCAGTCTGTTTTTTGTTTTTTTTGTTTTTTTGCTTATATCATTCACACTCTTCATCACTAGTCATACAGCGACATTCGTTCAATTCCATTGAAGCTGCATTTATGTGTTTTTCTCCGGTTTAGTCATGTGATCACCATACCGACTCTTCAAATCTTCCATTACCTAATGGTTACAACAAGTTGTAAGACTCCTGTGGACAAGATGGCATCATCCCTTACCAGTTCTTCTCCTAGCCCTCAGACCCCTCATCACCCCTCCCAGCTTCATTGGAGCAGTATATATAGTAGTTTTATTGCACAGATATGTCATAATACACACTTATTAACTTATTATTGGTCCCAAAATCTGAGGCACTTATTTCTGAGACTTAAAATATTTAATATATTTCAACAAAAATCAGTTCCTGATATATAGCAGTTTTACACCTCTCCTGAGACTATGTTCACACACTGTTTTTTTGCAGCTTTTTTTCTGTTTTTGCTCTGATTTTACCCCAATTCAGGGCAGAAATGGAGATTGCATTGCAATGGTGCAAACAAAAAATAGCTGTAAGTGCAACTAAACTGAATATGTCCCTACGCCAATAAAAAATGAAATCCCCCTCTTTCCCCATTAAACTAGGAAGAAAACGGGACAGAGCAATGCAGTATTCTCAAAAAGCCAGGTGGGAAATCTTTAACCCCTTAACGACGCCGGACGTAAATGTACGTCCTGGTGAGCTGGTACTTAATAACAGCGCTCTGATGCTCGGGTCATGCGCGGCAGGTCCTGGCTGCTGATAGCAGCCAAGGACCCGCCAGTAATGGTGGGCATCCGCGATCGCGCGGATGTCCGCCATTAACCCTCTCAGATGCCGTAATCGATACAGATCACGGCATCTGCAGCATCGCGGTCACTAAAATGGATGATCGAATCGCCCGCAGCGCATCCGATCATCCAGAACAGCAGACGGAGGTCCCCTCACCTGCCTCTGCTGCCTTCCACAGGTCTTCTTCTCTGGTCTGTGATCGAGCAGACCAGAGCAGAAGATGACCGATAATACTCATCAGTGCTATGACCTGTGCATAGCACTGAACAGTATTAGCAATCGAATGATTAGAGTGTAAAAAAAAAAGTAAAAAAAATTTGAAAAAAAACCCTCCCCAATAAAAAGTAAATTGTCCCATTTTCCCTATTTCACCCCCAAAAAAGTGTAAACAAAAATATATTTTATATACATATTTGGTATCGCTACGTGCGTAAATATTCAAACTATTAAAAAAAATGTTAATGATACCGTACGGTGAACTTAAAAAAAAAAAGTCCAAAATAGCTGCTTTTTTTTAAATAAAATTTAATTCCAAAATAAAATTAATAAAAAATTTATTAAAAGTTTTATATAAGCAAATATGGTATCAATAAAAATTACAGATCAAGGCGCAAAAAATAAGCCCTCATACCACCGCTTATATGGAAAAATGAAAAAGTTATAGGTCTTCAAAATAGGGGGATTTTAAACAAACTAATTTGGTTAAAAAGTTTGCGATTTTTTTTTTTTTAAGCCCAACAGTAATAGAAAAGTATGTTATCATGGGTATCATTTTAATCGTATTGATCCAAAGAATAAAGAACACATGTCATTTTTACCGTACATTGTACGGCATGAAAACTAAACCTTCCAAAATTTTTCTTTTTAATATCCCAACACAAATAGTATTTTTTGGTTGCGCCATACATTTATGGTAAAGTGAGTAATGGCATTACAACGGACAACTGGTCGCGCAAAAAACAAGCCCTCAAACTAGTCTGTGGATGAAATTATAAAAGAGTTATGATTTTTTGAGGAAAAAACGGAAACGTAAAAATAAAATTGTCTAAGTCCTTAAGGCCCAAATGGGCTGAGTCCTTAAGGGGTTAATAATTAAAAAAAAAATCAAAAGGTATAATAATCTACAAGAAAAAGTGGCTTCTTCGAGAGGGTTATTTCTATTTTAATGCAACTTGTTAAAAGGTTAACATTTAAAGTGAATCATCAAAAACAGCTGAAATAGATATAAAACCACTGCAAACTTTCTATCCAAGAGCAGCACTATTTAGAACACATTACGTTGTGTGTTCTATCCCTACAATATTAGCATATGCTGCTTCATTATTAACTGAATTTTTATTTCTTCCTATGCAGGAAAATCTTTCAGCATTTAAATATGATCCCAAGATCAACATTTTACTTCTTCCATTACACACTGGCTCCAATGGGCTAAATATTATTGAGGCTACCCATGTGTTGTTGGTAGAGCCTATTTTGAACCCAGCACATGAACTTCAAGCAATAGGTCGTGTGCACAGAATTGGCCAAAAAAAGTAAGTTTTAGGGCTTTTATTCTGCATGTATAGAAGATTCCAAGTGCCTCCTGTTTATTAATGTAGTTCTCATTTCATGTTTTGTACATTAAGATGGTTCTCTAAATCCGAAAACATCAATGAATCTGTCATGTGTTGGGCATTGTCGCTTACTTCCACATGGTAAATACGACAGCACCGCACAGCTACTTTTGGCACATGACTGCAATCACATGATGCCTCTGTTCAGCAGGTGCAATAGCGCCCCCTAAAGTACAGTACAATTATAGTTCAAAGATTATTTATTACCTGTCTCTTGGGAAAAAAATTATGATCTTTGGGGGTTCCTTTGGTGAGATCCCCACTAATCTGTAAGTGTTTTCAGTGTAAACTTTTCATCAGGGAGTCTCTGCACTTTTATTTCTTTTAAGTATTACTTTTCAATAGGGATCATGTGATTTCTCACAAGATTGTATTCCTTTATTTTTAGGGCTACAATCGTTCATCGATTTCTGATTAAAGCAACAATAGAAGAAAGAATGCAAGCAATGTTAAAGACAGTGGACAGGAGGTATGTGTGTTTATTGTTGTCTGTTTAAAAAAAAATAAAAAATGTATGCACTTTATTATATTGTGTGGCTGGAACCAGTATTAAAAAAAAATAAAATAAAAAAAAACACCTTTACTTAACCGTAAACTCTCTCCTACCCTAGTTTCTCACACAGGAAGTGCCGTAATGTCATGTACATTGTACAAATGCAGCTGCAGCCAATCACGGTTTCAGAATTCACAGGCTGTATAAAGAGGCCATTGAGGCCAGTGATTTGCAGTGCCACATGTATGATATACATGGTGTTATCAGGACACTTCTGGCATGTGAAACACTAGAGTGACTCTGCAACAGTGAGTTAAGAGGTGAGTAATGTGTTGTTTTGTTGTGTTTTGATTTGATTGATTTATGCTGGTCCCAGATTATAGATATTTATTTTTTAAACATTGGAAAACCTGTTTAGTTATTTCTGGCTACTGACTACTGCAGTGTACTTTAAAGGACAAGTATCATGAACAAAAACGTAACCCCTATCCAGAACACTAGGGCCCCACCCCCCGCAATCATGTTTGGAGCCCTGGTTCTTTAGAACAGGGGCGCGTAACGACCCCGCCCCCTCCATAAAGCTCTATGGGAGAGCCGACGATTGCTGAACGGCTCTCCCATAGAGCTATATGGAAGGGGGTGGCGTGGCGTGACTACAAAATCACAAAAGGATGTACAAAAAAAATGATAATTAGACTTAATGTTGCATACTTTCCTGAGATAAAGCAGTCAGCACACACATATCTTCTAATGGACTGCTGTGGTATAGGTGTGCACCTGCCCTAAGGCTATGTTCACATCTCGTAATGTCTGCAAAGGCAAAAATCTCTGCGGACATTCCGGACACTGCAGGTGACGGCATAATATGCCGGCACTAGGACCGCACAGGAATGCGCTGTCTCATAGACGGCTAGGCATTTCGTATGGAGTCCACAGGAAGAATGAACAGAACTGAATTTCCGTGCCAGAAACATCTGTCGTGGAAATTCTGCCGTGTGCACAGCAGAATCCCATTGAATACAATTGGACCCCGGACGTGTGAACATAGCCTCAGATGGAAAAGAAATCCTCTGGAGATTTTAATTTCTTTATTACCTACAGTAGTGATTTCATAAGGGATATAAATGAAGTATTTTTCTTCTTCGAGGTGTCCTGTATTACTGCATACTTATAACATTGAGAGAGGAATTTACTAACAGCAGCACTTTATACACCGGTCTCAATCCAAACTACTCTGGAGTAAAATGTGCAGAATTGACTAAGGCTAGGTTTACATCCAGTATTTTGGGACTCATTTTGATCCCTATTTTGACCCCTATTTTGACACAGAAAAAGATGCAAGTTATTCCATTATAGTTTTTCCCTCTGTGTCTGTTTAACTTTTTGTTTTGATAAAAAAAAAAAAAATATATATATATATATATATATATATATATATATATATATATATAAAACATACTGACCAAAATTAGTGAATATTTGAATATTTCTCGGTCGCTCTTCAAGGGGGACACCTTTCTGATGGGTATATGCTCTTACCACTAGGAGGCGCTGACACTAGGAAAAAAAATTCAGCTCCTGCCTGGCAGGATATACCCGCCCACCTGCAGTGAGGTAATCAGTTTTAGCTAGTGCCAGCAGGAGGCAAGACACAGGTCTGGGAGTTCCCCAGAACTTGTGTTTTTTTATTATTTTCTAGTAAGGGCTGTTTAGTTAGATTCTTTACTCCTTTTTGTTTCCCTTTTTCAGGTTGGGGTTCAGGAGCATGGCGGTACCTGGTCCCCCATATACGGCAAAGGGGCATTGGGACATTAATGAATGCACCGTTAACGCCTTCCCATCAACGGCCAGCGCCTGGGGTTGCACTATCATCCCTGCTCGTCCTGTCTGTGGCAGCATGACGTGATGCAGGTGACTAAAAAGCTGGCTGAAGAAGCTCTTCGCGTTCCTGGCAGACACCCAGGTCTCTTTTGAGGTTCCTCATCTGTCATGTCTGCTGGCCACCCATCGTGGAGTGTTCTTGGCATGTCATACTCTTGATTCCCTTCTGAACAGGCTACTGCATATAGTGCTCCGGATCTTCTCATCCAGCGCTAGGTCTCAAGGGGAATATTCCTGCGTGAGCATAATTTGCACCTGATATCACTATGCCAATCAGTGGTCTCGTCTGTCACTCATCTCACGGCTGCCGCGTCCGTGGCTGGCACTCCAGTACCCCACTGCTGGTGCGAGGTGTCTGAAGGAATGCTCCGTTGTCTACTATGGACTCATACCAGTCAGCCAGACAGTGATCTGCATGGTTTCTTCTGCTGCCTCTCACACATCACATGGTTGACGTATCTGCGGCTGGAGTCTGGTACCTCACTACTGTGTGAGGTGTCCGATGGAGTGTCCCGTTGTCTACTATGGACCCATACCAGTAAGCCAGACAGTTTCCTACACTGCCTGTCATACATCAAACGACTGATGTATCTGCGGCTGGAGTTCCGGTACTTAACTACTTTGTGCGGTGCCGATGAAATGACTTGTCTTCTATGGACCCATACCAGTAAGCCACACAACAGTCTGCATGGTTTACTACACTGCCTGTCACAAGTCTCACGGCTGTTGTATCTGCGGCTGCAGTTCCGGTACCTCAACGCTGTGTGGGGTGCCCAACTGCATGACTCGCTGTCCATTATGGATCCATACTGGTAAGCCAGATAGTTGTCTGCATGTTTTCTTTTGCCGCCTGTCACACGTCGCACGACTGAGGGTTGTAGTTCTGGTACCCCACTGCTGTGCGTGGTATACGTAGAACTGACCCAGCGTGTCCCATGGACACTATACGGGATGTCAAGGATGCATTCCACGGCTCCTCTGCCTCCCTCTATCCCCTAGGGGGTGAGGTTTCTCTGCCTCCCTGTCCTCCCACCTATGACAAAGGGGCACAGTTATCGCCTGTCTACCTGTTCCCTTTTCGCCACCACCTGGAGGTGTTTTTGTTCAGCCAGACTGTTGTCTACACTGTTTCCACCTCCACTGGTCTCTGACCTCTGGGCTGCCGCGGACATGGGCATGTTTCCCGTACCTCACTGCTGGGTGAGGGATCTGACATAGGGTCCCTACAGGTATACGGGATTGATACCAGTCGGGCAATCCTTCGTCTGTTGGGTTTTCTACACTACCAGGTTGCCCATTGGATGGGCCGTACTCTAGTACCCCACTTTCTATGGGAGGTTGAATGGAGTGACCCTGGGTGCTCACGACTCCTATACCTGCCGGCCAGAAAGTTTTCCGCATGGCTTACTACTAGTCAGGTCAACTGCCATACACTTTCACCCCGTGAACGGTAGTTCAGGTTACCCACTGCCATGGTGTAGTTTCAAGTGAGTCACACCATGTTGCCTCATGGGCCTTATCCAATGCACCAGGTCCCCCTCTGCATGCCTGCTACTCTACAGGCTGGTATCTCACTTCACTGTGTGTTTCGGTATGTGGGACCCAGCATGGCCACGGTCCCTTTACTACGTAGCCAGACTGTGTCTGCATGGTGTTCTTATCCACCTGGTCACCTCCCCTGTTTCTGCCGATACTGCGGCTGCAGTCCGATGTTTCTCTTTCCAGGTACAGTTCTGCAGAATGTGTACCTGTGGGTTTTTGGGACCTTTTCTACCTGTAAGTCACACTGTGTCTGCATTTTTCCTGCTCCACATTCATTCTTCATCTCCTGAGTCTGCGTCTGCAGCCTTGGTGTCTGGTACCATTAGGAGATTGGTTGTGGGCTTTTCTTCTGCAGGTCCCAGGGACTTTCTCCGCAACATCAGCATCACTCTGTTCTCCTTTCTTAGGTTGCACTGTTGGTCTGCTAGAGGCATACCTCCCTTCCTGCTGGTCCCTTGGATGTCTGCAGTTTCTTTTGTGTCTGCAGTTTTGGTACCTCACTTCTATTGTGGGGTACCCATGTCTGTGTTCCTACATATGCTAAGGCCGCTCTGTAGGTGTAGAGCCTACCTTTCCTTTTGTTCAGTGGGGTGAGCCTCGGGGCTTCCGGTGATTTTGTTTCCGCAGTTCTGCAGCGGTTGAGCACATCTGGCATGGGGCCTGCTGGGGCGACAGTCAGTTCAGCCCCTCCCTATACCTCCCGGTGTTTTTTTCTGGGGTTTCTGTCCGGGTGGCTCAGGCACCTACTCGTCACTATCTAGAATGGCTCTCAACAAGTCTTGTATTTTTGCCCAGCTCCAGTGTACTCCGATCCCTCTTGGGACACAAGGTGACTCCTCCAGACAGCGATGGTTGCCGCTGGGGCCTGGGGGCTCCGTCCACCCTATACTTGTCCTGGGGCTGTGGGGCAGCAATTCCCTGCTCCTACTGCGCCTGGCGCACTTTGCCTATCCCCTTTCCAGGGGGTACGGGGATCTGGGTGCTTGGCATGGGTCTGTACTTGTGTTTTCATCTCGACTACCCTTGTTTTTCCCTCCTCTGGAGGGACTATTTGGTTGTGTTTTTTTCTGCTGCCTAGATGATGCACTCTCAATGCTCCCACCTTTTAGTTGAAGCATCAGGCGGGGCCCTTTGCTTTTTTTTGCTGAGAGCATTCAACAGTGCTTTTTACTGTCTAGGCTTGTGTGCTTACTATCCACTATTGCAGCCTGACTCTCTTTCAGTTTTGTTTTTTTGGTGATCTACTGCTGCTCACGCAACCTTGGCTCTCTCCTCTGTTGGAAGAGTTTGTACAATCTCCCTGGAAGGGTCTTTTCTTCCTTCTCTTTTGTCTGTGTCAGTTGTACTGCACTGACACCAAAGCCTTGGTTCTCTTTTGTTTCCCCCGCTGCTCCTGTTCTGGTGGGATGTTTCTTTTGAAGTGCTCTGGTCCGCTTGGACCTCTGGGGTCTATGACTGGTCGGTCTCCTTAGCTTGGACTCTGTCCTAGGATGCTGTGGCGTACCTTCTTTTCAGGCGGCCCTTACGGTTCCTTGGGCCTTGGTGATGGTTCAGGTCTGGGGCATGTGTAGTGATCCGGCCAAGACTCCTCCGCGATCGAGTTAGTCGGGGCGGTCTTTCTGTTCTGCACTCCTTCACTTCTTCATGTTTTTACATGGAAGTTTGTCACCCGGAGAGTTTTTCGGACGCCTGTTTTCCCAACTCTTCAGGGGTCAGTCTTCCAGATGAATCTATGTCTCCATTTAACTTGTCGGTCTCTCTGGTATCTGGGATGCCCCCCTTTCAGGGTGTTTGCCGCTCCTTTCTTCCTTCGGGGTCCATGTCCTCCCGAGTCGGAGGGCGTTCAGGTCATTCGCATGACACCAGTACCGCTATTGTATCCTTCTGGGTGCTCATGACAGACCCCTGGGACAGGGTTTTTTGTTCAAGTCTTGGTTCTCATGCACCAGCCCTCTCCAGAGCAGAATTCCGTCTTTCTTTTTTTCCTGTGGTTTCTTGCCTCTCTATGACCCGAGTGTCTTAGGTCTCTACAGAGGATGGCCCCTTCCTTTAATGTCCTAGTCCATCTCTTTGGACGGGAGCTCAATTCCTGGGCCTAGTGTGTCTCCGACTTGGGGACTCGTCCGCAGACCTTATGGACACGTGAGTTCAGTCTTGGGACTGTCTCCTTTTCTCTGGTGGTTGTTTTTTCCCATCCTAGGGGACTGCTTTGGTATGTCCCATCAGTAAGGTGTCCGCCAAGATTTTTTTTGTGCTCACCGTAAAATCTCTTTCTTGTAGTCTTCATTGGGGGACACCGCACCCACCCATTTCTTCATCTTTTTTCCGGACAATTTTTTCTGGTTATTGGGTTGTTATCCGGGATTCCTTTCAAGGGTCCTTCGGACATATTTTTTTTTGTCGGCTTCTCCTACTGCTTTGTGACAAAACTGATTACCTCACTGCAGGTGGGCGGGTATATCGTGCCAGGGAAGAGCCGACTTTTTTTCCTATTGTCAGCGCCTCCTAGTGGCAAGGGCATATACCCCTCAGAAAGGTGTCCCCCAATGAAGACTACGAGAAAGAGATTTTACGGTGAGCACAAAAAATCTCCTTTTTGTAACCCCGGCAAAGAGGTGCATGCCTCGTAAAAAATGTTGTGCACCATAACGCGCCTGTATGCTAGAAAAGCAAATCAATTCTTGCCATAAGCAGGCAGAGATTTGCATTAAAATCGAGTTGTGGTTAATCTGTAGGTCTTCAAGGGGTTAAACCATATGCTGCCCACTTTTCTCATGATTTTTAAAAACAGACAAGAGACATGCAACCCTGAAGTCTGAGCATCAGCTATTGTAAAGATCCTGTCTTGATTTACTATAGTTTTGACTGATGTTAACTTTCACATCAGCCTCCTCCTCATCACAGACAGAACATGAGTTTTAGACCTAGTGGCCAAAATGAAATATAGATAGTAAAATGGAAACTTAAAAATAATTACCAAATCATTCCTAGAAAAATATCTTAAACCTAAAAAATGTATTTAAACAATTCCCTTTAACCTCTTAGGGACGCAGGGCATACCTGTACGCCCAGCGCACGCTCCCCTTCTATGACACGGGCTCAGGAGCTGAGCCCGCGTCTAATGCCGGACATCACTGATCGCGATGTGCCCGGCATTAAGCCCCTAGATGAATAAAAATAATTCCCGGCAGCTCAGCGGAGCTGATCAGGACCACCGTGGTGTCCCAATTAGCTGAAAGGATGGCCGGAGGGCCCTTACCTGCCTCCTCTCTGTCCGATCAGTGCTCTGATGTTCCAGGAAGCCTCAGCAGCCTGGAGAAATTGAGCACAGGTAACACTGATGGCATAGCATTGAACAGTGTATGCAATCCAAGGATTGCATGTAATAGCCCCCATGGGGACAAAAAAATTGTGTAAAAAAAAAAAAAAAGCTATAATAATAAAATAAAGTTAATAAACGGAAAATTAACCCCTTCCCTAATAAAAGTTTGAATCACCGCCTTTTCACATAAAAAAAGAAAAAAATGCTATATATATATATATATATATATATATATATATATATATATATATAGCAAGCATAGGGCAGCACTCCACTGTAACAGTGCGATGTGTGTGCACGCAGTATAACGGCCAGGACTCAAGTACCACGTAACACCACGTATCATTTTAACAGTGTTTACACTTTATTACTATGAAACCTCAGGACCATTTAACAGATGTGTTACTCGCATATTTGTTTGATTTTCAGTCATACAAGTACATCTATGAAACAGTCTGAAGCCTCCGTCCTGACTGTAGCTGACCTTGCTGACCTGTTTGCAGAAGAGAGAGAACTCGAATAACTCGGAAAAATTGATCTGCCGCCAAGAGACATTCCCTGAACATAGCGCCTATAGTATGCACTTATAGGACCACCAGGGACTATGGGTATAAGACAAAGTGTTGTAACTATATTCTCTGCAGAAGTCCGTTATGTTTGTATTGGTGAAACGTTCTTAAAACACTATTCATCTGTTAGCAATATTTTCTATTCCATGGACTTATTTGTAAGTCTGCATTGGAAATTTTAGGGAAAGACTTGCTTTTTATGTAAAGTTAAAGGGCCATGGCTCTTTATGAAATTTTCCATGCCCTTTTTAACAAAGCCTAAAGGTGCAACCAAGAAAGAGATGAATTGATTGTAACAAAGTGATATTAGATCAACAATGACATTTCTGAAATATTTTATTGATTTATATAACTGCTATACATGTGGTTTGTTTTATGATTTTGTCCAATGCCACAGTTAACAGTTTTTAAAGCTTATTTTTAAGTACCGCTAATATTGAATTTACTTGAAAGCAAAAATTGTCGCTTGTTTCAAACAACTTCCATCCATTTTATGAGATACCACTGCGTATCTCACTTCCTGCAAACTGCTGTCCACTGCCTGTTTGAGGAATTCCACCCTTAGCAGGAGAGAGACCAGGACGGTCTAAATAGTGGAGGCTTCCTGCTGTGCTAAACACAGTGCATGTGTTCTTGCTTGCCTTGTCTGAAAGGTAAAACAAGGCTTCCCTCTTATCTCTTACTACCCATGTAGTTCTGGGCATTGTCACACAGTGCTGCCTCCTGAATGTTATTCCTCTGACAGCATGTCATCATTATTTTTAGCAGCAATCACCCTCTACCCTTGCTGTGATCCTAATGGATCTGTTACAGTTTATCCTTTTGCTCGTATAGCGCAATGCAAACCCAGTACATCAGTATCCACCTTCTCCCTGCCAAATGCACTTTCTCCAGCACACTGGCATTGACTGGCTGCAGGGTCTCATGCACAATGTAGTGACGTCACCAGGGCATCTCCGCTGGGGACCTTGAAGCAGCAGTAGCACTTATTGAGAGGCGAGTAGAGGGATAAGTATGTTTTGTTTTTTAATTCCCACCCATCCAAAGATTTTATTATTACAAAAGGAAAACATGTTACTTCCTGTTTTCTTTCTGGTGGCCTTATTCTCTAGTCCAGGGATTCTCAAACAGGGAGCCTCCAGCTGTTGCAAAACTGCAACTCCCAGCATGCCTGTAGTGTATGCAGTTTAATGATTGCATGTAATAGTCCCCTATGGAGACAAAAAAAAGCAGTAGTTAATAAATGTGATTTAACCCCTTCCCTAATAAAAGTTTGAATCAATCCTATTTTCCCGTAAAAAAAAAAAAATTGTAAACAAAAATAAACATATGTGGTATTGCCGCATGCATAAATGTCCGAACTATAAAAATATATTGGTAATTAAACCACATGGCCAACATATACGTAACGTCTACGTAAAAAATTACCAAAGTCCAGAATTGCATATTTTGGTCACTTTGTATAAAAAGCAATCAAAAATTCCCATCAAAACAAAAATGAGCCCTCATATAGCTCCGTATATGGAAAAATAAAAAGTTATAGGGGTCAGAAGAGGACACTTAAAGGAGTACTCTGATGCAAAAAAATTATTATTTTTTTTTTTAAATCAACTGATGCCAGAAAGTTAAACAGATTTTTAAATTACTTCTATTGAAAAAGGTTTAATCCTTCCAGTATTTATTAGCGACTGTATACTACAGAGGAAATTCTTTTCTTTTTGGATTTCTTTCCTGTTATGACCGCAGTGCTCTCTGCTGATACCTCTGTCCATTTTGGGAACTGTCCAGAGAAGCATATGTTTGCTATGTGGATTTTCTCCTGCAGGTGTCCTCCAGGTGTCAGCAGAGAGCACAGGGGTCTTGACAGAAAAGAAATCTAAAAAGAAAAGAATTTACTCTCTAGTATACAGTCGCTAATAAATACTGGAAGGATTAAACCTTTTTCAATAGAAGTAATTTAAAAATCTGTTTAACTTTCTGGCATCAGTTGATTTAAAAAAAATAATAATAATTTTTTGCACCGGAGTACTCCTTTAAGTGTCCTCTTCTGACCCCTATAACTTTTTGGCATCAGTTGATTAAAAAAATAATAATAATAAAGTTTTACACCAGAGTACCCCTGTAACCCCTTAAGGACCCAGCAAATTTTCACTGTAGGACCCGGCCATTTTTTTGCACATCTGACCACTGTCACTTTAAACATTAATAACTCTGGAATGCTTTTACTTTTCATTCTGATTCCGAGATTGTTTTTTCGTGACATATTCTACTTTATGTTAGTGGTAAAATTTTGTCGATACTTGCATCATTTCTTGCATTTTTTTTTACTTTGAAGCTCTCTGCTTATAAGGAAAATGAACATCCCACATAAATTATATTTTGATTCACATGTACAATATGTCTACTTTATGATTGCATCATAAAGTTGACATGTTTTTACTTTTGGAAGACATCAGAGGACTTCAAAGTTCAGCAGCAATTTTCCAATTTTTCACAAAATTTTCAAAATCGAAAATTTTCAGGGACCAGTTCAGTTTTGAAGTGGATTTGAAGGGCCTTCTTATTGGAAATACCCCACAAATGACCCCATTATAAAAACTGCACCCTCAAAGTATTCAAAATGACATTCAAAAGGTTTGTTAACCCTTTAGGTGTTTCACAGGAATAGCAGCAAATAGAAGGAGAAAATTCAAAATCTTCATTTTTTACACTGGCATGTTCTTGTAGACCCAGTTTTTGAATTTTTACAAGGGGTGAAAGGAGAGAAATCTTCCTAAAATGTGTAACCCAATTTCTCTCGAGTAAGGAGTAAGGAAATGCCAATACCCGCCAATACTGAGCCCTCAAGTGTTCGGCGGGTGCACTAGAGGGCTCAGAAGGGAAGGAGCGACAGTGGCATTTTGGAGAGTGAGTTGTCCGGAAATGGTTTTTGGGGGACATGTTGCATTTAGGAAGCCCCTATGGTGCCAGAACAGCAAAAAAAAAAAAAACACATGGCATACTATTTTGGAAACTACACCCCTCAAGACATGTAACAAGGGGTCCAGTGAGCCTTAACACCCCACAGGTGTTTCACAACATTTTGTTAAAGTTGGATGTGTAAGTGATGTGTTGTTTTTTTTTTTTTTTTCCACTAAAATGCTAGTTTTCCCCCAAATTTTAAATTATTACAAGGGATAATAGGACAAAATGCCCCCCAAAATTTCTAACCCCATCTCTTCTGAGCATGGAAATACCCCATATGTGGACGTCAAGTGCTCTGCTCAGAAGAGGAGTCACATTTGGCTCAGAAGAGGAGTCACATTTGGCTTTTGAAAAGCGAATTTTGCTGAAATGGTTTTTGGGGCGCATGTTGCATTTAGGAAGCCCCTATGCTGCCAGAACAGCAAAGAAAAACACATGGCATACTGTTTTGTAAACTACACCTCTCAAAGAACGTAACCAGGGGTATAGTGAGCCTTAACACCCCACAGGTGTTTGACGACTTTTTGTTAAATTTGAATGTGTAAATGAAAAAATACATATTTTCACTAAAATGCAGGTTTTTCCCCAAATTTTTCATTTTTACAAGGGGTAATAGGAGAAAGTGACCCCCAAAATTTGTAACCCCATTTGTTCTGAGTATGGAAATACCCAATGTGTGGACGTCAAATGCCCTGCTGGCGCACTACAATGCTCAGAAGAGGAGAGGAGTACCATTGAGCTTTTGGAGACAGAATTTGGTTGGAATAGAAGTCGGGGGCCATGTGCGTTTACTGACCCCCCCCCCACATGTGACCCCATTTTGGAAACTACACCCCTCACAGAATTTAATAAGGGGTGCAGTGAGTATTTACACCCCACTGGAATTTGACAGATCTTTGGAACAGTGGGCTGTGCAAATGAAAAATTAAATTTTTCATTTTCACGGACCACTGTTTCAAAAATCTGTCAGACACCTGTGGGGTGTAAATGCTCACTGTACCCCTTATTACATTACGTGAGGGGTATAGTTTCCAAAATGGGGTCACATGTGGGAGGAGGCCCATTGTTCTGGCACTATGGGGGCGTTGTAAACACACGTGGCCTTCAATTCCAGACAACTTTTCTCTTCAAAATCCCAATGGTGCTCCTTCTCTTCTGAGCATTGTAGTGCGCCAGCAGAGCACTTTACATCCACATATGGGGTATGTTCTTACTCAAAAGAAATGGGGTTACAAATTTTGAGGGGCTTTTTTCCTATTTTCCCTTGTGAAAATGAAAAATTTAGGGTAACACCAGCATTTTTGTGAAAAACATTTTTTTTTTTAATTTTTCCATCCAACTTTGAAGAATTTTCATTAAACACCTGTGGGGTCTTAAGGCTCACTATACCCCTTGTTACGTTCCGTGAGGGGTGTCGTTTTAAAAATGGGGTCACATGTGGGTATTTATTTTTTTGCGTTTATGTCAGAACCGCTGTAAAATCATCCACCCCTGTGCAAATCACCAATTTAGGCTTCAAATGTACATAGGGCTCTCTCACTCCTGAGCCTTGTTGTGCACCCGCAGAGCATTTTACGCCCATATATGGGGTATTTCCGTACTCAGGAGAAATTGCGTTACAAATTATGGGGGTCTTTTTTTTTTCCTTTTAACACTTGTGAAAATAAAAAGTATGGGGCAACACCAGAATGTTAGTATAAAAAAATTAAAAATTTTACACTAACAGGCTGGTGTAGCCCCCAACTTTTCCTTTTCATAAGGGGTAAAAGGAGAAAAAGCCCCCAAAATTTGTAGTGCAATTTCTCCTGAGTAAGGAAATACCCCATATGTGGCCCTAAACTGTTTCCTTGAAATATGACAAGGCTCCGAAGTGAGAGAGCGTCATGCGCATTTGAGGACTAAATTAGGGATTGCATAGGGGTGGACATAGGGGTTTTCTACGCAAGTGATTCCCAAACAGGGTGCCTCCAGCTGTTGCTAAACTCCCAGCATGCCTGGACAGTCAGTGGCTGTCCGGAAATGCTGGGAGTTGTTGTTTTGCAACAGCTGGAGGCTCCGTTTTGGAAACACTGCCGTACAATACGTTTTTAATTTTTATTGGGGGGGGACAGTGTAAGGGGGTGTATATGTAGTGTTTTCCCCTTCAAGATGTGTTAGTGTAGCGTTTTTAGGGTACGTTCGCACTGGCAGAGGTTTACGGTGAGCTTCCCGCTATAAATTTGCGCCGCAGCTCATACTTGAAGCGGGAAACTTACTGTAAACCTGCCCGTGTGAATGTACCCTGTACATTCACATGGGTGGGGCAAACCTCCAGCTGTTTCAAAACTACAACTCCCAGCATGTACTGACAGACCGTGCATGCTGGGAGTTGTAGTTTTGCAACAGCTGGTGGCACACTGGTTGGAAAACCTTCAGTTAGGTTCTGTTACCTAACTCAGTATTTTCCGACCAGTGTGCCTATAGCTGTTGCAAAAATAAAACTCCCAGCATGTACTGATCGCCAAAGGGCATGCTGGGAGATGTAGTTTTGCAACAGCTGGTGGCACACTGGTTGGAAAACCTTCAGTTAGGTTTTGTTACCTAACTCAGTATTTTCCGACCAGTGTGCCTATAGCTGTTGCAAAAATATAACTCCCAGCATGTACTGATCGCCGAAGGGCATGCTGGGAGATGTAGTTATGCCACAGCTGGAGGTGCGCAACT
The DNA here is from genome assembly GCF_029499605.1 of Hyla sarda. Lineage (NCBI taxonomy): Eukaryota > Metazoa > Chordata > Amphibia > Anura > Hylidae > Hyla > Hyla sarda. Next base: position 332,772,241 of record NC_079191.1, read on the forward strand.
ACAACTCCCAGCATGCCGAGACAGCTGTTTGCTGTTTGGGCATGCTGGGATTTGCAGTTTTGCAACATCTGGAGGGCTACAGTTAGAGACCACTACACAGTGATCTCCAAACTGTGGACCTCCAGACGTTGCAAAACTACAAATCCCAGCATGCCTAGACAGCAAACTGCTTTGTGGGCATGCTGGTAGTTGTAGTTTTGCAACATCTGGAGGACTACAGTGTAGAGACCACTGTATAGTGGTCTCAGACTGTAGCCCTCTAGATGTTGCTAGTCAACTTACCGACTTCCGTCGGTTTCAGGGAGCCAGCCGCACGACATGCCGATCGCGTCCCGCAGTCTCAGGATGGGTAAGTGGATCTTCGGCGCCCGGTCCCCTTTGGTTCCCCGTTCTGCCCCGCCTATTGTGGGTGGCAGTACGGGGAAAACAAAAGTTAACGCCCCCGATCTGCTATTGGTCATCGCTTTTGACGACCAATAGCAGGGATAGGAGGGGTGGCACCCCTGCCACCTCACTCCTATCCCTTCAGGGGTATCGTAGGTGCCATGGACAACCGCGATCCCCCTTATATTCCGGGTCACCATAGACCCGTATGACCCGGAATAGGCGCAAATCGCAAGTGTGAATTCCCTTGCAATTTGCATCGATTTCCAACATGGGGGGGGTCTGATGACCCCCCTGGGCATTTGCGCGGGGTGCCTGCTGATCGATATACAGGTACGCCCTGAGTCCTTAAAGGGGTACTCCGGTGGTCAACGTGTTTTTCCGTTTTTGACTTACCCTATTTGTTTTGTTTTAATTTCTATTCTTGTTGTTTAGCCTACTCTATTTCCGTACTTTGTTGTCTTTTTATGCCCCACTTTGTTTTCCTATCTTTGCTTCTATTTCCTGTTTCTTGCTGTGCTGAAAACTACAAATCCCAGCATGCCCAATGCCTTGCTGGTTTGGGGCAGCTCCTTTTTTTTGTTTTTGTTTGTTTGTTCTGCCCTTTACCCACCCTACTATTTTCCCGGGTCAGCCCCCTTATACACAGCACACTAATATAATCAGCCCTGGTTGGGATACACTGTCATACACCGGCATGCTGCCTCTGTAGTCTCCTGGAGGTTGTAGTTCACCACACCTCTGTAGGGCATACACCAGTGTTTCCCAACCAGGGTGCCTCCAGCTGTTGCAAAACTACAACTCCCAGCCTTTGGGCAATCCTAGGAGTTGTAGTTTTGCAACAGCTGGAGGCACACTGTTGGGAAACACTGGTGTAACATGATGTGTATGCTGAATAGGCTAGAACAGGGTTTCCCAACCAGTGTGCCTCCAGCTGTTGCAAATCTACAACTCCCAGCATGCCCAAAGTCTGTCAGGGCATGCTGGGAGTTGTAGTTTTGCAGCAGCTGGAGGCACACTGGTTTGTAAACGCTAGCATACACACACACAACAGGGACTACAACTCCCAGCATGTGTCATTCAGGAGTCCCCCCCCCCCCTCTCCCTTCACATATAGGGGGAGATTTATCAAAACCTGTGCAGAGGAAAACTTGCCCAGTTGCCCATAGTAACCAATCAGCTTGCTTCTTTAATTTTTATGAAGGCCTGTGAAAAATGAAAGAAACAATCTGATTGGTTGCTATGGGCAACTGGGCAAGTTTTCCTCTGGTATCGATATAAACACGTATACGGACCTTAGGTGTGCACATATAGGGTGGCTTCCCAATGTCTATCTCAGGGCCCCATCACCTGAGAATATTCAACCGCAAACTTCATAAAGAAAGACATATAACCGGGAATTGCACTTAAAAGTTCCTTTTTATCTCAAATTTTCATTTGTTACAAAAAATGCAGTGAAAATTAAGAACATATTCACCCAGTGCATAAAAAACTGTTCAGAGATCCTTCATACGCTGTCTTCAGAACTTTCCATCTGGGGCTTGCTGTCTGTAGGACGGTATGTTCCTGGCCGTATGGTTCTTGCTTCTTTCATTTTTATGAAGGCCTGTGAAAAATGAAAGAAGCGATCTGATTGGTTGCTATGGGCAACTGGACAAGTTTTCCTCTGCACAGGTTTTGATAAATCTCCCCCATAGAGATCATTCCCAGTATGAGATTTATTCCCCTGCAGTCCATACATCCCCAGCCCGTGCACCTTCTCATCCTCCCCTTCAGATAACACTTATCTTCTCTGTGAGGTCCTTCTCCTGTGCAGACCTGCGTCCTTAGAATACAGAGCGGGGGGAGGGGAGGTGAGGAGCTGTGTACTCAGCTGGATGAGATGAGGGGGTGTGGCTTATTTCTCATGCATACAGAGGAAAAAAAAAAAAGCTGTGACATCTTGTCCACAACAGACTCAGAACTGTGGGCAACAGTAAAAGAAAACCCTCTGAACTACAGAACTTCCTGCCCAACAAACAGGTAAGAAAAACACCTACATGCTGCCAAAACATATAACACATGTATATTGCAAAAAAACAAAACTTACAAAGAAGATGCCATATAGTCATAAAAAATTAACCACCGGAGTACCCCTTTAAGACCCAGGTACAGAAGGCATATCCTTACGCCCTAAGTCCTTTACGGGTTAAACATATAAATTTTCCTACAAAAAGTTATAATTTTTTAAAAGAAATAAAACGAAATAAAACCTATATAAGTTGGGTATCATTGTAACCAAATGGACCTACAGAATATAGATAAGGTGTCATTTTTACTGAAAATTGCACTGCATAGAATCAGAAGCCCCCAAAAGTTACAACATAGAGTTTGTTTGTTTGTTTTTATTTTGCCCCACAAACATTTTTGGGGGATTTCTCCGTAGATTTTGTTGGAAAATTATTGATGTCATTACAAAGTACAATTAGTGGTGCAAAAAAACAAGCCATCATACAAGTGAGGTGAGTTGAGGTAAAAACAACTAAAAGGCAAAAATGAAAAAAACCTGTGTCCTTAAGGGGTTAAGACATATATTATCAGGGGTAGATGCTGACATTAATTACAATTCCAATAAATTCAGTGAGAGGAACATCAGCTCCATTCATAGTTGAGGAAATCTGCTGCTGAAGCCCAAGGGACACATTGCTTCAGGAATCCGGGTTTGGGTGGTTGTGTGAGCTCTTTGACCCCATTCATAACATTATCTGCCATGGTTCTGTGACACATTAAAAATATAGCAAAAGGTGCACATACCCTATGGTATGAATGCTTTGTTAATATTTTTCCTTGAAGAATAGCTTTATATGTAATATTTTTATAACCGGCCTTATTCCTAGGTTTTTATAGCTGTTCAGTTCCATGCGTGACCACAGTACTTACAAATGCTCCCCAGTAAACGGTGGCACCCTGCATATGTTAGGTAAAGGGAAGTCATTGAACATTTTCCAAATTTTGTTCCATTTTATTAGGGTAAAATCCACCCAGGTAGCTTTGCGTCCACCAATATATTACCTCTATAGTGTTGGTTGTACATGTTTATTTCCAATTCTCTTGTCTTTATACCCGCACGATTTTAATATTTCTTCAAATGTTATTGAAGGTGGAAAAGAGCAATCCACCATGTTTAAAGGGGTACTCCGCTGCTCAGCGTTTGGAACAAACTGTCCCGAACGCTGAAGCTGGCGCCGGGAGCTTGGACGTCATAGCCCTGCCCCCTCAATGCAAGTCTATGGGAGGGGGCGTGACGGTTGTCACGCCCCCTCCCATAGACTTGCGTTGAGGGGGCGGGGCGTGACAGCAAGAGGTGGCAAGGCTATGATGTCACGAGCTCTCGGCGCCGGCTCCAGTGTTCGGAATGGTTTGTACCAAATGCTGAGCAGCGGAGTACCCCTTTAATATCTGATTTGTAAGCTCTTGGATTGTACCAGTTGTTTGAAGTTAGCGCACAGCCTGTTTTAAGAATATCTGTGTATAGTTTGAACTTGTATTATGTCACAGTATATAATATAAATGGGCAATAATTACTTAAATCATGTTCTTAGTCATTTTTTTTTATATGTGGTGCCGCTTTGTTAAAGTATGCTTGGGTTAACCCCGAGATAAAAAATGCTGGAGAGAAAATCAAACTGCACACTAGGGGGCGCTAATACCTTACATATGCAGTCTGACATTGTTGTATTACATCACTGATATGTCATTTTGCACCTCACCATGCTACATTTATCAAATGGGAAGTATGGAGATTTTTATACATGCATTTTAAACAGCACAGTAAAGCATACATGGTGGTTACATCCTTCCCACCTGTATCGGTATCCAAGTACGAGTCCAAACACTGTTTCACATGATAACAAGGGAATCTATTTTATTGATTTATGTGAAGATACACTGCCTGATGTACAGCTCAGCACCACCAGTTTGACTTTTTCAGCTGCTAACAAAGACATTTTAAGGACTCTACAAACCGCAACTAGCAAAACCAAAAGTACGTTGGGAGCATCTCTTCCTCCGCAATGTGCACAGTTTGTACCTTAAGGATAAGCATTGAAAGGTCACTGACACTCCTAGGTGCTATTGGCTGCAGGAAGAATCTGCCTATGGCCTAGAAACAGGAGCAAAAGAAGACTGTGCCTGTGTGTAGCTAAGAAGAGACTTATGTTGTTGGGGGTCTTTCCTTCAAGGAGCATACTACATTCAGAGGGGTCCTACCTACAGTGGGGTTCTATGTATGGGGCTAAAACTACCTTAAGGAGCAGACTACCTACAAGGGATCCTATCTGCAGGGGAAAGAGGAGAGTCCTACATATAGGTGGCAAATTGCATGCTGGCGAAACTATCTACAGGAGACACCAGCATAGTGGGGTAATCTGTCTACTGGGGGGTGCCAGTTTACTAAAGGAAACTGCATACTGGGGACACCTACATATAAGGGGCACCTATCTAATAAGGAAAGGTACTTTTTCTTTTTTTTTTTTTAGCACCTATATAGCTACTTTATTGTGTGTGACACCAAACAGCAAAATTATTACTGTTTGGGACCCTATAGGTAAGGAAAAGAGAAGTTGGTTGCAGGAAAAGTGCTGACCCTAATATGGAGAAGAGAAAGTGAACAATTCTGATCAGAGAAGATGTCACCTATAAGGCACTGGATATTGTGGCATGGTAATCTCATGGGTATTGTGTGTAGTTACTTTTTTTTTTTATCCATGAGTCATCTCTTGTCCATGACTCATGGGCAAGCCTGATGCTGCTGCAGGACTGGTTAGTATGCCAGTAGGTATGGGGACACCTAGTGGTGGGATTTTCAGGAGCCGTTTTCTTTATTAAATATTCATTTAATTTGTAAACAACCATAATGCAAAAGGCCTTTAATTTTCATCAGTAACAACATATTAAAAATTTTGGGATCTGACAGTGCCCATTTAAGTACATGGTGTTGGGAAAGAAATCTTCAGCGTATGCAGTTTTATTATAGAACTACTGTACATGGTTTAGATTCTTCAGGATAACACCGTTATCATATTTTGGGGTTTTCACTGTGACCCTATCAAAATAATTGGTGACCCCCATTATTAGGGATGTCCCAATACCGATACTAGTATCGGTATTGGGGCCGATACTCGGCATTTGCATGGTATCGGGGACTCGTTTAATGTCCCCGATACCTGCTGCTGTGCGGCCGCTGTCCCATTCTCCCGATCGCAACATTGCGTCTTATGGAGGAGCATGCAACATACACGTCACTCCTCCTCCCCTGCGCCCAGCGTAACGCTACGGAGGAAGCAGAGTGACGTGTATGTCACATGCTCCTCCGTAGGACGCAATGATGCGATCGGGAGAACGGGACAGAGGAGCAGCAACACCCAAGGACAGCCGCAGGTGAGTGCTGTCTATATAAGGGGGGGGGGCTGTCTATAAGGGGGCTGGCCTGCTCCCTACAAGGGGGGGGGGTACCTGCTCCCTGTCTACAAGGAAGGGGCCCACTGTCTACACGGGAGGGGGGGCCTGCTGTCTCTAAGGGGGACTAGAGGGAGCACTGTCTACAAGGGGGGGGGCTGTTGTCTCCAAGTGGAACAAGAGGGGGTGCTGCGGTCTACAGGGGTGGGGCTGTGGTCTACATAGGGGCTGCTACTAATGTCTGCAACTATCTATACTATAAAAGAAAAAGGGTTGCAGACCTCAATGTATATACTTACTATATGTGGAATGGATCACTGGGTTTTTAATAAAAGTATATAGTGGTTAAAATGGGATATATGTGTAATGGAATAGAATGTGCAGACTAGTTGTATAGATAACTAAAAAATGTTTATTGATTAATTAGGTACATAAATGGTCTCAGCAGGGCCCTTGCTAGAGACCAGTATTAAAAAACTAAATAATATTAAAACAATGATGTAAGATAAAAATAAAATAATAGTTTATAGCAGCCACCTCTGTATAACTTGGATTATATTTGGTCAAATCCAGCCGTTTCTGTTATCTGATTTGTATTATCGGCAGTCTTAGAATAACAGTAGCAATTAGAATAACAGTAGCAATAGGTGTTGTAATCCAGCAAATATGTTTTAAAACAAGCCAGCAATCCAGTCCGCTGCTTACAGCAAACTCCCGCCAAATTCAAAGTACACAGACTATATAAATGTCCACAGAACATGGGGTACATCAGCTATTGAAAAAGGGGTCTCCCCAAAACGCGTCTAGCCCTGTACCTACTTCACACAGACCACCTCTGCAACTATTACCCACTACCAACATTGGCAACAGCTGGAACCCCCCATTGCCGGGACCACTGTTCAGGACGTGCGCACGCTGCTGCGCATACAAGCATCACCTCCATCCACTCACCAACCTGCCTGTTTGCCGTGATTCCATCCGTAAGACTGAGCAATCATCTGTGCCCCACTGGAGGAGGTTCCGGACACACCACGCAGACACCTCTATTGTGCCGGCTACCCAGCTGAGCCAGCCTGCAACGAGGAGCCCAGCACACCAGGGGGCTACCATCCCGACCCAAACGGAGCGGTGAGGGGTGCAGTAGCACCAACAATCATTACTTGCTACAGTATCTCTGGATCCATACTTGTTACAATATTTGCTGGATTACAACACCTATTGCTACTGTTATTCTAATTGCTACTGTTATTCTAAGACTGCTGATAATACAAATCAGATAACAGAAACGGCTGGATTTGACCAAATATAATCCAAGTTATACAGAGGTGGCTGCTATAAACTATTATTTTATTTTATCTTACATCATTGTTTTAATATTTTTTTGTTTTTTAATAATGGTCTCTAGCAAGGGCCCTGCTGAGACCATTTATGTAACTAATCAAGAAACATTTTTGGGTTATTATACAACTAGTCTGCACATTCTATTCCATTACACATATATCCCATTTTAACCACTATATACTTTTATTAAAAACCTAGTGATCCATTCAACATATAGTAAGTATATACCTTGAGGTCTGCAACCCATTTTCTTTTATTGTATTCACTTTTTACGCGTGGGGTTATGTGTAACGCAGAAACCTCGGCATATACTTCATTCAAAATATTAGTGTGAGCCCCCCAACTCCTCTTTTTATTAACTATCTATACTACCTACAAATGGATACTCCCTACTATTATAGGCAATCTTACAGCAGAGTCACCTGCACTACCTTCAATTTTTATGTAGATAGTGCAGGTGACCCGGTTTCTACCGCTGCTCACCATGTGAATGTCAGCCCAATTGCTCCAGAGACATCGTTCTCGCCGCCAATGCAAATTCCCTGTTCTGTCCAATGGAGAAGAGAGAAATCTTGGCTCATACTACAGCAGCCGCCTCCATTGTACACAACAAGGACCCACATATCAGCACGGTAAGCAGCTCCAGAAACCGGATCACCCTGGTTTCAGATTCCCTTTAAAATAAAAGTACTCGTACTTGGTATCGGCGAGTGCTAGAATTAAAGTATCGGTACTCGTACTCGGTCTTAAAAAAATGGTATCGGGACATCCCTACTCGTTATATTACGATGCACTGGGGAATTAAAGGAGTAGTCCAGATTATTGAAATTTATCCTTTTGGCCCTAGAATAAATTTTTTGCAATTTTTTATAATAAATCAACTGTGATATTTGGCTACTAGACTGAATAACATGGGATACAGAAGTCTCTTTTATTGTCCCAATGGTAAGATGCTTAAAGAAAGTTTCTGGACATATTAAATTATAAATGCGTCTTACTGACACACATATAGTTAAATGTGGCGCTAAGCTTTAAAGTTTGACAGATCGATGATCCATTGGCTCTTTGCCATGTCAATTAGTTTTGTGGCCTCCCCAGGCAGCCACAAGAGGCCGAAAAACCCTTTCAGTGGAAAGTCAGAGGCCATGCTATGTACTGCGTGGGAGTCGGCTTTTCTTTTTTTTTCTTTTTTTATCTTGGCAAGGTGGCTGCTACTAAATAAAAGGACTACTTTTACTTAAAAGGGGGGCTACTACTAAAAAGTGCTGCTGCTAACTAAAAGGGAGGGCTGGTACTATATAAGGGGGAACTGGAATTATATACAGGGAGCTACTACTACATAAAGGGGGCTACTAGTGCCTAAAAGGGAGCTGCTGTTACAGGGGGCTGCTAGGACATAGAGTACTATCTTCAGAGGGCTGCTACCATCTAAAAGGGGGATGCTATTACCTACAGAAGAGCTGCTACAACATACAGGGGGCTACTCCTGCAGGGGGTCTACCTACTACTTAAAACGAGGGCTACTACTACCTTAAGTGGGGTTTCAACTATATACAGGGAGCTACTTCTACATACATTGGGGCTGCAGTTACCGAAAAAGGGGACTGCTACTATCTACAGCAGTGTTTCCCAACCTTTTTCGGGTCGGGGCACACAACTTTTTTTCCATGGGGCATCGCTGCCAAGGTTATCGAGCAAAAATAAAAGGGAAAAAAACGCACTGCACTATATCTATCTATCTATTTATCAGTGGGTATGTAGTTTAAAGTGCTGCTTTATACAGCAACTCACCAATGACGTTTTCTCTAATTTGCATTGTTTCCTTCTCTTCTCCATCTTGTCCGCGCCATCATCGCAATATCTTCCACACACAATTCTTCACCGTTAAACCTGCAAAACAAACCTATTAGGCTTAGCACTTTTTTTTTACATGAGTGACAGAGGGGTGTAGAGGAGTGTACATGGGTGACAGAGGGGTGTAGAGGAGTGTACATGGGTGACAGATGGGTGTAGAGGAGTGTACATGGGTGACGGGTGTAGAGGAGTGTACATGGGGACAGAGGGGTGTAGAGGAGTGTACATGGGTGACAGAGGGGTGTAGAGGAGTGTACATGGGTGACAGAGGGGTGTAGAGGAGTGTACATGGGTGGCAGAGGGGTGTAGAGGAGTGAACATGGGTGAAAGGTGTGTAGAGGAGTTTACATGGGTGACAGAGGGGTGTGGAGGAGTGTACATGGGTGACAGAGGGGTGTGGAGGAGTGTACATGGGTGACAGAGGGGTGTGGAGGAGTGTGCATGGGTGACAGAGGGGTGTAGAGGAGTGTACATGGGTTGGGTGACAGATGGATATAAATAGGTGACAGGAGTGTACATGGGTGACAGATGGGTGTAGGGGAGTGTTTATGGATGACAGAGGGGTGTAGAGGAGTGTACATGGGTGATAGATGGGTGTACATGGTTGACAGAGGGGTGTAGAGGAGTGTACAGAGAGGTGTAGGGAGTTGTACAAGGGTGACAGATGGGTGTAGAAGAGTGAACATGGGTGATGGGGGCATAGGGGGGGACAGGGGTAAATAGGGGGTGGACATGGGTGACAAAGATGTGGTCAGAGGGGTGGACAACAGAGGGTGAACCGGGGTGACAGAGGGTTGGATGGGGGGTGGACATGGATGACAGGAGGGTGGACATGGGAGACAGGGGGTCAGAGGGGTGGACAAGGGTGACAAGGGGCAAAAGAGGGAGAGGAGTGACAGAGGGGTGGACTGGGGTGACAAAGGGACAGATGGGTGAACAGGAGGGTGGACACGGGTGACTGGGTAGACTGGGGGGTAAACATGATGGACAGGGGAGTGGACAAGGCGGACATGGATGATAGGAGGGTGGACATGTGTGAGGGGGGGTGGACATGGGTGACAGGGATGACAGGAGGGTGAACATGGGTGACAGGGGGGGAAAGGGATGACAGGAGGGTGAACATGGGTGACAGAAGGGTGGACAGGGGTGTGAACATGGGTGACAGGAGGGTGAACATGGGTGACAGGAGGGTGGACGGGAGTGACAGGGATGAAAGGGGGTGGACATGGGTGCTGGGAGGGTGGACAGGGGTGACGGGAGGGTGGACAGGGGTGTGAACATTGTGGGACAGGAGGGTGAACATGGGTGACAGGAGGTAGACATGGGTGTGAACATGGGGGACAAGAGGGTGAAAATGGGTGACATGGGGATGGACATGGGTGACGGGAGGGTGACAGGGATGACAGGAGGATGAACATGGGTGACATGAATGACAGGGGGGTGAACATGGGTGACGGGGTGGACATGGGTGACAGGAGGGTGAACAGGGGTGACGGGGGGTGGACAAGGGTGACAGGAGAGGGTGGGTGGACATGGGTGACAGGAAGGGGGTGGACATGAATGACGGGGGTGAACATGGGTGACAGGGGGGTGGACATGGGTGACAGGAGGGTGAACAGGGGTAACGGGGGGGGTGGACATGGGTGACAGGAAGGGGGTGGACATGGGTGACAGGGATGACAGGGGTGGTGGACATGAGTGATGGGGGGGTAGAGGGTAGACATGGGTGAAGGTGGTGGGGGGGTTTGGATAGGGTTGAGAAGGGGGAAACAGAGGGGTGGAAAGGGTATGGTACCTTAAGCAAGCCGGCCCGCGCAGCTTGCAGGTCCACGGCAGGCACAGGCGCAGATGAAGCTCGTTCCGCCCCAGGGCACCATTTTAGGCTCTTTGCACCGCTAGGTAGAGGGGGAAGGGGACGCAGTGGGACACAGGGGGGAGTGGAACGCTGGGTGCAGGGGGACGCTGTGTGCGCAGTGCGCATGCAAACTTCCCTTCTCCCCCCTGCGCCGCCAGTCATAAGCACGCAGGCCGGGGCAGGATATTTGAAAAAAAGAAATAAATAACAGCAAAATCCAGCGGCACCGCGGTTGGGAATCACTGATCTCGAGGTACAGGAGGACCCATCTACAGGAAGTTACTACTACTAAAGGGGCTGATACTATCTACAGGGGAAACTATCTTTTATTTCTAGGGGCCAACTATGTACAAGAGGACCTATCTAGTACTTCTAGGAGCCGACTTACTAAGGGATAAGGGGCTTATCTAAATTGGGCAACTATTTACATGGGGGCCTACCTACAGGGGGAAATACCTAAAGGGACCTGTCTACTTACTGAAGCAACCTAACTACTTAATGGGGGAACTGCTTCCCAACCCATTAATCTCCCCACTCTACTGTGTGGGACACTATGGGAGTTATTATTACTGTTTTGTGCACTATAGGAGCTGTGCCTAAAATGTTTGACAGGTTCTGTGGAGATGAGTTGAGGCTGGTCTCAGCTGGATGGAGAAGCACTGCTCCTGCACTTGCGTTAGACAGTAAACACTACAGGACCTAAATATACATCCATGTTTTAGGTACCAAGTGTCAGAACGTACATGTACATCCATTGTCTTTAAGGAGTTAAACAGCATTCGTGAGAACAACAGACCATTTAGCCATGGCTACAGCAGCAGGAGAGTGCTGCCTCCTTGATGTAGAATATGTCCCCATACACTCAAAGTAGATATAGGATCACATTAATTTTGTTTCTGGTGAGCCACTTCCCATGATAAGGAATCTTATTCTGAATATGATCCACCAAATCTATGTAACCCGTGTGGAGTTGACTGCATTATCTGAAATGTCCAGTAGATGGTGGATGGAGACCACAAATGAACTAGTATGCTGTTAATAAAGACTGGAGCTGTGAGCACATGATTAGCAGCCTTTTCATGAGAGATGATGCTGATTGTTGGAGACTTCGGTCACATGATTGCGACATCACACAGGTCCTGTGCCCTGAGGATTTGCTGAGATAACCACAAGCTTAGCCAGAGAAAAGACATGCTTCTTGCTGTGAGAGACCACCACAGAGACAGCACCTAGCTGAGAGAACTGGCTTCACACAGGAACACACCAGCTGAGAGAGAGACCTGCTTGCAGAGACAAGCACGGAGTCCAGACGTCTGGTGAATAAAGTGAGAGGAGACTGCTGCTGGACTGACCTAGTTAATGGTGTTGTGAGGGTAAGCCTAAAGCCTCTTCCCTGTTCCACTACAGGGCATCTGTCTCCTTACTCAAAGTAAAGACTCTGAGGTCTAGTGGCAGATACTACACAGCGCAGGCTGCTTCAGTGATGCTGAAGGGATAAGGGCCCCAACATTCCTATGTGCACAAACGGCCATTGGGGTGTGGGCCACGGGTGTGCTAGTGGGTGGGTGAGGAAAATCCACTTTGCATTCCTATCTGTGTTACACTATTGTATTATCCTATTTATGTTTGTTCATTTGCTAACTTAATATATAAAGTTAGTTCACATTAGGCTGTGTCAGTCTCATTGTACAAAGTATGTTCCCAGTGGGATCCCACATCCCTACCCGCAGATGCTCCACTGGGAGGAGGCACTGCCGCAGACATGTACCCCAGCTCCCAGATAGTGGAGGCTCAGGATCCGCGAGACACTAGGGGGTGCTCCAAAAAACCCGCTAAAAATGGAGGCACTACATAGATCGTAAATAGGGGTACAGCCAGTGAGAATAAGTTAAGTCCCCGGGCCATTCACTCCTTTGCAACAGAGTGGGCCCAGCAATGGAATGTACCATTACAGCAAGCAGTAGTATTATGTCAAGTACCACCCTGCTATGAGATGAGACATGTCATCTTGTGTATGGAAATCCGACTGGGAATAGAAATGGCGACTGTCAGGGATATCCTGCAAGATCCTGATGGCCAAATGTACATGTTAATATATTGTCATACAGATCTCAGAGACCATGAGAGGCCTATCAACATTCATTTGTATGGAGCCACAGATGTAGGATGTTCCTTAGTGTAGCCCCTCCCTGATAAGAAAGACAGGGTCTCACCACAACAACCCTTTGGGTTAGGACCAAAAGACTTTGATGTAGAAAATCCCCTGACTCCCATCTCTGAAAAGGCCAGAGCCATTCCTAAACATGCTACCTGCCCTACTAGAGGACAGGGGATGATTACTCCTAAAACAGAGTCTTCCGCATCTCCAACATTACAGAAACAAGACAACCCTGTATTTAGTAGCACGTCTACAGGAAGTAGTGATGTATCTGACATGCTACAAAAGCTCTCAGAGGCCATAGTGACAGCAAACCACACCCATAGTTACCGAAAACTTAAAGGTGTTTTTCCAGGGAACCAGCCTGTCCCTCCTGGAGAAGAGCCTTTCAAGGTCTGGACAGATAATGCTATGCAATTGTTGGAGGAATGGTCTTGTACTGATACCATAAAGAAACAGCGGTTGGTGGAGAGTCTTCGTTTTCCAGCTACAGACATGATAAAACTATGCAAGGGAGTGAATGGGCAAGTTTATGGAAAATCAGAAGATTTGGATGATCTGTTGGTTAAGTTCCTAATGACTAAGCAGAAGGAACAGGAAAAAGCCATGGACTGTATCAACCATTTGTCAAGTCTCTGCCTGAAGAGGATCAGAAGAATGGGTGGACTCTCATACATGGGGTGAAAGATTGGCGCAAAAATTGGTGTCGGAGCTTTCCTGTGATGGTACAGAAATTAACCCCCACCGGATTGATCATCATCAGAAGATTGGTGTGATACACCTATTAGATCAAGTTTCGTCTATCATGTCCGTGAGTGCAGAACAGAAGGATCATGTGAAAGCACTGGAAGATTTTCATTTGGAAGATTCTCCTCTACCACAACAGTAGAAAGACAACCTTCGTTCTAAACTAGCGACTCGAGAGGGAGTTTTATCCAGAGCAGAAATGGACTTGGGGTGTTCTAAGAGTGCCACCCATGCTATAAGACTTTCTGATCCTAGACCTTTCAGAGGTCAAGAAGAATACCCCCCTTGAGATGTACAAGATGTCCGGGACATACTCCAACAGATGGAAGGAGCTGGCATCATCACAGAGTCCAGGAGTCCCTATGCTTCACCCATCATAGTAGTGAGGAAAAAGAATGGTGCAGTTCGGCTATGCATAGACTATCGTACTCTGAACAAGAGGACTGTGCCTGATCAGTAAACCTTGCCCGGATAGAGGATCTGCTGAATGCCCTATGTGGCAGCCAGTGGTTCAGTGTGCTTGACTTGAGATCTGGGTATTATCAAGTACCCAAGAAGAAGGAGGATCAGGAGAAGACTGCTTTCATCTGTCCCTTGGGGTTCTTCCAGTTTGCCAGAATGCCACAAGGAGTCACAGGTGCTCCTGCTACCTTTCAGAGGTTGAGGGAGAAAACTGTGGGGGATATGAATCCAAAAGAGTGTCTAGTGTATCTTGGTGACCTAATTGTGTTTGGGAAGAACCAGAGGAGCACGAATAAAGGTTGTTGAAGGTGTTGGATTGACTTCAAGCAGAAACCCTGAAGCTATCAGTGGACAAATGCCGGTTTGCCCAGAACTTACGTAGGACAGATAGTCTCTGCTGAAGGAGTAGCCACAGACCCAGTTAAGATTGAGGCAGTGTTGAATTGGCCAAGACCCAATAACATCAGCGAATTGCAGTCCTTCCTTGGTTTCTGTGGTTACTATTGAAGGTTCCTGAAAAACTACTCAAAGATTGTTCGAGAGTTACATGACCTGCTGAAGATTACCATAGACAAGCACTGAGTCCAGACGTCTGGTGAATACAGTGAGATGAGACTGCTGCTGGACTGATCTAGTTAATGGTGTTGTGAGGGTAAGCCTAAAGCCTCTTCCCTAGTCCACTACAGGGCATCTGTCTCCTTACTCAAAGTAAAGACTCTGAGGTTCAGTGGCGGATATTACACAGTGCAGGCTGCTTCAGTGATGCTGCAGAGCAGGACTTATAAGGGCCCCAACACTCCTAAATCCACATTGCATTCCTATCTGTGTTACAATATTGTATTATCCTATGTAAGTTTGTTCATTTGCTACTTATTATATAAAGTTAGTTTACATTAGGCTGTGTCAGTCTCATTGTACCAAGTATGTTCCCAGGGGGACCCCACATCCCTACCCCGGATGCTCCACTGGGTGGAGGCACTGCCGTAGACATGTACCCCAGCTCCCAGATAGCGGATGCTTATGATCCGCCTGTCGGCCGTAGTGAGGTGGCTAGGGTAAAGGACCCCAGAGACACTAGGGGGTGCTCCCAAAAACCTGCTAGACCTACAAAGAATATTGCAAGATTTATCAAGATATTTTAGTAAGGTCATAATTTAAAAACACATTGCCATAAAGAGGATACACATCAGCAAAAGTGTGCTCACACATACACCCACATCCCTTTGGCTCCACCTAGCGACCGACAACCCACTCTCCTCCTTCTGACTGCAGTGCACACAAGGATTAGGAAGAGAAAAAGCTTTACCTCCTCCTTTAGGGTATTTGGCATCTGGACCCACCAGGGCCACCAACCTTGTATGATTTTTTTTTTTTTAAATGCTAATGGGGGACATTGTGTGTATGAATGGGGGTCATGTTGATAAGGGGGCTGGATGGGGGACATGCTATGGAATGGTCTGGTGTGGATGTATGGGAAACATGCTGATGAGGGGGCTGGTGTGGATGTATGGGAAACATGCTGATGAGGGGGCTGGTGTGGATGTATAGGAAACATGCTGATGGGGGGGCTGGTGTGGATAAATAGGGAACATGCTGATCGGGAGGCTGGTGTGGATGGATGGGGGACATTCTGTTTGGGGCTGGTGTGGATTGATGGGGGACATGCTGATTGGGGCCTGGTGTGGATTGATGGGGGGGACATGCTGTTTGGGGGCTGGTGTGGATGGATGGGGGACATGCTGAATGAAGGCTGGTGTGGATGATGGGGGACATGCTGATAAGGAGGCTGATGTGGATGGATGGGGGACATGCTGATTGGGGGCTAGTGTGAATTGATAGGGGACATGCTGATTGGGGGCTGGTGTGGATATATGGAGGACATGCTGATTGGGGGCTGGTGAGGATTGATGGGGACATGCTGATTGCGGGCTGGTGTGGATCGATAGGGTACATGCTGATTGGGGGGACTGGTGTGAATGGATGTCATTTGGACTGGATTAAGAAAGGTCACTAATATAATAGTGTATTCTCCTGACTATGTTCCGTCAGTGCTGCAGTCACTCATGTCATTGTCATGCGAGGCTGGGAGAAGGGGATTTGGAGTAGAGGCCATCAAGGGCCTGAAAAATGAGGTTGTCTGTGGTTGGAGGAAAAGTCGGCCTTGGGGGCCCAGGGCAATTTTTTACACGAGGTCTTTGTGGTTTTCCAGCTTTACCCCTGTATGCAATGGCAGGAGTGGATAGTACTTGACATCTAGGTTGATTCGTGGTTCATGGGTTGACAGGGAGGCGGACCTGAATGAATGTTATACTCTGCCTCCATCATATTTGAGATGTGGAATGTGACGACGATGAATGATGCTCTTATAAGAGATGGGATTTTTTCCTGTGCTGTCTTGATGAAAGGAGATTACAGGAGAGCCCACTAAAAGGCAGATAAATTGTCAGGTATGGCTAATTAATTTACATATTTTTTTATTGAATGTATTTTTATTTACTTATGATTATTATTAATTTCTTTGTTAATGCTTTGCTCCTCAAGAGTTGTGAAATTAAGGACAAGAGCCTGTTTAAGTTCAATGTGATTTGAGACGAAGAAGTAAAAAAAGAATAAATTGAAATATTTATTTATTTTTTACTTATTAATTATATATATATATATATATATACATATATATATATATATATATATATATATATATATATATTGTCATGTGTTTACTAACATAATATTTCTAATATTTTTTTCATCCCATCTCTCTTTCTTTCTAATTTAGGCTGTGTATCTCCTGGTGGATATCATTACGTTCTCCATCCACCCAGTTTCTTAACGGACCAGAGTGGTTTAGTCCTTTTAGTGTTTGATATGACTTGTATTTTACTTCCAATATTGCCATACATTTAAATTGGAGAACCGGTAATACCAGAAGATTACTGAGGTGCTTAACAAAGTAGTGGAGCAGAGGTGGTTATGAACTTCACTTTTGTTAGAGGATTAACATCTAAGTTATGTGCATTATTTTTAAAGCTCAAATTGCTATACATTCCTCAAAAATTCTTTAACTTCTTAACGACACAGGATGTATATTCACGTCCTGTGCCGGCTCCCGCGATATAACGTGGGGTCACATGGCCGGGACCCGCGGCTAATACCGGACATCACCCATCACGGTGATGCCCGGTATTAACCCTTCAGATGTGGCGAACAAAGTTGACCGCCGCTTCTGAAGTGAATCCGAAAGCGTCCCGGCAGCTTAGTGACATCGCGGCATCCCGAACAGCTTGCAGGACACCAGGAGGATCCCTAACTGCCTCCTGCGTGTCTGATCGCCAAATGACTGCTCCGTACCTGATATCCAAGCAGGAGCAGTCAAGCGGCAATAACACTGATCAATGCCATGTTAATGCATGGCATTGAACAGTGTAAGAGATCAGTGTATGCAATGTTATAGTCCCCTATGGGGGCTATAAGTCTGCTTTCACACTATAAAAACACTTCCATTATGAACGCCCGTTAGGAAATCGGCAGTTATACGGCCGGTACAAAATCACTATAGGCTGTTAGAAAATCCCATTATAGTCCATGGGATTTTTCTAATAGCCGTTTTAACCCGTTATCGCCCGTTATTAATAACGGACGTTATTTTGTGATGGGCGATAGTAACGGGAGAATTAGTGCATGCACTATTCATAATGGGATTTTCTAGCGGCCGTTAGTGATTTTGTACCGGCCGTATAACTGACGATTTCCTAACGGGCGTTCATAACAGAAGTGTTTTTATAGTGTGAAAGCACCCTAACATTGCAAAAAAAAAAAAGTGTTAATAAATGTGATTTAACCCTTTCCCTAATAAAAGTAAGAATCACCCCCTTTTCCCATAAAAAAAAAACTATGTAAATAAAAAGAAATATAAACATATGTGATACAGCCGCATGCATAAATGTCCAAACTATAAAAATATATTGTTAATTAAACCGCACGGTCAATGGCGTACACGTAAAAAAATTCTAAATTCCCAAATAGTGTATTTTTGTTCACTTTTTATACCATTAAAAATGAATAAAGAGCATTCAAAAAGGCCAATCAAAACAAAAATGGTACTGATAAAAACTTCAGATCACAGCGCAAAAAATGAGTCCTCATACATCCCCATATGCAGGAAAATAAAAAAGTTATAGGGGTCAGAAGAGGACATTTTTAAACCTATAAATTTTCCTGCATGTAGTTATGATTTTTTCCCCAGAAATACACCAAAATAAAACCTATATAAGTAGGGTATCATTTTAGAATAATGATAAGGTGTCATTAAAGTACGCAAAAAATGTACTGCGTAGAAACAAAAGCCCCCAAAAGTTACAAAATTAAGTTTTTTCTTCAATTTTGACACACTATGAATTTTTTCCGTTTCGCGGTGGATTTTTGGGTAAACTGACTAATGTCTCTGCAAAGTAGTATTGGTGGTGCAAAAAATAAGCCATAATATGGATTTTTAGGTGGTAAATCGAAAAACGCTAAATCCTTAAAGGGGTACTCCGGTGGTTAATTTTTTGACGATATGGCATCTTCTTTGTAAGTTTTGTTTTTTTGCAATATACATGTGTTATATGTTTTGGCAGCATGTGTGTGTTTTTCTTACCTGTTTGTTGGGCAGGAAGTTCTGTAGTTCAGAGGGTTTTCTTTTACTGTTGTCCACAGTTCTGAGTCTGTTGTGGACAAGATGTCACAGCTTTTTTTTTATCTGTCTGCATGAGAGGAATAAGCCACGCCCCCTCATCTCATCCAGCTCACACAGCTCCTCCCCTCCCCCTGCTCTGTATTCTAAGGACGCAGGTCTGCACAGGAGAAAGACCTCACAGAGAAGATAAGTGTTATCTGAAGGGGAGGATGAGAAGGTGCACGGGCTGGGGATGTATGGACTGCAGGGGAATAAATCTCATACTGGGAATGATCTCTATATGTGAAGGGGGTGACGCCTGAATGACACATGCTGGGAGTTGTAGTCCCTGTTGTGTGTGTGTGTATGCAAGTGTTTACAAACCAGCATGCCTCCAGCTGTTGCAAAACTACAACTCCCAGCATGCCCTGACAGACTTTGGGCTTGCTAGGAGTTGTAGATTTGCAACAGCTGGAGGCACACTGGTTAGGAAACACTGTTCTAGCCTATTCAGCATACACATCATGTTACACCAGTGTTTCCCAACCAGTGTGCCTCCAGCTGTTGCAAAACTATAACTCCTAGCATGCCCAAAGGCTGTCAGGGCATGCTGGGAGTTGTAGTTTTGCAACACCTGGAGGCACCCTGGTTGGAAAACACTGGTGTATGCCCTACAGAGGTGTGGGGAACTACAAGCCCCAGGAGACTACAGAGGCAGCATGCTGATGTTATATCACAGACTGAAGACTCCTGAATGACACATGCTGGGAGTTGTAGTCCCTTTTGTGTGTGTGTATGACAGTGTATCCCAACCAAGGCTGATTATATTAGTGTGCTGTGTATAAGGGGTCCGACCTGAGAAAATAGTAGGATGGGTAAAGGGCGGAACAAAAAAAAAAAAAAGGAGCCGCCCCAAACCAGGAAGGCATGCTGGGATTTGTAGTTTTCAGCACAGCAAGAAACAGGAAATAGAAGCAAAGATAGGAAAACAAAGTGGGGGATAAAAAGACAACAAAGAACGGAAATAGAGTCGCCTAAACAACAAGAATAGAAATGAAACAAAACAAATAGGGTAAGTCACAAACGGAAACACACGTTGACCACCGGAGTACCCCTTTAAGGGGTTAAAGACTAGCCAAAAAGATTGGGACCAATTCATTTTAAAGAATGATTGTCTGTCTATTCTTTGTTGGTTCCAATAATTAATTTAGTCCAGCAAAAGAAAATCCCAGTATTATATTGTCTATAGATTGCCTTTGAAACAAATGTTTTTCATACAGAGAAACATCCTTCAGGAATAAAATGTGGATGTTTTAACATTGTCCTTGAAACTGCTTCATTTAAACATCATTATGGTGAATATATTATAAGTAATACAAAAATTGCCTTGCATAAGTATCCCCCCCTTCTTGGACTTTTCTACATTATGTTATGGCATAACCATAAATTTAAATTTATTTGCAATGTTAGGTAATTGACCAACACTAAAAAAACATTATTTGGAAGTTGAGGTAAATTTTACATGGATTTCAAAATTATTTAAAAATAAAAATATGAAACCCCTAACAAATATTTGGTGCAACCAGTTACCTTGATAATTCCCATTTTCAAGCCACATAATTAGTAAATAAGGACCACCTATCTGAAATTTAATGTCAAGACAAATACACTTTGTTAACATTATTGAATAAACAGCAGCATGAAGACCAAGGAGCTCACCAAATAGGTTAGGGGGAAGTACAAAGTGGGCTTATGTTATTCCCTCATCACAAAATATCAAAAAAGAAAGAATATGCAAAATGGCAAACCTACCGAAACAAGGCCTGGTCCATCCAAACTGACAAGCTGGGCAAGGAGAGAGTTGATCAGAGAAGCAACCAGGAGGCGCATGGCAACTTTACAGGAGCTGCAAAGATCAACAGCTGAGATGGGAGAATCTGTTTACAGGAGAACTATTAGTTGTGTACTCAACAAATCTGCCCTTTCTGGAAGAGTACCAAGAAGAAAGCTGTTGTTAAAGGGGGTCACAAAAAAATTCCATTAGGAGTTTGCCACAAGCCATGTGGGAGACACAGCAAATGTGGAAGAATGTGCTCTGGTCAGAGGAGACCAAAATGTAACTTTTTGTGCAAAATGCTGTGTGCGGCGGTAATCCTAAACTGCACATCCCCCTGAGCACACCAGCAGCCTATAGTGAAACATGGTGGTGATAGCATTGTGCTGTGCAGGGGCAAGGAAATTGGTCAGAATTGATGAAACTGTCAATTCTTGAAGAAATTCTGATACAGTCTGCAAAAGACTTGAGATTGGGACAGAGGTTCATCTTTCAGCAGGACAATTGGGGAGATTCATCAAAACCTGAATAGAGGAAGTGGGGTGCAGCTGCACAACACAACCAATCAGATTGCTTCTTTCATTTTTCAGAGGCCTTAAAAATAAGAGAAGCAATCTGATTGGTTGCTAAAGGCAACAACACCACTATTTCTTTACACAGGTTCTTCTCCCAATGACCCTAAAAATACAGCCAGAGCTACTATGGAATGGTTTGGATCAAAGCATGTGCATGTCCTAAAATGGCCTTGTCAAAGCCCAGACCTGAATCCAATAGAGAATCTATGGTACGTACGAATTTAAAATGTCTGTTTACAGATCGTCTTCATGCGAGTTAACTGAGCTTCAGTTTTTTTTTTTTGCCAAGAATGATTTATGACACAAGATGTGTGCTAAGCTTTTAATCTCATCTTTTCCAATGTAACAGTCTATGTTCATTGTTTTTGTCCTGTAAACCATCTCTTATATCTTACTCTGATGCCACAATTGATTTTATCTACTGTATACTACAAACTTTTAAAGATTTTAGGTTACACCCATGATCAACCTGCCCATACACTTTAGATAACTGTTGGCTGAACACTCATTCAGCTTCCAGCTATGTCGCATGACTGCCTACACACATGTACATGTGTTTTCAATAGATGTAAGCTGCTGCCATTGGAGAAAGGATCATGAACAAAAGGATCAGGCAATTGAAATCCAGCTGCTTGTTCTTTATCTCTCCTGACATCTGCTTATCAGTCAGTTGTACTTGACCTAGAGATGGAAAGGGGCTTTAAAAGGGGACATTTTTTTTGTTTATTTCTTTTGAGGATAACAACACCTTTAGCAAAAACATACACACAGTAGAACAATGAAGATAAGTATGTAAACCTTTATTAACCCCTTCCTGTTGTAGAACGTATGCATACGTCCCAGTTGCTGACATGTTGGTGCAAATGGCGTATGCATCCGTCCTAGCAATCTCCTACAAAGCACGATACTCTGCAAGAGATCTACTCCGTTACCTGGCTACCTACCTTCCTGCCATTTTACTGTACAGGACACCAAGGAGGGCATTGTTACATTTTGTGGGGCTATAACTAGGAAGATTGTGTAGAGGAGGGGAGGGAAAAATGCAGAGTCTAACATGTTTGTCCTGGAGATGTTAAGAGATCGACATGGCGGTCTGATCCAGACGGAGAAGAAAAGGAAAGAGGATGCAGCTGATTAAAAAAGACATAATCATGAGTCCATAGATGTAACTATAAAGCAATTATATGGTATACAGATCCTGTGTACAGCTAATATCTACCACCATATCGTCCTGTATATAATCACTTATATGGTATACAGATCTCTGTACAGCTGGTATCTACCACTATATGGGCACTGTATATAATAACTTATATAGTATACAGATCCTGTATAGTATACTGGTCTGTATAGTGTGGTTTTATTTAGTACAGTATGGCGGTATTATCCAGTTATTGTGTGAAGGTATATAGTTACTCCTTGTATACTGGTATTATTGGTCATGGAAAATTATTTTACCTAACTTAAAGTGTTTCTTTACCCGACTCGGGTAGATCGGAAATAACAGGCGCACACGGTCGCAATGTGTCTGCGACAGGTCGCAGATACATTGCGACAGGCGCAGAAACAGAAAACCCGAGAAAACAAGTCGGGTTGATAATAGTGAATGAGGGCCATTGAGATATATATATATATATATATATATATATATATATATATAGATTTAGTTTATTTTGTGTGTAGGGCTGGTGGAGGGATTTGGTCTGGGGGCCCTGAGTGTTGTCAGTCCACCCCTGCATGTTAGTCTGTGTTATATCAGCTGCCTGGTCACATGGCATTATGACCCCCCCCCCCCCCCCTTCGGTGCAGCCATCTAAGAAACTTGTATGGTTGTATACTTTGCACATCGCATAGGTCATATTTATTGTTTTGGCTAAAAATACTGACCAGCATGCTATGTGTGAACTCGGCCTTAGTGTTATTAGATAGGATCTTATGTAAGAATGTTGTATCGTCCCATAATAGTGAATGAACTCTTTGTAACCACTCTGGTGCTTTATAGATTAGATTACAATAGCTAAGCAGTAAACCTGTTTCTAGCTATACCTACAGATAATATGGAGCTCATGTAAGTGCACGTTCTGTTCTCCCATGAAGAGTTAACGTGACTCGATTAGCTTCTGGACAGAAGTGTTGAGTTACTTTAGGGCTCATCCCTGCCTTGCGTGAGAAGCAAATTGCGTGAGAAGCAAAGTAGACCTTCAACCTTTTACTCTCTCATACGACTGGAAGTGAGTCAGCAAGTAAATGTAATTCAGTGAAGGTTTTAGGTTACACCAGTGCCAGCCCATTCCAGAGAAAACTTACTACGAAGCACATTCACCTCCAACATACTTCATATAGTGAATAATATCCAAACACACCAAGTAATATCTATACCTGAAATCTCTATATTCTAGCCTGTGCTATAGAGTAAAGCATATTAAGAGCATACTGTAGTGCAGTGCTGTAATTGTATAAAGGGGCCCCTTTTAGTGTGCGTGCCATGAATTTTAAGTGTATTTTTTTTTTTTAACCATATTTTCTTTTACATTTCTACTATGCCTTTTTTTCAAATCCTATAAAAAAGCCTAGCGGAAGAATGCTAGAAAAACGTGGTGCAGTGGGGAAAAACCTCACAGCTAGCTGTTGCGTGCTCCTCACAGACCTGGTCTTTAACCCCTTAAGGACTCAGCCCATTTTGGCCTTAAGGACTCAGACAATTAAATTTTTACGTTTTTATTTTTTCCTCCTCGCCTTCTAAAAATCATAACTCTTTTATATTTTCATCCACAGACTAGTATGAGGGCTTGTTTTTTGCGCGACCAGTTGTCCTTTGTAATGACATCACTCATTATATCATAAAATGTATGGCGCAACCAAAAAAACACTATTTTTGTGGGGAAATTAAAACGAAAAACGCAATTTTGCTAATTTTGGAAGGTTTTGTTTTCACGCCGTACAATTTCTAGTAAAAATGACATGTGTTCTTTATTCTGAGGGTCAATACGATTAAAATGATACCCATTATTATATACTTTTATATTATTGTTGCGCTTAAAAAAAATCACAAACTTTTTAACCAAATTAGTACGTTTATAATCCCTTTATTTTGATGACCTATAACTTTTTTATTTTTCCGTATAAGCGGCGGTATGGGGGCTCATTTTTTGCGCCATGATCTGTACTTTTTTTTGATACCACATTTGCATATAAAAAACTTTTAATACATTTTTTATAATTTTTTTTTAATAAAATGTATTAAAAAAGTAGGAATTTTGGACTTTTTTAATTTTTTTTCGTTCACGCCGTTCACCGTACGGGATCATTAACATTTTATTTTAATAGTTCGGACATTTACGCACGCGGCGATTCCAAATATGTCTATAAAAAATGTTTTTTACGCTTTTTGGGGGTAAAATAGGAAAAAACGGATGTTTTACTTTTTTATTGGGGGAGGGGATTTTTCACTTTTTTTTTACTTTTACTTTTACATTTTTTTTTATTTTTTTTTACACTTGAATAGTCCCCATAGGGGACTATTCATAGCAATACCATGATTGCTAATACTGATCTGTTCTATGTATAGGACATAGAACAGATCAGTATTATCGGTCATCTTCTGCTCTGGTTTGCTCGATCACAGACCAGAGCAGGAGACGCCGGGAGCCGCACGGAGGAAGGTGATGGGACCTCCGTGCGGCGTTATGAATGATCGGATCCCCGCAGCAGCGCTGCGGGCGATCCGATCGTTCATTTTAATCGCGAACTGCCGCAGATGCCGGGATCTGTATTGATCCCGGCACCTGAGGGGTTAATGGCGGACGCCCGCGAGATCGCGGGCGTCGGCCATTGCCGGCGGGT
The DNA here is from genome assembly GCF_029499605.1 of Hyla sarda. Lineage (NCBI taxonomy): Eukaryota > Metazoa > Chordata > Amphibia > Anura > Hylidae > Hyla > Hyla sarda. Next base: position 332,797,384 of record NC_079191.1, read on the forward strand.
CCCTGGCTGCGATCAGCAGCCGGGATCAGCCGCGCATGACACGGGCATCGCTCCGATGCCCGCGGTTATGCTTAGGACGTAAATGTACGTCCTGGTGCGTTAAGTACCACCTCACCAGGACGTACATTTACGTCCTGCGTCCTTAAGGGGTTAAAGGAGTAATCCGCCCCTAGACATCTTATTCCCTATCCAAAGGAAACAGGATAAGATGTCTGATCGTGGGGGTCCCACCACTGGGGACCCCTGTGATCTCTGCTGCACCACCCCAGACATCCGGTGCATGGAGCGAGCTTCGCTTCGTGCCGGATGACTGGTGATGCAGGGTGGAGGCTTGTGACATCACGGTCACACCCCGCTCGTGACGTCACGGCCATGCCCCCTGAATGCAAGTCTATGGGAGGGGGCGTGACGGTCTTCACGCCCCCTCCCGTAGACTTGCATTGAGGGAGGCGTGGCAGTGACGTCACAAGCCTCTGTCACTGCAGCCGACACTGTAAACGAATGCCTGGTGCAGCAGGGAGATCGCGGGGGTCCCCAGCGGCGGGACCCCCATAATCAGACATCTTATCCCCTATCCTTTGAATAGGGGTTAAGATGTCTAGGGGTGGAGTACCTCTTTAAGTCCTAAAATGTAAAACCAAAGAACAATTGGCAGCAGCTAATTTATTTCCCCACTGTAACACACATACAGGAGCCTTTCTAAAGCTAAGAATCAAGAAAAAAAAGTGAAAAATAGGAAAGTTGACAATATTCCACTCTCCCAGTTTCCCTTTAGTTTTCTTGCATCTTGTTTGGGTAAGACGAGCTTCCAGCCAAGAGGATAGCAGCACAGTCAGGACCTATCCAGACTGTCTTGTGCTTTTTGGTTTGTGAGTGGTACAAGAATGCAACTCATCAAGTGTGAGTAGGAGGATTTAAAACTATTGATTGTTGATATTGGTAGTGGGTACAGATTCTGCTCCCTAAAAACTTTGTGTTTTTTCTATTCATATTTTAAAGCTGATAAACAAACATCCTTTCAATGGGGGGAAAAAATGTAGCTGATTTGCTTAAAGGGGTACTCCGCCCCTAGACATCTTATCCCCTATGCAAAGGATAGGGGGATGAGATGTCTGATCGCGGGGGTCTCGCAGCTGGGAACCCCCATGATCTCTCCTGCAGCACCCACTGTCATCTTGTGCACGCAGCGAGCTTCACTTTGTGCCTGATGACTGGCAGTGCAGGGCGCGGAGGATTGTGACGTCACAGCCTCACCCCCTCGTGATATCATGCCCTGCCCCCTCAATGCAAGTCTATGGGAGTGAGTGTGATGGCTGCCATGCCCCCTCCAATAGACTTGCATTTGGATAGGGGATAAGATGTCTAGGGGCAGAATACCCCTTTAATCCAGGACTAGACTGGGACTGAAATTCATTCCCAATAGTACACATTGGGAATGACAGTACACATTGGGACCCCCTTTAGCAGCCCCCTGATTAATACAGACCACATACTACTTAATAAATACAAGCCACACAATACGTCCACCAAATAAAGGTATAGATAGACCCCCTTTGATAAGACAAAGAACAACTATCCAGTTGTATCTATTGGGAAAAAAAGGAAAGATAATCCATGTTTATTATAGATGGCAACTGCCCGTCACAGCCCCTCCCATAGACTTGCATTGAGAAAGTTAAACAGATTTGTAAATTACTTCTATTTAAAAAAAAAACGTAATCCTTCCAGTACTTATCAGCTGCTGTTTACTACTGAGGAAATTGAGTTCTTCTTTTCTGTCTGACCACAGTGCTCTCTGCAGGAAGATGGCGATGTAGGCTGTTAGGTATGGTCAGAAATGGTGACATTACTCAGGGGGCTGAGCTGGAGCTAAGACAATGCCTAGCCACACCTCTAATACAGAAGATGATAGCACATTGCTTTCGGAGAAAGGGAGGAGCTGGGGAGCTGGAGACAACACCACATTAAAAATGAAAGTGTGGTGGTTTTGGGAGTAGGGTATATTTGTGTTGACCCTTAATTGCCGTGACACCAGGGTGTGGTTTCCTCTATGTAATACTCCTACCGCCAATCGTCCCTCAAACGGCAGGGAGAAATAACGGAATGTCCACATCAGATTTTATGAAGTAAACTTGAAGTAACTTCACTGTATATTTTAAGCAATGGCATGGACCATAACAGTCTTTGAGAGAGAGAACCGTGGTACAGGTACCTCACAGGGGTGCTGGGATTCTGGGATCAATGAGCTTTGATGCTAGCCACTGTGATACTATTTTTAGGAGATTTGATTTTCTAGTAGTCACACAGAACTCAGTAGTTTGAGCTTGGATAACTCACGGTTTTGTGGCTGCTAGGTATTAGGCTTCAGGCCTAGCTTGAATTGATGATGAAGATATAAGATTAGTGCTTCTTGATAGTCCGGAACTAAGAGGGAGAATTTTGTGGCAGCAGCCCTTTATATATTAAGGAGGTGGGACAAAGATCATTGGTCAGCAGAACCTGTCAGTCCTGACCCAGAGAACTCTGGGTATCACATGACCCAAAGGTCCTTAAACCATAATACAATTTAATTAAAGGCACGTGACTCTAAGTTCCTTTACAGAGGTATTCCTATAGAACATATTAAATATATATATTTATACATTAAATACCATTTATATGAGGCAACTAGGGGTTAGCCCTACAGGAGAGCCCTATTGACATGGAGGGACACTGGCTGAGGGGACTTTAGACAAAGGGACAGGACCAAGTCCTGTACCGGGACACCACAAAAGAACTACACAATTTCATGTCAGGGGAAACTATTTAGATGGGGAAACAATTCAGTTGTGCTAACAGGTTCAAGTTTTTTTTGCAGTTTTTGACATCAAAGCCAGGAAAGGGATCATAAATGGAGAACAATTATGAGGGTTTGTTTTTACATTCAAGTTTTTTAATCCAAAGACAAAGCACTAAGCAAAATCCCATGCAGCTTTCATATGTTCATATAGACTTGCAGCTAACATCTGATATTCTTGACAAATATGTTTTACTGAAAATTGGTGATCAGGAGAATGAGCAAGGATAAGTGAGCATTACTCCCCAGCCGCTTCATGCTGTCTATTGGAGAAACCAAAACAAAGATCGCTGAGAGTCGGGGAATAATGCTCACTGCCATGTGCTTGTCCAGCTTGTTTTTTTTTGATAAGTGAGGGTCTCAGCACTGACACTGTCCGATCAAAACTCTGTGACATGTCAAATGTTTTAAGGTAGTACCATATACATGACACTAGATAACAAGATTGATAAAAGACAGTATAAATGACCCAAATAAAAAACATTTACTGCATTACATTACAGTTTCACCATTTACAGTGGACATTATACTTCAGTAATTCGCCAAGTTTGGTTCCTCCTAAACACTCTTCAAATTTTGCATCTACTTCTTGGCTTTGAGCTTCTGAAAAGTAGTTTTTCCAGTCTCCAACATCCCCTAAAAAAAGTAATAAATTGAATTTAATTGAAATATAGGATCTGAACGGAAATTGCTGTGGATCCATGAAACTTGTAGAACGTTTGTGGGTGTCAGAATTATTTATAGGAAGGCAAAACGGCACCATATGTGTCTGACATGTCAAGTAATGTCTCACCTGGGCTCTTATTGCAGAATTCCAGATAGTCAATCCAGGCACAACAACAATATAACTACCCAGTTATTTATATAGAACATGACAGTTGCCATTTTAATAACTTCATTTAACAAGGATTGGCTCAACATTGGTGTTAAATGTGAACACCCTATAAGATAATAATGTGAAAATTCTTGTAAAAGATGAAGCAAGGCTAATATGACCTGGATGACTTCTGACAGCTCCAGAACAGCAAGAAGCCAAGTAAATGAACCCTATGCCACAAAAAACTGAATTATTCACTACTCATTTTACCAGTAAGTTAAGACAGTGGGAATTTGGGCACTTTGGGGGAGATTTATCAAAACCTGTGTAGAAAAAAAGTTGACCAGTTGCCCATAGCAACCAATCAGATCGCTTCTTTCATTTTTCAGAGGCCCTTTCGAAAATGAAAGAAGTAATCCGATTGGTTGCTATGGGCAACTGGTCAACTTTTCCTCTACACAGGTTTTGATAAATCTCCCCCTTTATGCTTATCCACTGGATTCACAATCTACTTGCCCAATATTCCATCACTGACCGGACACTTTTATTCTGCGCCTGCAGTGAGCAGCGCGGGGGAACTTTGCTGTCATTTATTTTAGTAGCAAGTACTTGATTTACAAATGTTAAAGGGGATATCTGACTATTTTAAATTGATGCCGTCAATATCAGATTGGAGGGGGCAGCACAAAGCTAATCGGGCAGAAGCCTATAGCATTTCTTACTTTCTATTCCTTGAGCAGTTTCTCAGTACTATTATTTGCAGAATGCATTACTTTCTTGCTTACAGCTTTTCATCACAGCCCTCAAACCTGCCTACTCCTCTGCTGCAACACTCCTGCAGCAACTTTTGACATGGAACTAGCAGGAGTGTTGCAGCTCCTGAATTCATTTCCTGTCTGCTCCTTTGCTTGTGGCATTGTTCAGAACAAGGCAGCAGGCTGTAAACACACCTTGTTGTCCCTAAATGTACCAATAAATATATATATGTATATGTGTATATGACAGATAGCTCTTGATGTAGACTGTAGGGGCTGGTAACAGCTGGTGACATCACTTAGGGGGTAGGGCTTGAACTCAAAGAAAAGATATGGCCAAGCCTCCTGAGACAGCAGAGTCACTAGGGAATATATGTTATCTTATTTGTTGAGCCGTAATTAATAACCTAGAAACATATACCGTATTTTTATATAAGACGCACTTTTTGTTCCCCAAAACTGGGGGGAAAAGTTGGTGAGTCTTATACGGCGAATACACACCTATCGCGGTGGTCCCTGCGGCCATCAACGGTTGGGACCCTCGGCTAATTCAGGACATCACCGATCGCGGTGATGCACTGTATTAACCCTTCAGACGCGGCGATCAAAGCTGACCGCCGCGTCTGAAGCGAAAATAACACTAACCCGGCTGTTCAGTCGGGCTGTTCGGGACAGCATTGTGAAATTGCTGCGTCCCAAACAGCTTACAGGACACCGGGAGAGACCTTACCTGCCTCCTCTGTGTCTGCTCCGCGCCGGGATCCCCTGCATGGCCGGCGCTCTCCTTTGATGTCATCACGTCGTCGCGCACGCTGTCCCCCGGTGTGCGTAGCGACGGGATGATGGCGACGGAGAGCGTGGATCCCGGGGAAGACGACGTCCGGAGTGCCGGGGACACCACGAGGACGTGGCAACAGCGATGGAGCAACATCCAGGGCAGCGGTGATGGGTCCGGAGCGGCGGGGACACGTGAGTACTACCTCCTATCCAGTGGTCTTCAACCTGCGGACCTCCAGATGTTGCAAAACTACAACTCCCAGCATGCCCGGACAGCCAACGGCTGTCCGGGCATGCTGGGAGTTGTAGTTTTGCAACATCTGAAGGTCCGCAGGTTGAAGATCACTGTTGGGTGCAGAATCTTTTTTTTTCTAGATTTTGCACCTTTAAAATAGGGTGCGTCTTATATCCCGGTGCGTCCTATAGGGCGAAAAATACGGTACATATTTTTTAAACTATATTATATCTCAGTGGAACCTCCACTTTATTGTGTAAAGCCACAATATGGCACCTTTAAAAAACTATGGCCATAGCTGTACCTTCATATGTCTCCACTTCATTTAAAAGATTTTTAGAAGTCCTGTGCATAAGGCATATTGTACCTTTTCATGTCATTTTAGAGCATGTGATATACTATTAACAGAACATATCATTTCTGTAATTTATCAATTTTACTAAATTATCTTTTGACAATGTAATGATTATTGCTAAATGAAATTCAAATCTTGTTCTTAGATACAAATAATGGTTGCAATTCTTACCTTTTCTAAAAATAACCTTTCCGAAAACACCATGAGTTTTCCCAGAATTCTCTTTCATAGACTTAAATGTTCCCTTTTCAGCAATTTGCTTCACTTGCTCTTCAGTAATTGAAATTCCATAGAATTTACAGATCTTCTTAATTGATCCTTCCAGGTCCTATGAAGACAGTAGAAGAGATCACTACTAGTCAGTGTTATTCTGTTCTCTTTTCATTTTTGGAAGGCAAATCATCAGCTGGCAACCTAGTTAAAGGGGTTTTTCATGGATATTCTTTCTTAAGCGTTAGAGCTAGAGATGAGCGAATTTACAGTAAATTCGATTTGTCACGAACTTCTCGGCTCGGCAGTTGATGACTTATCCTGCATAAATTAGTTCAGCCTTCCGGTGCTCCGGTGGGCTGGAAAAGGTGGATACAGTCCTAGGAAAGAGTCTCCCAGGACTGTATCCACCTTTTCTAGCCCACGGGAGCACCTGAAAGCTGAACTAATTTACGCAGGATAAGTCATCAACTGCCGAGCCGAGAAGTTCGTGACGAATCAAATTTCCTGTTAATTCGCTCATCTCTAGTTAGAGCCCATGATGCCAAGTTATAATACAGTTTAATATGCTTCTATTACCACTGTGTATAGCTTTGTCCTGTTTCATGCACAGGACCTACACCCGGACATGGATACTGTTACGCACAGTATCCTACGCATATTTGATGCACACAATTTCAATCTGCAGATTTGAAGCTGTATTCAGTTATTTAGTTTACATTGAATTTTGTAGCATAAAATCTGTAGCTTCAAATCCTGTGCATCAAATATGCGCAGCATACTGTACGTGTGAATACACCCTAAGGGTAGGGTCACACGTAACAGATCCGCAGCATATTTTACACTGCGGATCCGCCGATGACCTGCAGCTGTTTCCCCCGTGTCCTGCAATGCGCCGCTATGAGCACCCACACGGGCCTGCGAGTTGCTGCACATACTCGCAGTATACTCACAAACATTGCGGAGCGGCCACGATGTCTGTGCATGCGCACTGTGACTTGCAAGTCCCTGTGCGAACCGTTCACACGTGTATATTTTCTGTTGAAGATTTGCAGTAGCAGATTTTGCTACCCATTGAATTCAATGGGTGGCAAAATCTGCAGCAGCAAAAATATGCACGTGTAAATGTACCCTTAACAAATGTATACAAAAGTAACAGATAAACTAGAGCAGCTGACAACTAAGGAAGTCAAGGTTAACTCATAATGACACAAAAACCCAATGTGAATATCTTTAGGACTGATACTTGTGCTTTTTAATTAATAGTTACCCCAAAATAGTGTCAATGAAAATTTGCTGTTTTGGCTGGATGTCTACGGTATGATGGCATTCCAGCTCTCAGCTGATAGATGATGACAGTTTTGGATTTTTTAAGCCCGGCCCTATTTTTTTGGAATGGATAAGCTGGTGTCAGAACTTTCTGGTCGCGGCTTAGTTCTCTCCCCAGTCCCCACCATAGAGAAAACCTTACCATTTGGCTGTGATTAATGCTTCTGTGTATGGTGGGGTCAGGAGAGATATGATTTAGCAGATAGTATCTAAAAATGTATGGCCACCTTTAAGGAAGAGTTGTGATCCATGACTGCAGCTTGAATACAGTTCCTACAGAAAATCTAAGGTAATCTGAAATCCACCACTTCTCATCAGGCTGCTGTACTACTACTCCCTACTGCAAACCCAATTCCAGGAAGTCAGTGCATAGAGAATACAGATAACATGATATTTACTATATGAATTTCAATGCTGGTTAAGTACATAAAATGCTACTTTATATCTATTCTGTCATAAATTGCCATAAACAGCAAGAATAAAGATATGCACGGAGTATCTGGTGACCTGGCAGCCATAATAACAGATCAATGAAGACAGAAGGATGTTCATAACAATGGAAAAGCTGAACCTTACCAGCAAGAAATAAACTGTTGTGGTCATGGAAAACCACTGTGATAAGGCAAAGTCAAGACTGGACAAGCAGTGGTGGGCAACACGGGAAGCAATAAAATGCAATTCTGTAGGCAGTGGCAAGGTCACATAATCTCAGTCATTGAGAGGAGCATTGTCACTAGATACAAGCACATTAGCAAACCTAGTATGATAAAATGTCCAGAATTATGGACAGATGGGAATAATAACTTAAGGCAGGGTCATAGCAATAATAGAAAAATTATTAGAAAAAGCTCCTCACTGGAATTAGAAATCCTCTTTTGCTACCATGATGAAATTAAGTAGAATTGGTGCTTTCATTGGCGCAAAATTTGGAATGGAAATACAAATTCTCATTGACTTGCAATTTTACTCATGTCGATTATTTCAATGGAATTCAGAGGAAATTAGCAAGGAAATTACACTGTGTGAACATACTCATGTTAATCACATTAAAATCAATGAGAATCTGACTCAAGGATGAATTTAAAGCAGAATACATGGCAAATTCAGTGCAGATTTAACCTAAAATTCCTTAATGTGAACAAGCCCTAAAAGTTTACTTACTTCTTTCATATCTTCAAATGTGACCAACAAAATTGTGTCTTCATCAAGATGTTTGTTCCAGACAACTGCATGATCAAAGTATGATCCCCAGACAACTAAAATGACAAAACAAAGTATATGGTCTGGCACTGAAAAAGTCTCTTACTAGAAATGTCTAGACTTGTGAACTAACAAATGAGTAAAACTTTGTAAAAGTTAATACCTTATGCTTTTTTCTTGGTATTGTTTAATCTAGGGCTAGTGCAGGGATAGTATAGGAACAGGTAGCTTAGTTTTCTTGTTAGTTTAGGCCAAGGTAAGCAAGAGGGGGGAAAATAAAAAAATATATATATTTCTAGTGTTGTCTTCATTTGTCTATTATCCATTTGAATAATCTACCATTCTTTGATCTCCAGTTCCAATCCTCTAATGGTACGTTGCCATTTTATTCTTGTAGCTTCTGATATTGATACAAGCTTGTATAATATTACTTGTGACTACTTGCTGGTCATCACATCTTGCAGTTAAATCATGAGACTCTGGATTTGGGTCTGTTCCCTCATCCATTGGCTACAATTTATGGAAAGACTTAAACAGAAGAAAATAAACATCTATCCCACCACAATAAATTCCTGAGAGTCTAGGCCTTGTGGATTTATTATGTTTTCTCAGATGGCAGATTTTTTTTACTCTCAGTATAAGGGGGTGTTAGAGACCATCTGACCCGCTTCTCTATTTGATCCTCCAGAATAGCTTCCATGTGACATAAGTTAGCTGTTATGTTCTGCGTTCCGGCCATACACGCTGGCCGTGAGCGCATTGTCCCCTTACATTCTGCTGTCGACGGGTCTGGGACTCTCATCGCAGGATGTGCCCGCATGCGAACCCCAGTCCGACACTCTCCGGGTGTTTCTCCTGCCTCTGCCTCTCTGCTCCAGCATATGTGTCCCCGTCCCCTAGGGCGCGCATGTGCGCCGGAGGTTTAAGATTTAAAGGGCCAGTATGCTCATTAGTGTAATCCTCCTGTGGCTCATTTATAAATTCCTCCACCCTCCGTTCCCTGCCGGATCTTTGTTGCCTTGTGCCTTTGAGAAAACATTCCTCTGTATTGCCTTGCCGTGTATCAGATCTCTTGCTCTTGCGACTTGACCTTGCTCCTCTGCCGCCTGCCTACTGAACTCCTGCTTCGATTTGACTTCGCTACTGTGCCGCCTGCCGTGACCTTCTGCTATCCAGACTACGAGTTGCCTTATCCCTCCTGTGCCTCGCATCTCCTCAGCCTCCTGTGTGGTCGAGCCATGCCAGGGGTAGCGACCTGGGTGCTGCCTGCAGCAGCAAGTCAAGGCTCTAGTGAAATCCAGCTGCACCTTAGACTCCACTCCCTGGTACAGTCCGAGTCATCTGCCACACAGGTCCAGTAGATTCACATCCACCGGAGTTCCTGTCTTCAGAAACGTGAGTGTTACATTAGCCATAGTGCTTTTTTTTCCCTCCTCAATGGTATTCTTCTTTCCCAGTTATTGCCTGGCATGGCTGGGCCAACCACTCAAGATATGCCATGTAGAGGCGTCTTCTATACTTTCTTGCATTGGAATAACCTTCCTTTCTGTTATTCTCCTGTCTCTAATATGATACACTGTTCTATACTGTATATTTCTTTGATAGTCCTTGTTTTGTTCCTTATTTGTTGACTAATATGTTACCCTAGTAACCTCTGTTTTTGTTTAAAAATTACACCGTATCAATATTATTGATTAAAAAAAAATTCAGGCTTCTAATACAGTACCTTTTCCAGCCATAAAGTCTGGGAAAAAATCATCCCAGCTGTTGTAGGTGGGGAGCATTGGGTTGTTATTGTAGAAGTGAAAAAGTGACACGGCCGTATCTTTTGGATTTCGAAACGTGACCAGCAACTGTAATACAGAGCAGTAAAGAAAACATGAATAAATGTGATGATCATTTTTTTTGTTGGACATAAAACATTGAATTGAACGCAGCAGAAAGTTTACTGGGTGGACTGAGTCTGTTGTTTTCTAGAAAAGTTTTTCTTCAAAGCCACATATGGTTTATTAAAATATGTTCTGACACCTAACTACACAGATAAGTGTCTTAGGTGAGACAGACATTTGCAGATTTTCCTTCGGACCAATTGAAGTCAATGGTAGCAAAATCTGCTGGGGATATTCCGCAGCAGATACGCTGAGAAAATTTTGTAGGTAATCTGCCCGTGTGAACGAACCCCAAGTCTGCCCGAAAAGACAAGAGGTGATAAAATGTAATGCCTTGCAGTAAAACTGCTGCCAATAAATCACTAGAATACTACCCACTTTTACAAATTAGTGGGTTCTAATGTATACAATAAAGAAAAAGAGTTTTAAAAAGGGGGTCCCTAGTATAAAAAGTTAGATTTACTTTAATTTTGATGACTCAAAAATGCAGTCGTCTATGCTTTGGACTGCATGTCCCCTAACAAGTGTAAAATTAAGACTTATCCTAAAAGTAAGACTAATTCTATACTATGCAAAACCATATTGAGTGCCTAAACAATGATATAGTACTCCTCATATTGATAGTACATAAATGCAATTCAACTAAAAAAGATAAAATAAAATAAATAAGTAAAGAATAGAATTGCTGCCCTACAGTATATGCTGTCAGCTGCAGAATTGCTGCTCTACTATACAGTATAGCTATCAGCCATAGGATTGCTGCTTCAGACTATGTTCACATGGCGGAATTTCTGCAATTCTGCACAAATTCGGTTCAGCAAAGCTTGCCAAACTATTTTGCAGAATTCCAGATGAATTGTGGCGGAATTTCTGTGTTCACTATGGAATGCTTAAGCCAGTACATGTTCGGGCCTGTCTGGAGTTTGCTAGAGAGCATTTGGATGATCCAGAAGAGGATTGGGAGAATGTCATGTGGTCAGATGAAACTAAAGTAGAACTTTTTGGTAAAAACTCAACTCGTCGTGTTTGGAGGAGAAAGAATGCTGAGTTGCATCCAAAGAACACCATATCTACTGTGAAGCATGGTGGTGGGAACATCATGCTTTGGGGCAGTTTTTCAGCAATGGGACCAGGACAACTGACCCATGTAAAGGAAAGAATGAATGGGGCCATGTATCGTGAGATTTTGAGTGAAAACCTCCTTCCATCAACAAGGGCATTGAAGATAAAACGTGGCTGGGTCTTTCAGCATGACAATGATCCCAAACACACTGCACAGGCAACGAAGGAGTGGCTTTGTAAGAAGCATTTCAGGGTCCTGGAGTGGCCTAGCCAGTCTCCAGATCTCAACCCCATAGAAAACCTTTGGAGGGAGTTGAAAGTCTGTGTTGCCCAGCGCAACCACAAGACATCAATGCTCTAGAGGAGATGTGCATGGAGGAATGGGCCAAAATACCAGCAACAATGTGTGAAAACCTTGTTCAGACAAATGTTTGACCTCTGTCATTGCCAACAAAAGGTATATAACAAAGTATTCAGATGAACTTTTGTTATTGACCAAATACTTATTTTCCACCATAATTTGCAAATAAATTCTTAAAAAATCAGACAATGTGATTTTATGGATTATTTTTTTTAAAGTGGGAGAGCTTGCACAATTGGTGGCTGACTAAATACTCCCCCCCACCCCCCCCCCCCCCCCCACCCCCACTGTATTTTGGCTTCGTTAGCCATCTTGTCTCATTTACTATGAGATTCGGCCAAACCTTAGATTGTTTTGGAACTTTCTCATTATCAGCCAACTTATATAGGTTTGATTTTGTTGTTCTTGTGAAAAAAAATCATAACTACATGCAAGAAAATACGCAAAAAATTCTCATATTCTGACCCCTATAAAACTTTTTTATTTTTCTGCGTACGGGCCGGTATGAGGGCTAATTTTTTGCGCCATTTTCTGAAGTTTTTATCAGTAGCATAAAAGTTTTTGTATTGATTGGACTTTTTGATTGCTTTTTATTAATCTTTTCATGATGTAAAAAGTGACCAAAAATACGTTATTTTGGACTTTTGAATTTTTTTGCCCGTACGCTATTGACCGTGCAGTTTAATTAATGATATATTTTTATAGTTCGGACATTTCCACATGCGGCAATACCACATATGTTTATTTTTATTTTCACAGTTTTTTTTTATGGGAAAAGGGGGATGATTCAAACTTCTATTAGGGAAGGGGTTAAATGACCTTTATTAACTTTTTTTCACTTTTTTTTTTTTTTGCAGTGTTATAGCTCCCATAGGGGGCTATAACACTGCACACTCTGATCTTCTACACTGATCCCTGTAAAGCCATAGCTTTGCATGGATCAGCGTTGTAGGGGGTTGATTGCTCAAGCCTGTAGCTCAGGCTTGGAGCAATCAAATGCCGATCGGATGCGACGGAGCAAGGTATGGGGACCTCCGCTCGCGTCCTAGTTGATCGGGACATTGTGATTTTATCGCGATAGTCCCGATCAGCCCGACTGAGCTGCCAGGAACATTTTACTTTCGTTTTAGATGCGGCGATATGTGCCGCGTGCTATTAGCCCAGGGTCCCGACTATCAATAGAAGCTAGGACCGACCTGGTGTGATGCAGGGTCACGGCGTGACCCCGTTTTAAATACCGGGACCGGGCCCAGGGCGTACAGGTATGCCGTGTGTCCTTAAGAGGTTAATATATCTTAAAGCTGATCTTTGAATGAAGCAGTTTACACTTCATATAGAGATTACTTGTGGAAGGCAAAATGGAGTCTTACATGTTGGACTTAGCCCCATACGTCCGACAATACAATTAATGCCTGTCTCCTCTGCTGTTAGAGAAAGCATGTACACATGGAAGGACAAGCATATAGATAATGCCTAGCATCCTATAGCAATAATACTGTCAGTCTCCAGATAAGGGAAACGCCTCCTATTCTAGAAAGAAGTGCAAAAAGACTGACCAGCAGAAAAGTGCAAGAAATTCAAATAATGCCTTTGCAAAAAAAATTGTTAAAACAATTACCAATCCAAAGACAATGAAGCCCTGTAGGGTTTCTCAATTTTTCATGATATCTCAGTTACACTTTAGAGATTTACTGTCATTAAAAACTACTTTTGATGTGTGGATCAGTGAAAAGTTGTTGATCGCATTGGGCGGGTGTGACACTTCAATATCTGAGCACCTAAGGCATTGCTGTCATGCAGGATATTTAATATTGTGAACATATAAATTAGAGTATTTTTCTCTCTACAGAAGGTGGTGTTTCTGTTACAGTAAAATTCTCTTTGTGCAGTTTTGATGCGGAAGTGCTCCAGATTTTCTGCAGGAGGACATTGTATCTGTTCTGTGTGAATATACCCTAAAGTGTTATCCTGTTTATTGCGGTTTGTGAAAGGTGAAAAGCTTTGTAAACCAAACTATATTTACTCTGTATAATTTCCTCTAGACATTTACTGGATACATGTGAACTAGTTTCTATGTTTTAGTCAACTGCGCCCATCATTATAAATACTTATACATTATCATCAAGTATCACTTGATGTTTGTTTGCTGCAAATGTCTCAAAGAACAAGATATGACCACGAAAAAAAAAAAATGCACCTTTGGTATCACTTACATATGCCTTATGTGTAAATAATTTAGCAACTTTACAAACATATCCATATTAAAAAAAAAACATGTCTATACACATAATTATACAGAATCAGAAACTAAGCTCACCTTTACTTTCTTGTCAAAAAATGGTTGAGGTATGTTGTCATAATGCAAGTGCGTTCCTAATACCCTTGGTGAAGGTTGGGCTTTTAGCTTCTGAAAAATAAATTATTTAAATTGACTACTTTGGTACACTTAAAAGAAGCCTGAAAAATGAAGCAGATAATGTAGTACACTTAAAGGACAACTGTAGTGGTACGCTTTTCTATATGTCCGTGCACGGGCCTCAAAAATAAACAAAATAAAGTCATACATACCTTCCTACGAGCCCCCGTTGGTCCCGCACAGGCCTCACGGTCCGGCAGTGCGGACGTCATTCCACTTCCTGGGGACAGGGATGCCACAGAGCAGTCGGTGTATCACCGGCCATAGCGATGTTCCGCCCTGGCCTGTGATAGGCTGAGGTCACTGTCATGTAAGGAGCTCTGGCCGGCTTCTTACATGACAGTGGGCTCAGCCTTTCACAGGCCCGGGGCGGGACATCGCTATGGCCGGTGATACACCGACGGCTCTGCGGCATCCCTGTCCCCAGGAAGTGGAATGACGTCAGCACTGCCGGACCGTGAGGCCTGTGATTGGTTGCTATGGACAAGTAGTCAACTCTGGACAGATTTTGATAAATCTCCCCCCATTTTATTTATTTTAGCACAAAGCAAGGTTTTCCCCCCCCTCTTCATCTCCACTACTTGCTTTTTAGCAGACAGCAACCCCTTAGCTCATACTAATAAGCAGTTTCTCCTTTCCCTTCAGCTACTCCCGAGTACCCGCTTTGGCCCCTGACTCCTGGCTGTGTTCGACCAAGTCCCTGTTATTTTTGTATTTTTATTATTTCAATAAAGGTGTGATTTAAGCTGCACTATAATCCTCATCTGGTTTTGTGTTTTTTATTGACATTTTGCAAAGGCATCCTAGGTTTGTCATCTTTCTTGCAAAAAAAAAATACTGGCCATGATAATTTGCATAATGCATTATATATGCGTAACATTACAGGATGCACATATTTGGGTGGACAAAATAACGCCTGTGCCGGTAAAATACCGGCCAGGTGGCAACCCTAATCTACCCATACCAAATATTACCCCCAGGATGATCATGTAAGATCAGAAGCCTTAACAATTACCACGTGTGATGCAGACCCTTTTAATCATGTGGCTCACCTAGAGCCTCCTATGCCTCAACCAGCAGCCGCTTCTGCTCCTGCTCCGATACTTATTTCTGCTGCTACAGAAACCATTGCCACCCATGGGTATATTGGATTTTCCCAGATTTCTATGGGCAATCCTAATCAATGTAGAGGCTTCCTGAACCAAGTGGCCTTTCCTAAAGGAAAGTAGCCTTTCCTAAAGATAGAAGTCTGACTACTGACCATGACCTGCCACTGACAGCTGGACACGGATGTGTGGTAGCTTGGGGGGTGTAGGGTATGGGGAGTGTAGCTGTGCAGGTAATAAAGGGTATTTGTTAACCCTTGCTATTCGTAACGCCAGGGTGAGGGCTCCTCAATAAAGCTTTTCCTACCGCCACCCTTCCCAGGAACGATAGGGAGGTAGATGATACTGAGTTTAAGTAGATAGTAATAATGGATTGTCCACAACCGGAAAGCTTCTGTAAACAGCGTTAACTTTACTGAAGATTTTCTGTATACTTCAACAACATAACAGTCTCTCATCAATACAGCTTCCTTTTGGAGATTGACAATGGTTGGGACTTTAGCTTTTGCGCTGCTCCACTGGATTTAGAGAATTAGTTGCGGTCCAGAAGTCAGGCTAGTATTAGCAGGAATTAGTATAAGACTCACGATTTTTGGTTCTGCTGAGGCCTTAGGTTTTGAGGCCAGTGTCGTTGAAAGTTGCGTAGCACACCGTCCTGCTAGTCCGGCATCCATGAGAGCAGCAAACCAAGATAGCCATAATTGGACGCAGCTCCCTTTTATGGGCAGGGGCTTGACTAAAGCTAATTAGTCCATACGGATGTCAATCACCATTACAGAGAATGCTGGGTAACACATGACCCAAGGACCTCCTAAGGTCCTGCAACATACCATAGAGGTTACTAACTTGGTCACATGACCGAAGGTCCTGCGACGCTGAACAAGGTAAGTACTATACATTCTTATAGAATTACTAATATATACATTTATTTATATACAAGTTAAACTTAAGGAGAGGCGACTAGGGGCTGTCCCACCTCAGGAACCCTACCTGAACGTAGTTACTCTTACTTTGGGGACCTCTACACTAGGTACTGGATGCAATACGGTACTGGGACACCACAGATGTGGAATGCAAGCACGCAGGGAATGCAGTTGTTGTTTGATAGCTATTGAGATGAGAGATGAGAGAATTTTAGAAAAATTCGATACAGCCAATTCGCTGAATTTACGGAAAAAAATGTGGTTCGGTCCTGATTTTTTTTGCGGAAAATCACTATTAAAAACTGCTATTTCTGGCCTACAGAGAGGCTCAATAGGGGTGTGTAGAACACTTTGCCTTGTTCTAACACTCATAGGGAGTGTGCTGTGTTAGTGAAATAACACTGTTATTCAGTATAACATGCAGATTACAGGCGTCACTATTAGAAGGAGGTAGGCATCAGTATGAGGAGACCATATAGTGGCTGAATGACACAGCATGGAGTTGGCGGCAGCATGAGGAGACCATATAGTGGCTGAATGACACAGCCTGGAGGTGTTGGCAGCATGAGACAACAATATAGTGGCTGAATGACACAGCCTGGAGTTGGCGCAGATGAGGAGACCATATAGTGGCTGAATGGCACAGCCTGTAGTTGGTGGCAACACGAGTAGAACATATAATGGCTGAATGACACAGCATCAAGGTAGCGGCAGCATGAAGGGACCAAATAGTGGCTGAATGGCACAGCCTGGAGTTGGCGGCAGCATGAATAGAACATATAGTGGCTGAATGACCCAGCCTGGAGTTGGCGGCAGCATTAGGAGAACATATAGTGGCTGAATGACACAGCGTGGAGGTGGGGGCAGCATGAGGAGACCATATAGTGGCTAAATGACACAGCTTGGAGGTGGCGGAAGCATGAGTAGACTATATGATGGCAGAATTAGACAGCCCGGAGGTGGCAGCAGCAGCATCAGGAGTCCTGAAAGTGACCCAGTGACAGAGTGGTGCGGTGGGTGGCAATACCAGTGCCCGGTGACGAAGGTGGGTGAAAAAAAGAAAGATGCGGAGGAATGTTTGTAACTGGGGAGCAGCGCCTTAAATCTGTTTGGCCCTATCCATATCTGTGAAGTGTTGGTGTGGCACCATGGTCAATCTACTCTGATGCATCAGGCATTGGTGGTTGGAAATCTTGGCTGATCCATGGGTGATTCATCTTCACAAAGGTCAGTCTCTCCACATTTTTCGTGGTCAGACGAGTTTTCGTTGGGGTGACTATGACCCCCGGTGCACTAAACACCCGCTCTGATGGCACACTACTGGCCGGGCAGGACAGCTTTTCCAGGGCAAACTCTTCTAGTTGCGGACACAAATCAAGTTTGGCTGCCCAGAAGTCCAGCGGATCTTCAAAGTGTGTTGGCATGGTATGCCACCACCTTCTAGTTCAGGTCCTGCTCCAGGTCTACCTGCTGCTGATGAGTTGCTTCACTATGCTTGGTGAAGAAAGGTACTCATCAGCGACTGTAGACTCAGGCTGCTTCTGATGGAGCTGGTACTGCTCCTGCCACCCCACCCCTCCCCAGCAGCCATTGCAGTGGAAGGTGAGCGCAGGGGGCTCCCGAGTCAGACCTGCATGAGGATGGACGATGGCGCCGATAGGCATCAGCCAACTGACTGTGTAGGATGTCTCTGTAGTAGGTCAGTAGGCCCCCATTTTTGTGGTGGTAGCGAGGGTCTAATAAGGTGGAGAGCCAGAAGTCATCCCGTTGCCAAATGGTGACAAGGGAGCATGCATTGTGCCATTTGTGCAAGCGACTTGGAGGGACTCCCTACCTCCATCTCCACTGTATACTGCCACGGTGTGTCTGGGTCCTCTGTCTCGCCTTCCTCATAACCCTCTAGCTCCTCTTGATGCTCCTGCTCCTCCTCTCCTGTCAGATGACTAGAAAAACCGCCCATTTCGCGAAACCTAAACTGTACTCCCCTGTGCCCCTCCCCCTCCTCCAGTTCAGCCCCCACAGGGCTCATGTGGCCGTGAGATGTAGGCGCCATGTCTCCAGTCCCCTGACCAGCCATCGTTTCCAACACGTGTTGTAGGAAATGAAGCAGTGGAATGACGTCATTCATCCCATAATCCTGGAGACTGACTAATAATGTGGCTTCCTCAAAGGGCCTGAGCAAACGGCAGATGTCACGTATGCGCTGCCCCTGGTTGACATTGATGTTACACAGGGGAGTACCCCTATCTGCTGGGATCATCAAGAAATAGGTGATGGCTTTTCTCTGTTCATATAGTCCGTCCAACATATGCAGGGTGGAATTCCAACATGTGGCAGCGTCGCAAATCAGACTATGTTGGGGGATACCGTTCTGATGCTGCAGATCAAGGAGGGTGTGCTTTGCGGTGTATAAGTGGCTTAAGTGCATGCGAAGATAATCTTCCCATTGTTAGGATGTCTTGCAAATATATATGTTGATGCAGGGCTGTGGTGCCAATATTGGGACCCTGGCCACGCTTCACCCTCTGCCGACATATCTTGCATGTGGCTATGTTAACCTCCTCTGGATGCTTGATAAAAACCACCACACTGCCGAGTAGCTGATTTTCCCATCAACAGTCCGCACTAATTGACTGCTACTGGAGCCGTCTCCAGGAACCCCTGTTCCACTACCTCCTGGGAAGGTAGGCTGCCGCGAAGCAGGTGGTCTCCCCAGGGCACATTTGGCTCCAGAATTTCCACTTCTGCCACCATGCTGATTGCCAACCATGCTACCACCTTGCTGGCTCAATTGCTGCCTCACAGGCAACCTGCAACCCTCTTCTCCTGATGAAGCCCCTTCTGAACCCGTCTCCCAATTGCGATCAGCTTCATCATCATCAACAAGTGTCTGCACGTCACTGATGTCCTCCTCAGGTTCCTCAACAGTGTCTGTTTCAGGACCCTGAATGCTGGCAACACCACCTCCCATGTCACTCTCCTCATCACTACTTGCCCGCCTAGCGGAGGAAGCGGCGAATGTCTCCTTCACTTCATGGCTGGGCAGTAGCTGCTGACTTTCCTCTATTAGATCGTCCTCACTGAATAGTGGAGCTGAACCCACAGCATAAGATACTTCTTTAGGGGAGGGAACAGCATAGGACAGAGGCAATGGAAGGACAGTAACTGCTCCCGATCCATGCCAACTGAGGGTTGTGTCTGAGGAACCCACCGACTGTTGACTGGGGTTGTCAGATGTCACTTGTGGTGAAGTGGCTGACCGTGTCAACCAATCAATGACGGCAGATGGGTTGCTGGTCGAGACACGACCGCTAGCTGATACTGGGAGCTCAGGCCTCTCGCTGTGACTCCTGCTGCCACTCGCCCCTAGTCTGCTGCCTGATGAATTTAGGCCTCTGACACTCCTCTGTGCACGTCCTGGCACTTCCCTGCCTGAAATACTTAGTGTGTATATGAGGGGAGTACAATATTCTTCACTACGCTTAGAACAGCAGCAGGTAAGTACTTTTGGCTGTCCTTTCACAGTATCTAGGCCCTTGACAGATTAACAGGTACGAAATAGTACACTACTTAGATATAGGTATGTGGTATGCACTTATAAGGGCAGAAAAATGTGCTACAGTACACTTAAAGAAGTAGTGGAGTAATACACTGGCCGGTGATTGCTTTTGCCTGGCCTGTCACAGTATCTAGGCCCTTGACCGATTAATAGGTACAAAGTAGTACACTTCATTTAAAACTAAATTCAAACGAGAAATTCAAGAAATAATGAAGCACTCACACCGGTCATATAGCTTCAAAAGATGTATTTATCCCATACTGGACATCACAGGACACGATAAGGAGGTGTGGACATTAGGCAGAGGTGAACAAACATACGGAGGAGCGACAATTGTTTCACGCTTGGTTAGCGCTTCCTCTGGCCCACGCTAACATTCAACTGGCCCACGATGAACAATCCACTTTCCAGGAAACAGCTCATCTATGAATGCTCGGACCTGGCATGTTCCCTGAGTTTTTCCAGCAAGATGGTGCACCACCACATTATCGGTGTCAGGTCCGAGCATTCCTAGATGAACAGTTTCCTGGAAAGTGAATTGGTCGTCGTGGGCCAGTTGAATGGCCCCCAAGGTATCCCGATCTGACCCCCTTAGACTTTTATTTTTGGGGTCATCTGAAGGCAGTTGTCTATGCTGTGAAGATACGAGATGGGCAGCACCTGAAACTATGGATACTGGAAGCCTGTGCTAGCATTTCTTCTGCAGTGTTGCTATCAGTGTGTGAAGAGTGGGAGAAGAGGGTTACATTGACAATCCAACACAATGGGCAGCACATTGAACACATTTTACAAGTTGTAAGAAACTTGTAAATAACTAATGAAAGAATAAAATTATGTTAAAACCAAGCACATCATTGTTTTTCTTGTGAAATTCCCAATAAGTTTGATGTGTCACATGACCCTCTTTCTATTGAAAAAACAAAAGTTGGATTCAAAATGGCTGACTTCAAAATGGCCGCCATGGTCACCTCCCATCTTGAAAAGTTTCCCGCCTCACATATACTAATGTGCCACAAACAGGAAGTTAATATCACCAACCATTCCCATTTTATTAAGGTGTATCCATATAAATGGCCCACTCTGTACTAGACACTGGTATTGTTATATCCTGAAGATTTTCTGCACACAAACCTGTTTTACTATCAATGCATTGGGGGAAAGAGGAACCATTTCACTGTTTGCCACAGGCAGCAGAAAAGCTAGAATTGACCCTGAATATACCCCTAAAACTGCTTTAGAAGTGGACACTGAACATATTAATATACTTAAGATAGGAACATGTAAAAATGCTTATCTGTTTCTTCATTGTGGAGTTGCTTTAGGGGATGATGTCCTAGGCATTGTCTGGATAACATTTTTCTACTTTATGTGTTACAAATGTTCACAGCCCCTTTAAATTGACATGTACTCTTTCTACAAAATATTTTCACATACCTCAAATTTATCAGGCGCTTTAAATTCAATCAGTGGAATAATGGCAGATGGTTCCTTTTTGTAAGCTGCATAAACAATGCCGTGTAAGAGTAGCATAGTCCAATTGGATCCTATAAATAGGGATTATTATTATTATTTCAGACATTCTTACATTTTACTTAGGTATGCATTTTTGTGCGGGACACATATGTAATCTGTGGTGTCTTGTGGCTTCTGACTGCTTTGGGCATCCTTGCAGCACAAGTGTTGGGCCCACTAGCAGGGGGAAGACTAGCAGAGAGCCCAGAGGTCACTCGGGGGTCAGCTGGTCACTCCTGGGTAACAATCACATGGCAGGAAAGGTACAGGGCAACACCATCCCGTACCGGACCACCTGATCGTGGTATTCACTATGTTTTGCACTCTATTGAGAAATTAATATGTGGTGGCCCAGTGTGGGATGGTGTTGCCCTGTACCTTTCCTGCCATGTGATTGTTACCCAGGAGGTACCAGTGACCAGCTGACCCCCAGAGTGAGCTATGGGCTCTCGGCTAATCTCCCCCCATATAAGCCCTGGGTGAAGCTAGCTTCTCTCTTGCTTCCTGCTGAGGTCCAGTCATGACGTACCTAGTGTGTGTGTCCCGAGTAATGGAGGCCTCAAGTCAAGTCCTGCAGCCACAAGTCAAGTGCAAGTAAGAGAAAGTCACCATCCTGTCAGTCACAAGTCAGTCAAGTCATCTGTCTACCCAGCGTGGCCTGCACTAAATTCTCCAGTCCAACTACAAGTCACAGCAAACCTGCGTGGTCTCTGTGTCACTGGTCACCTCCTTGGGCCCGCACTGTATTGCATAGACTGTAACAACTGTCTACCCTCAGTAAAGCTACCGTTGCCCTAGCCCAGTATCCAGCTGTATACCTTTGAGTGGTTAAGGATAAACCATGCCCTGGCGCCATTAACACAAGGGGTTAAGGCCATTTGCCCTAGGGTAATTACATCTCCCCTGCACCTCAAACCCAGCCATACCACAAATACATTTTTTATAATTATCTTAATGTTGTTATTCTGATGTATGTTAAATGTGTTACTGTACCCTAAAGAGAGGAGCTGTGTAAACCCCATGTGACCCTGCCTGCCAATGGGAACCCCTAAATTCTTCCCCATATAGTGTAGTGGAGGAGGAGCTGCCCCAGTTGAGTCAAAGTTCAGGCTAGTTACTGCTGAGCCACAGTGTGGTTAAGGTGTGTTGTGTGGAAGCCTCAAGGGAAGGCCAGATCAAATGTATTCAATCCGGTCATTCTGCAAGGATCACCCGCACAGTGGAAGTTCATGCCCTTGACAGAACCCTACCTACCAGGATCAATCTTCTCGTTCGTCACGTCAGTATCAATTCATTTGGTGAAAGCACCACAAGTCCCAGCAAGGCAAAAGAGTTCCCAATGGGTTACGCTGCATCCTCTCACTATGAACCAGACTGTGTGTGTAATACCATCTGCACCTATAACCTGATGTCGGTGTGTTCCTTTACTCCCCGTGTCTCCAACCTCGGACCGTGTGTAGGTTAAAGGTCCCCTGGCATCACGAAGGGATAAGGTATTTTTCTACACCATCTGTGGTACCACAAATCTACCACAATGTTCTCCTGAGAGTCCCAGTGCCACCTAATCGAAAATGCTGCACTGCCCCATTAGTGACTACCACATTGTCCCAATAGAGACAACCTACATTTTTTGCCTTTGAGGAACAGGGCCATATTTACCGCCCATTACCGCCCATGCTGCACGCAGAATGAATATACCCTATTCTGAAACTCACAGCTGTTCAGATCGTGTAGCATTAACCAAAAGTGGAAATAAGTTAGTATTTTTCCAGACCACAGCATGGCAGCCGTAGCTACATGAAACATATTTAGCATTATTTGGGCTGCCTCCCTTAAATGGGTACTCCGCCCCTAGGCATCATATCCCCTATCCTAAAGATAGGATTTAAGTCTGATCGCATGGGTCCGGCCTCTAGGACCCCCCACAATCTCTTTGCAGCACCCGCTTGGTGCAGTTGGCCATGGTCGTGACTAGAGATGAGCGAACTTACAGTAAATTCGATTCGTCACGAACTTCTCGGCTCGGCAGTTGATGACTTTTCCTGCGTAAATTAGTGCAGCCTTCAGGTGCTCTGGTGGGCTGGAAAAGGTGGATACAGTCCTAGGAAAGAGTCTCCTAGGACTGTATCCACCTTTTCCAGCCCACGGGAGCACCTGCAAGCTGAACTAATTTATGCAGGAAAAGTCATCAACTGCCGAGCCGAAAAGTTCGTGACGAATCGAATTTACTGTAAGTTCGCTCATCTCTAGTCGTGACGTCATGCCATGTCCACACGTGATGTCTTGCTACACCCCCTCCATTCATGTCTATTGAAGGGGGCGTGGCATGACATCACACCACAGCTGCCCACACCAAGCATTCTGAACATAATCCAAGCCCCCTTGTCAAGTGAACAGCCACAAATGTGTTTGTTTTTTTTCTAACCCCTTGCCGCAGATGACAGGTATACCCGTCGCTGCGGCATTGGAGGGTTATGAAGCAAGCTCAGGAGCAGCCAGGACCAGTGGCTAATGCCGGACATCGCCGTTTTGGCAGATGTCCTGCATTAACTCTTTAGACGCGGCGATCAAAGTTGATCGCAGCGTCTAAAAGTGAAAGTAAAAGCATTCCGGCAGCTCAGCTAGGACCCAGCAGGAGGGTGTCTTAACTGCCTCTTGTGCGTTCAAACGGCGATTGATTGCTGCAAGCCTGAAATCCAGGCTTGAGCAATCAACCGCCGATAACACCGATCAATGCAAAGCTATGGCTTTGCAGTGATCTGTGTAAAAGATCAGTGTGTGCAGTGTTATAGCCCCCTATGGGAGCTATAACACTGCAAAAAAAAGTGAACAAAAAAAGTTAATAAAGATCATTTAACCCCTTCCCTAATAAAAGTTTGAATCACCACTCTTTCCCCCCCCCAAAAAAACTGTGTAAATAAAAATAAACATATGGTATCGCCACGTGCAGAAATGTCCGAACTATAAAAATGTATCGTTAATTAAACTGCACGGTCAATGGTGTACGCGCAAGAAAATTCCAAAGTCCAAAATAGTGTGTTTTTGGTCAAATTCTCTAACATATAAAAAGCGATCAAAACAAAAATGGTACCGATAAAAACTTCAGATCACGGTGCAAAAAATGAGTTCTCATACCGGCCCGTACATGGAACAATAAAAAAAGTTATAGGGGTCAGAAGAGGACATTTTTAAACGTATAAATTTTCCTGCATGTAGTTATGATTTTTTCCGAAGTAATAAAAAAATCAAATCTATATAAGTAGGGTATCAATTTAATTGTATGAACCTACAGAATAAAGATAAGGTGTCATTTTTAATGAAAAATTTACTGCGTAGAAACAGAAGCCCCCATAATTTACAAAATTGCGTTTTTTCTTCCATTTTGTCACACATTGATTTTTTCCCCCTGTTTCGCCGTAGATTTTTGGGTAAAATGACTGACGTCATTACAATGTAGAATTGGGGGTGCAAAAAATAAGCCCTCATATGGATTTTTAGGTGCAAAATTTAAAGGGTTATGATTTTTAAAAGGTAAGGAGGAAAAAAAACGAAAAGTGCAAAAACAGAAAAACGCTATGTCCTTAAGGGGTTAAGAAAAAGGTGCCACATTGTGCCAAGATGTTTTAGAGTTTGTTGCAATTTACCCCAAATTCACAAAAATCAAGTTTGATACATTTTCATGGACTATAAAAAAAAGTTTACAAGCTTATACAAATATCCGACTCAGCCCCCCAGTACTATAACTTCTGTTGTAGATTCATAAATAATATTATTTGTTATCATTATGATTGATCTCATTAAACTCTTTATAGCACGTACCACATTTAGGATAGGCTACCATCATCAAATCCTCTTCACGTGCTTCAAACGTCTCAATAGTTTGAAAGGTTTCAATATCACATGTTGATGTGGGATACATCACTCCATTGTATGTGAAGATCAGCTCATCTTTTGGCGTGTTCTTGGCTGCGTCAAACGCTTTTTTCAGTTCTTCAGTAAATTTTAAATTCTCCATTGTTATGTGAACTAGGACTGCACACACTACTGAGAACAGTCTGCTTGGTTTACCTATTATACTTATGTTTACAGGCAAAGGCGGTCATCCAAAGAGGGCAGGCATATGGGAGGCAGTACTTGTGTTATTGCAGCTTTTAACCTCTTACACTCTGAAAAACTATGGAAGCAATATATATAGCTAATGCAGCCAGGACTGGATTAATTTTACCATTTGAGCCCAAAATGTTCAGTATGCTATCCCACAGATGGGCATCACTATTAGTAGGGGGTCAGGGAAAGGGGGGGCTTCATAGAAGAATATCAGAGTACAAGGCATGATCAAGGTTAATTTAGAGAATAAAATACTTGTAATAGGAAACAATTAAAAGCATTCATAGAACATTGGTCAATTTAATTTTTTACTTTGCAGTGATAAGATGCGAATCAAATGCGAATGATGGACAAAAAGTCGCAACCCTCTCAAAAAACCTGCAGATATATGGGGTGTCCCAGTACTGGACCTTGTCCGGTTCCTGTCTTAAGTCCCCTCAGGAAGAGTTCCTGCAGTCCATAGGGCTCTCCAGCAGAGCTTCCCCCCCCCTCCCCTTGCTCATCAGTTACTTCATATATAGATGCATTGTAAATGTATTGTGTATATTGTTCATTATGTATCAAGGATGTACATATGTATAACATGTATATGTATAATGTGCCCAAAAGTGTGCAGGACATTGTTCCTGAAATTGTGCTTTGCCGGGACGCATGAAAAAGTAAGGGGGGAGGTGAAGAACACTGCAGTGCGGCCATGTGTAAAATCAGGAATGAAGCCCTGCTACATGCTCTGCTGCAGACTGTACCTGAAAGGGTTAAGGCAGAACCCGAGAAGCGGACCAAAATGTCCCACAATGGTCTGTGTCCCGCCCCTGGGCGTGGACATCATGTAGCTGTTCCTATGCCGAAGTGGAACTGTTATCTTCTGCTGGTGTTTGCCGAGGGACAGGAAGTCAGAGCTCCACCGATGACATCCTTCCGGCTTGCAGCCATTTTGTTGAAGCCTCATATAAAAGAAGCTACGCGGCCAGACCTCTACAGTCCGGAGATGATAGCGAGGTGTACGGAGATGGCGGAGCCCACCGCAACATGTGAGGAGAGCAGCGGAAAGTTGCCTCGGCCGCAGCACAATTTTCCAAGAACTTGCTGACCGCTTGCAGCAATTGTCCCATGGGGCCGAGGAGGCCTGCAACCTGGCCCCGGTTCCAGAGGACAACGAGTGGCCAGCCACCCCGAGACAGGAATCACCACAGACTTCAGGACCTGCATCGCTGGTGAGACTGTCTACTCACCACAGATTCTGGAGATCCTGTGCGGAGATCGCAACCGAGGAGTCGGATGTAAGTACGCTGGCTGAAGCCACTTTTTCTACTCCTTCATCCTCCTCCAGCCCTGACACGGAACCCCTAGCACAGAAGTCTGCACTTGTTAGCGCACGCCCACAGTCACCCCCCCCCCATTCCACAGTGGGTGTTCGGCGACGAGCCTGCGCTTATACAGTACATGTGGGATCATGTCCTTCCCCTGCCAGGGAAGTCCCATCCACCGGTCCCCACAGTACAAGCTGAGAGAGCCCACAGAGAGGCTGAAATAGCCAGCATCATAGAAAAATTGAATGTGCCCAGGCCTACTCCCTCAGATGAGATGAGGCCTAATCAGCAGGCACCAACATATGTGCCTAGCCCTCTTCCGAAGCCAGAGGTGTGGCCTAATCAGCAGGCACCAACTGATGTGCCGCGGCCTACTCCACCTAAGGAGGTGAGGCCGAACCAACCAGCACCAACTGTACTACTTTGCAACATATAACGAGGAGCACGAGGCCACTGTTACTACAGTAATACAAAAAATACACTGCGTAGAAACCGAAGCCCCCAAAAGTAACAAAATGGCAATTTTTCTTCAATTTGGTCGCACAATGATTCGTTTTTTTTTCATTTCGCCGTAGATTTTTAAGTAAAATTACTGATGTCATTACAAAGTAGAATTGGTGGTGCAAAAAAAAAAAGTAATCATATGGATTTTTAGGTGCAAAATTGAAAGGTTATGATTTTTAAAATGTAAGGAGGAAAAAACTAAAGTGCAAAAACTGAAAAATGTTTGGTCCTTAAGGGGTTAGAGACCATGGGGAGAGATTTATCAAGACTTTTGCAGAGGAAGAATGGTGCAGTTGCCCATAGCAACCAATCAAAATGCTTCTTTCATTTTTCAGGAGCCTTTTTAAAAATGAAAAAAAAAAGCAATCTGGTTGCTATGGGCAACTGCACCACCTTTTCTTTGCACAAGTTTTGATAAATCTCCCCCATGTGGTGTTTTGTGCTGAACTGTGGGCATTAACATGTGCAGAGAGATTTATCAAAACTTGTGCAGAAGAAAAGATGACCAGTTGTCCATAGTAATCGGATCGCATCTTTTATTGTCCAGAGGCCTTTTGAAAATGAAAGAAGCGATCTGACTGGTTGCTATGGACAACTGGTAAATTTTTCCTTTGCACAGGTTTTGATAAATCTCCCCCATGGTGCCTAATCAGACACAGCCTGTATCTCCAACAGCTAATGTGTTATAGATTTGTTTAATGTTCGTAGGGTTCAATACAATGCAAGACTATACTAGCACAGTCTCTGTAAAGACTTTCTATGGTACATTGACGGTTGGTGTGTCTAGTTGTGTAATGGCACCAAAACCTGAGGAGGTCAGGTGGAGGCAGGCCAACCAAAGAATGCAATACTACAAAAAAAAATCCTACATACCTCAAGTTGCCAAACAGGAATACCAGAAGTGAAAATAACAAGGATAAATCACCCATTGTTTGCATTACTTCTGTGTCAGGCTCATGTTACTCTGTTCTGGAGGTGGAGGGGGCCTCTGAATTAGAGGAAGCCCGGTCGATAGGGTTTGAATCCTTGCTGGGGGAGATGCTGGCTGAGGTTCAGAAATGTAACAAATCTATTACTGATCTGACATTGCAGGTTGGATGATTTAACTAAAGGGGGATCGAAAAAAGAGTTCCTGAGATGGAGGAAAAAATATGCAGCCAAAGACCATGTACATATTAAGCCCTTAAAGGGGTACTCTGCCCCCAGACATCTTATCCCTTATCGAAAGGATAGGGGATAAGATGTCAGATCGCGGGGGTCCCGCCGCTGGGGACCCCCGGGATCTTGGCTGCAGCACCCACCTGTTGCAGCTTCTGGCAGCACTGGAGGCTCTCATCCGAACGCCTCACGACCCCGATGACGGGAGATGGTGACGTCACGACTCCGCCCCGTGTGACGTGGCTGCCATGCCCCCTCCCATAGACTTGCATTGAGGGGCGGGGCATGACGTCACACGGGGGCGGAGTAGTGACATCACGACCTCACGTCACCGTGGTCGGGAGCCGAAGCCTCCAGCATTTCCGGAAGCTGCAACAGGTGGGTGCTGCAGCCGAGATCCCGGGGGTCCCCAGCAGTGGGACCTCCGCAATCTGACATCGTATCCCCTATCCTTTCGTGCTGTAATGTGCTGTTTGTAGCAGTATCATTTTAGTATTGATCAGACTTTTTGATTGCCCTTTAATTATTTTCTGGGGTATGATTTGATAAAAAAAAATAACACAATTATGGGTTTGGTATTTTTTTACGTTTACGACAGTCACCATACGGGATGTTTTATTTTAACAGTTTGGACAGTTATGCATGTAACAAAACCAAATAAGTTTATAGTTTACAGTCATGGCTTTAAATGTTGGCACCCCTGAAATTTTTCTAGAAAATGAAGTATTTCTCACAGAAAAGGATTGCAGTAACACTTGTTTTGCTATACACACGTTTATTCCCTTTGTGTGTATTGGAACTAAACCAAGAAAGGGAGGAAAAAAAGCAAATTGGACATAATGTCACACCAAACTACAAAAAATGGGCTGGACCAAATTATTGTCACCCTTTAAAAATTGTGGATGAATAACATTGTTTCAAGCATGTGATGCTCCTTTAAACTCACCAGGGGCAAGTAAAAGGTGTGAGAAATTTAAAAATTACACCTGAAAACAGATAAAAAGTTCACTTAGTCTTTGCATTGTGTGTCTGTGTGTGCCACACTAAGCATGGACAACAGAAAGAGGAGAAGAGAACTGTCTGAGGACTTTAGAACCAAAATGGTGGAAAAATATCAACAATCTTAAGATTACAAATCCATCTCCAGAGATGTAGATTTGCCTTTGTCCACAGTACGCAACATTATCAAGAAGTTTGCAACCCATGGCACTGTATCTAATCTCCCTGGGCATGGACGGAAGAGAAAAATTGATTGGAGGTGTCAATGCAGGATAGTCCAGATGGTGGATAAGCAGCCCCAAACAAGTTCCTAAGATATTCAAGCTGTCCTGCAGGCTCAGGGAGGATCAGTGTCAGCGCAAACTATCCGTCAACATTTAAATGAAATGAAATGCTATGGCAGGAGACCCAGGAGGACCCCCCTGCTGACTCAGAGGCATAAAAAAGCAAGACTACATTTTGCCAAAATGAACTTGAGTAAGCCAAAACGTCTTGTGGACAGATGAGACCAAGAGAGAGCGTTTTGGTAAAGCACATCATTCTACTTTATACCGAAAACAGAATGAGGCCTACAAAGAAAAGAACACAGTACCTACAGTGAAATACGGTGGAGGTTTAATGATGATTTGAGGTTGTTCTGCTGCCTCTGGCACTGGGCGCCTTGAATGTGCGAAGGCATCATGAAATCTGAGGATTACCAACGGATTTTGGAGCACACCGTACAGCCCAGTGTCAGAAAGCTGCGTGTGAGTCTGAGATCTTTGGTCTTCAATTACCCCAAACATACGTCAAAAAGCACCCAGAAATGGATGGCAACAAAGCACTGGAGAGTTCTGAAGTGGCAGCAATGAGTCCAGATCTAAATCCCATTGAACACCTGTGGAGATATCTTAAAATTGCTGTTGGGACAAGACGCCCTTCCAATAAGAGAGACCTGGAGCAGTTAGCAAAGGTAGAGTGGTCTAACATTTCGGCTGAGAGGTGTAAGAAGCTTATTGATGGTTATAGGAAGCGACTGATTTCAGTTATTTTTTCAAAGGGTGTGCAACCAAATATTAAGTTAAGGGTGCCAATAATTTTGTCCAATGTGACATTATGTCCAATGTGCTTTTTTTTTCCTCCCTTTTTTGGTTTAGTTCCAAAGCACACAAAGGGGAAAAAACATGTGTATAGCAAAACATGTGTTACTGCAATCCTTTTCTGTGAGACATACTTCATGTTCTTGAAAAATTTCAGGGGTGCCAACATTTACGGCCATGACTGTGTATATGTGTGTGTATATGTGTGTGTGTATATATATAATTTTTTTTTTTATATATATATATATATATATATATATATATATATATATATATATATAGAAAATGGAAGAAGGGGGGTGATTAAAACTTTTGATATGGAAGGGGTTAATGTATGCGGGTTAAACACACACACACACACACACACATTATATTAGAGATGAGCGAATTTACAGTACATGCGATTCGTCACAAACTTCTCGGCTCGGCAGTTGATGGCTTATCCTGCATAAATGAGTTCAGCTTTCAGGTGCTCCCGTGGGCTGGAAAAGGTGGATACAGTCCTAGGAGACTCTTTCCTAGGACTGTATCCACCTTTTCCAGCCCACCAGAGCACCTGAAAGCTGAACTCATTTATGCAGGATAAGTCATCAACTGCCGAGCCGAGAAGTTCGTGACGAATCGAATTTACTGTAAATTCGCTCATCTCTAATATATATAAATTGTTGGTTTCCTTAGGAGACTTTTAGGAGGAATCATTAGATTCCTCATACAGATCAATGCAGTTCCATAGAACTCCATTGATCTGTGTGATCTGGTTACCTCAACAGTGGATTTAATAGTTCTCTGGTGGTATAATGGTGTGGATCACCCCATCCACCCTCCGGCATCGCGAAGGGGCCAGACACCCCACTATACCACCAGGGACCTTTTAAATGTCCCTTTAGAACACCGTTGTCAGCTTTGACAGTGACAATTCAATTGGTTAATTGCCGACCACAGCGATCGCCGCATGCTGGCTATTAGCGGCGAGGATATACGCTATTGGGTGTTAAGAGGTTAAACATAAGCTTCAGGATTTAGAAGATAGATCTAGGAGGTGAAATAGTAGGTTTTTGGGTGTAATGTCCATTTATCTGTATTTTGCATTTTTCTGCTTTGGGTTCTCTTCAGACATTATGTTTTTGTCTGAACAGTTTCTGTGTTAATTCTCCCTGGTTTGGGAAGAGTTAACCTTCCAGCCCTTCAGCACTGGGAGGATATATAAAGCCTCTTCAGGTGTTTGTAAATATTGTTACTCTGACAATGTTTGCATTATGTTCACTGTCTGTCTAAGCACATGTATCCTGAGTTTTCACCGTGGTTATCTGTCCTGTCTGATTTTTGCCTGCGTTGTTTTAGTACCTTTGTCGGGTTTTAGCATTCTTGTATTGTTTGTTCTGCATATGCTTTGTTTTCCCTGAGACTATATTCACACTGTATGTTTTGTCAGTCCTGTTTTGACCCATTTTTGATCCTGGATCTCCCAGGCCAGAATCCTGTTCTGAGCCTTGAGCTAATCTGTCTATCTAGGAGTGAGTTAGTCTTGTGTCTGTACTTGTGTTTCTTGTATCTTTGATGTTTGTTTCCTCCTAGACTAGTATCCTGTTCACACTGTGGAGCGTGCCCGCTAGCTAGGCGGTGAGTTTCCGGCAGCAGGGCGGCATCTTCATTGGCAGCAGTGAGATCGCCGTAAAGCGATCTCACTGCTGCCTCTGGGAGTTTCAAAACTGCAACTCCCAGCATGCCCAGACAGCCTTTGGCTTTCTGGTCATGCTAGGAGTTGTAGTTTTGCAACATCTGGAGGTCCACAGTTTGGAGACCACTGTATAATGGTCTCCAATCTGTGCTCTTCCAGATGTTGCAAAACTACAAATCTCAGCATGCTCAGTCTGTCCAGGCATGCTGGGAGTTGTAGTTCTCTAACATCTGGAAGAGCACAGATTGGAGACCATTATACAGTGGTCTCCAAACTGTGGACCTCCATATGTTGCAAAACTACAACTCCCAGCATGCCCAGACTTCCCAAGCATGCTGGAAGTTGTAGTTCGGCAACATCTGATCCTTCAGATATTGCCGAACTACAACTTCCAGCATTCCTGGGCAGTCTGGGCATCCTGGGAGTTGTAGTTTTGCAACAACTGGAGGCACGCTAGTTGGGAAGCATTGTCCGTTTCCTACCTCAGTGCCTCCAGCTGTTGCAATTGTTGCAAAACTATAACTCCCAGCATGCACTGACAGACCATGCATGCTGGGAGTTGTAGTTTTGCAACAGCTGGAGGCACACTGGTTTGGAAACACTAAGTTTGGTTGCAAAACACTTGAAAGTTTATTACTTAACTTAGTGTTTCCAAACCAGTGTGCCTCCAGCTGTTGCAAAACTACAACTCCCAGCATGCACGGACAGCCAAAGGGCATGCTTGGAGTTTGCAACAGCTGGATGTTTGCCCCCTCCCCCAATGTGAATGTACAGGGTACACTCACATGGGCGGAGGTTTACAGTGAGTGCTGCAAGTTTGAGATGGCGCAAATTTTGCGCTGCAGCTCAAACTCCCAGCGGCAAACTTGCTGTGAACCTCTGCCCATGTGACTGTACCCTAAAAACACTACACTACACTAACACTAACCAAAAATAAAAAGTAAAAAACACTACACATACACATACCCCTACACAGCCCTCCTCCCCCCAAAAAATGAAAAACGTCTGGTACGCTACTGTTTCCAAAACGGAGCCTCCAGCTGTTGCAAAATAATAACTCCCAGTATTGCCGGACAGCCATTGACTGTCCAGGCATGCTGGGAGTTTTGCAACAGCTGGAGGCACCCTGTTTGGGAATCACTGGCATAGAATAACCCTATGTCCACCCCTATGCAAATCCTTAATTTAGGCCTCAAATGCGCATGGCGCTCTCTCACTTTGGAGCCCTGTCATATTTCAGAGCAACAGTTTAGGGTCACATATGGGGTATCGCCGTAATCGGGAGAAATTGCCTTACACATTTTGGGGGGCTTTTTCTTCTTTAACCCCTTATGAAAAGGTGAAGTTGGGGTCTACACCAGCATGTTAGTGTAAAAAAATAAATTTTTTACACTGACATGCTGGTGTTGCCCTATACTTTTCATTTTCACAAGAGGTAAAAGGGAAAAAAGACCCTTTAAATTTGTAATGCAATTTCTCCCGAGTACGGAGATACCCCATATGGGGGCGCAAAGTGCTCTGGGGGCGCACAACAAGGCCCAGAAGGGAGAGTGCACCATGTACATTTGAGGTGATTTGCACAGGGGTGGCTGATTGCTACAGCAGTTCTGACAAACGCAAAACAATAAATATCCATATGTGACCCCATTTTGGAAACTACACCCCTCACGGAATTTAATAAGGGGTACAGTGAGCATTTACACCCCACTGGTGTATGACAGATTTTTAGAACAGTGGTCTGTGAAAATGAAAAATAAAATTTTTCATTTGCACAGTCCACTGTTTCAAATATCTGTCAAACGCCAGTGGGGTGTAAATGCTCACTGCACCCCTTATTAAATTCCATGAGGGGTGTAGTTTCCAAAATGGGGTCACATGTGGGGGGGTCCACTGTTCTGGCACCATAGGGGCTTCCTAAATGGGACATGCCCCCCAAAAACCCTTTCAGAAAAACTCACTCTCCAAAATCCCATTGTCGCTCCTTCCCTTCTGAGCCCTCTACTGCGCCCGCCGAACACTTAACATACGCATATGAGGTATTTCCTTACTCGAGAGAAATTGGGTTACAAATTTTAGGGTGATTTCTCTCCTTTTACCCCTTGTAAAAATTCAAAAATTGGGTCTACAAGAACATGCGAGTGTAAAAAATTAAGATTTAGAATTTTCTCCTTCATTTTGCTGCTATTCCTGTGAAACACCTAAAGGGTTAAAACACTTACTGAATGTCATTTTGAATACTTTGGTGGGTGCAATTTTTATAATGGGGTCATTTATGGGGAATTTCTAATATGAAGACCCTTAAAATCCACTTCCAAGCTGAACTGGGCCCTGAAAAAGTACAATTTTGAAAATCTTGAGAAAAATTGGAAAATTGCTGCGGAACTTTGAAGCCCTCTGATGTCCTCCAAAAGTAAAAACTTGTCAATTTTTTTATGCAAACATAAAGTAGACATATTGTATATGTGAATCAATATGTAATTTATTTTGAATATCCATTTTCCTTTCAAGCAGAGAGTTTCAAAGTTAGAAAAATGCTAAATTTTCAAAATTTTCATGACATTTTTAGATTTTTTACCAAGAAAGGATGCGAATATCAGTGAAATTTTACCAATAACATAAAGTAGAATATGTCACGAAAAAACAATCTCGGAATCAGAATAAGTAAAAGCATTCCAGAGTTATTAATGTTTAAAGTGACAGTGGTCAGATTTTCAAAAAATGCCCAGGTCCTGAAGGTGAAAATGGGCTGGGTAATGAAGGGGTTAACTTTACATGATCATGCAGATAAATCAATTCAGATGCATAGTGCTATAATGACTCTTTGTATTTCCACATTTCTAATTATTAGTGAACCACAGTACATTCAATAGTTAACAAGGTGTCATAGTGCACTATTTTATTACGGCCGCCATCAGAGCCATACATACCATGCCGCAAACAGCATTAAGAAACTTTGAAGCATCATAACACTGCAAAATGGATTCCTGATAAACGGGCAGTGGGAAACGCATTTAATCTGAATTGAAGTTTATACCTGGATGGATAATAGCTGGCACGTTGAAACTTAACACAAAACAAGTCCAGGAGTACAGGTTTACTTTTAATCTAACCATATGGATAATGGATATACGTCTACACTTTCTTTTTGATTAACAAATAAAGAGTGGTCTATCAAGCCGGGTCAAAACCGAGATAGCAGCGAAATACAAAATCAATATGCAGAGAATAGTCAGATAGAAAGCCAGAAACAAGACAGAAACCAAGATCACAGGCAAGAAGCACAAGTCAGACTAAGCTTACATAGTTCACAGCAGGAAGGCGTGGACAGGCTGTTAACACCCCATAAAACATGGACAGCATGGAGCCAGGTGGGGAGCCTCCCGCTGTTCGGGACACAGCGATTTCACGGCAGCGGTCCCGAACAGCTCCACTGAGCTACCTGGCAGCATATTCTCCCATTTTAGCCGCCAAGATCCCCTTTGAATAGGGATTAGATGTTTTTCGGCAGAGTACCTCTTTAAAAGCCCAGGGGGTTTTCTCTAGCATGGCAAAAGTCCAGGTAAGTCCAGTCCATGTCCTTTGATTATCACCCACTGGCTCACTTATGTCCGACTTTCCATATACCACTAGATAAAGCAGACATGGACTGGACTTACCTGGGCACTTGCCATGCTAAGGAAAGCTCCCTGGGACTTCAGCCTCTTGGCATTTTAGCGAAAAATGCTTACTGTATATCTCGGTGCTAGAAAGAACTATGCGTGTTACCAAGGTATGAATGGAAACCCAATGTTTAGCCTTATCCAGTCATGGGCTTATTTATACCCTGTTTTCCTGCTGACAGGTCCACGATAATGAGGGACCAAACTGCCTACAAATCACTAGTCAAAAGGGTCTCACTTTAAATGATCCGGGCAGAGCCACATGGTGCGGCTGGCCACTTGTTGCCGAAACATGTGCATGGTGGGCATGGATTTAAAGTAGCTTGTTATGGCCACATCATTTTTGTAAGTAAAATCCAGTTCAACAAACAAAATCCCATAGACATTAAAGGGCTACTCCAGTGGAAAACAAATGTTTTCAAATCAACTGGTGTCAGAAAGTTAAACAGATTGGTAAATTACTTCTATTTTAAAATCTTAATTCGTCCAATACTTATCAGCTGCTGTATGCTCCAGAGGAATTTGTGTAGTTATTTACAGTCTGCCCACACTGCTCTCTGCTGACACCTCTGTCAGTGTCAGGAACTTTCCAGAGCAGAAGAGGTTTGCTATGGGGATTTGTTCCTGCTCTGGACAGTTCCTGACACTGACAGAGGTGGCAGCAGGGAGCACTGTGGTCAGACTGGATAGAACTACTCAACTTCCTCTGGAGCATACAGCAGCTGATAAGTATTGGACAAATTAAGATTTTTAAATAGAAACAAATTACAAATCTGTATAAATCTCTGGCACCAGTTGGTTTGAAAAACATTTTTTTTCCCACTGAAGTACTCCTTTAGCACTTAAATAAACCTTTAGCAGTTTGGCAGGCAGCAGTTTATTTTATGTAACAAAACCCATGTGAAAAGTCCATTACTCCCCTGCTCTCTGTGATCTTTGGCATGCTGTTCAGTGCTATCTATGAGGCAACATGACAAAAATCACTGAGAGCTGGTGAGTAATTCTTGCTGCCACGTGTATGTCCTGCTTGTTCTACTGATTGGTGAGGGTTCAGTCAAGCTTTTGACATGCCTCTGTAATATGTCAAAAGTGTTTTTAAAGGATAGGTACACTTTTAGGTTTTACCATAAACCCCACACTGGATAACCTGTTAAGGACCCAGGGCGTACCTGTACGTCCTGAGTGCGCTCCCGATAGCGGGTCGGGCCTGGCCTCTAACAACGGCCGGAACCCGTGGCTAATTGATCGTGGTGCTGCGCGCTATTAACCCTTTAGACGCGGCATTCAAAGTTGAACGCCGCGTCTAAAATGAAAGTGAAACCATGCCGGTTAGCTCAGGGAGCTGTTCGGGATCGCCGCGGCTAAATCGCGGCATCCCGAACAGCTTACATGACAGCTGGAGGATCCCTACCTGCCTCCACGCTATCCAATTGCCGAATAACTGCTCAGTGCCTGAGATCCAGGCATGAGCAGTCAAGCGGCAGAATCATCGATCACTGGTTTCTTATGAGAAACCCAATGATCAATGTAAAAGATCAGTGTGTGCAGTGTTATAGCCCCCTATGGGACCTATAACACTGCAAAAAAAGTGAATAAAGATCATTTAACCCCTCCCCTAATAAAAGTTTGAATCACCCCCCTTTTCCTATAAAAAAAAGTGTAAATAAAAATAAACATATATGGTATCGCCGCATGCGGAAATGTCCGAATTATAAAAATATATCATTAATTAAACCGCTCGGTCAATGGCGTACGCGCAAAAAAATTTCAAAGTCCAAAATAGTGCATTTTTGGTCACTTTTTATATCATGAAAAAATGAATAAAAAGCAACCAATAAGTCCTCTCAATGCAAGATCACGACACAAAAATGAGCCCCCATGCCGCCCCATATGCAGAAAAATAAAAAAGTTATAGGGGTCAGAAGATGACAATTTTAAACGTATACATTTTCCTGCATGTAGTTTTGATTTTTTCCAGAAGTACGACAAAATCCAACCTATATAAGTAGGGCATAATTTTAATCGTATGGACCTACAGAATAAAGATAAGGTGTTATTTCTACTGAAAAATGTACTGTGTAGAAGCGGAAGCCCCCAAAAGTTACAAAATGGCGTTTTTTTTTAAAATTTTGTCTCACAATGTTTTTTTTTCCATTTTGCCGTTGATTTTTGGGTAAAATGACTGACATCGTTACAAAGTAGAATTGGTGGCGCAAAAAATAAGCCATCATATGGATTTTTAGGTGAAAAATTGAAAGGGTTATGATTTTTTAACCCCTTAACGACGCAGGACGTATATTTACTTCCTGCGCCGGCTCCCGTGATATGAAGCGGGATCGTGCCGCGATCCCGCATCATATCGCGTCGGTCCCGGCGCTCATCAACGGCCGGACCCGCGGCTAATACCACACATCGCCGATCGCGGCGATGTGCGGTATTAACCCTTTAGAAGCGGCGGTCAAAGCGGACCGCCGCTTCTAAAGTGAAAGTGACCCGGCTGCTCAGTCGGGCTGTTTGGGACCGCCGCGGTGAAATCGCGGCATCCCGAACAGCTGACCGGACACCGGGAGGGCCCTTACCTGCCTCCTCGGTGTCCGATCGGCGAATGACTGCTACGTGCCTGAGATCCAGGCAGGAGCAGTCAAGTGCCGATAACACTGATCACAGGCGTGTTAATACACGCCTGTGATCTGTATAAAAGATCAGTGTGTGCAGTGTTATAGGTCCCTATGGGACCTATAACACTGCAAAAAAAATGTTAAAGGTCATTTAACCCCTTCCCTAATAAAAGTTTGAATCACCCCCCTTTTCCCATAAAAAAATAAAACAGTGTAAAAAAATAAATAAATAAATAAACATATGTGGTATCGCCGCGTGCGTAAATGTCCGAACTATAAAAATATATCATTAATTAAACCGTACGGTCAATGGCGTACGCGCAAAAAAATCCAAAGTCCAAAAAAGCGTATTTTGGTCACTTTTTGTACCTTTAAAAAATGAATAAAAAGTGATCAAAAAGTCCGATCAAAACAAAAATCATAAAATCGATAAAAACTTCAGATCACGGCGCAAAATATGAGTCCTCATACCGCCCTGTACGTGGAAAAATAAAAAAGTTATAGGGGTCAGAAGATGACATTTTTAAACGTATACATTTTCCTGCATGTAGTTATGATTTTTTCCAGAAGTGCAACAAAATCAAACCTATATAAGTAGGGTATCATTTTTACCGTATGGACCTACAGAATAATTATAAGGTGTAATTTTTACCGAAATATGCACTGCGTAGAAACGGAAGCCCCCAAAAGTTACAAAATGGCTTTTTTTCGATTTTGTCGCACAATGATTATTTTTTCCGTTTTGCCGTGCATTTTTGGGTAAAATGACTAATGTCACTGCAAAGTAGAATTGGCGACGCCAAAAAAAGCCATAAAATTGATTTTTAGGTGGAAAATTGAAAGGGTTATGATTTTTAAAAGGTAAGGAGGAAAAACGAAAGTGCAAAAACGGAAAAACCCTGAGTCCTTAAGGGGATAACATGATTGATAAAAGTACAAATGACCCAAATAGAAAACATTTACTGCATTACAATACAGTTTCACCATGTACAGTGGACATTATACTTCAGTAATTCTCCAAGCTTGGTTCCTCCTAAACACTCTTCAAATTTTGCATCTACTTCTTGGCTTTGAGCTTCTGAGAAGTAGTTTTTCCAGTCTCCAACGTCCCCTAAAAAAAATTAAACAGATGAACATTGAAATATACTGGGCTATACTGACGGGGGTCCCTGTTCCTAGCTGAGCTGACCTTTGCTCAGCTAGGAGCTGCTAATTATCAGCTTCTGAAGTTGAGTTGTTGTTTTCTGTCTGACAACAGTAATCTCTCTGCTGACATCTCTGCTTGTCTCAGGAACTGCACAGAGTAGAAGAGGTTTGTTATGGGGGTTTGCTTCTACTCTGGACAGTTCCCGAGACAGGTGTCATCAGAGAGCACTTAGACAGAAAAGAACAACTCAACTTCAGCAGCTCATAAGTACTGAAAGGATTAAGATTTTTTAATAGAAGTAATTTACAAATTTGTTTAACTTTCTGGAGCCAGTTGATATATAAATTTTTCCTGGATAACCCCTTTAATGAGGCCCATTCTACCTCAGTTTAACCTCCACGTTGTTGTGGAAAGCCCATATTGTACCTCCATATGTTCATTTTTATTTAGAAGATTTAAAAAAAAATATATGATGCTCTTAAATCATGTGCATGAGGCCTAGATCTTACACTGATCATGGTGTACTATTGTATGTACTATTATGTAACAATAACAAAGCATATCTTTTATGTTACCTATTTGATATATCAGAACATTAATATTACCAAACTATGTCTCTTTGGTGTTTGACAATGTAACAATGATTGCTAAATGCAATTCAAGTCTTGTTATGGGATACAAATAGTGGTTGTAATTCTTACCTTTTCTAAAAACAACCTGTCCTAAAGAACCATGAGTTTTCTCGGAATTCTCTTTCATAGACTTAAATGTTCCTTTTTCAGCGATTTGCTTCACTTGCTCTTCAGTAATAGAAATTCCAAAGAATTTACAGATCTTCTCAACTGATCCTTTCAAGTCCTATGAAGAGATCTGAGTCACCACTAGAAATAAACCAGTGTTTTTCTGTTCTTCATTAATTTTGGGAGACAACTCCTCAGCTGTGAACCTAGTAAATCTATTCATCCATTGTCAATATGTGCAAAGATGAAGAATCATTCTGAATAAATTAAAGGGAATCTGTCCACTAAATTTGTGGCTAGAAGCTGCAGATACCATTGGCTATCTGTTAGGGTATTAAAGTAAACTTGTCCTGGAGGTAATTATGGTTGGAAAACTAAAATTGCCTTTTAATTTTTCAGTCCAGTGTCAGCCTCCTTTTCCAGCCCTCCTTTTTTGATTGACATATTGGGCCCTATATATCAGTCAAGCAGCAGCTGGGATGTGAGGGAATGTGAGGAAGCATGCCAGGCTGTGGCACTTGAGCAGCTTGGCTGAGCCTCCTTGACTCTTGGCTGAGAAATAAAAAAGGCAATTTTATAAGTTTGCCAACAAACATTGTGTCCAGGAAAGGTACAGTTTGATTATATTCTCTAAAAACTTATATTCTCTAAATCTTATGGTGACTTCTTAGCACTTATACCTGATAGTGTATATCTACACTAAATGTTTCCATATCCCCCAAAGTGGCC
Source organism: Hyla sarda (assembly GCF_029499605.1). Lineage (NCBI taxonomy): Eukaryota > Metazoa > Chordata > Amphibia > Anura > Hylidae > Hyla > Hyla sarda. The sequence continues at coordinate 332,838,454 of NC_079191.1, forward strand.
CAGGATTTGTTAAACTCGAAAAAAAAATTGTTTTGATTGTCTTAATCGCCTGGAATTAATATGCAGCATGGCATTCTGAGGTTTAATAGATTCAGTCCTAGGAGACCTCTGAGTACCATAGCGGACTTTTCCTGGCAATTGGAAAACTTGTAATTATTTTAAAGGGGTTCTCTGGTGCTTACACATCTTATCCCCTATTCAAAGGATAGGGGATAAGATGCCTGATCGCGGGGGTGCCGCCGCTGGGGACGCCCGTGATCATGCACGCAGCACCCCGTTTGTAATCAGTCCCCGGAGAGTGTTCACTCCGGGTCTGATTACGGGCGACCACTGGGCCGGCGGCGTGTGACGTCACGCCTCTGCCCCCGTGTGATGTCACGCTCTGCCCCTCAATGCAAGTCTATGGGAGGGGACGTGATAGCTATCACGTCCCCTCCCGTAGGCTTGCATTGAGGGGCAGAGCGTGACCTCACACGGGGGCGGTCCGATGGTCGCCTGTAAGCAGACCCGACGCTTCGGGGACTGATTACAAACGGGGTGCCGTGTGCATGATTACGGGCGTCCCCAGCGGCAGGACTAAAGGATAGGGGATAAGATATGTAAGCACTGGAGAACCCCTTTTAAGTTTTCAGGGGAGGTGCATGGCCACTATCTGAGACACATTAATCTTTTTTGTGGCCTTAATGCTGGTCTCATGACCCAGCTTCAGTACTAAAACATATGGATGCAGCTGAGCTGGGATGTAACAGATGAATTGGACATATAAATCTGAGCCTTGAGACCAAATTGTGTAGTCCCATCCATGACCTTGAGGCACATTTACAAGATACCTATGACTACAGTGGAGCTGTGTTTTTAAATACTTTTTGTTCCTCACTTTATACTAAATTGTTCACATTAAAAGTTACGTTTTTATTATTTGTGTGACACATGCAACATAGAGGTCTCTTTTAACATTTCAGGGTTATTCTGTTGTACACGGGATGTAACAGATGGCACTATAGGAATAGCAGCACTGCATGGTAAATATTCAGTGTGCATGGATGCTTACATGTAAAATACAGCTGGCATCATGTTACAATGCTGATAATTTTGATCCCCTTATTAGGTCCCTTTGGTAAGTCCAGGGCCAGTTTTAGGCTTAGTGTGGCCCTAGGCAAAATCAAAAGAGGGTCCCCAAAAGTCATAATAGTGCACTAACCAGATTTGCACATTTTTGGTCACTTCAAATACCATAAAAAATATCTAAAAAGCAATAGAAAAAATAGAAAAAAAAAAAATTATACCAGAGTTGCTGTTTTTCATTCTCCTCTAAAAAAAATGTATACATTTGACTAAAGTCAGCCGAGCTTGTTATCTTCGGGAGCTCCAGCTGACTGTCTAGGTTGTATGGCAGCCTCCTGGCTCTTAATCAACAGATGATGTCTGAAGAAATGGTTGGGCTTGTTGGATTTTTAAAACCCGACCCTATTGTTCTGGGATGGATATGCTGGCACCAGAGCTGTCTGACTGTGGCTTATAAGTAAAGATTTTCCCATCATACTATACTAATTTGTTGCTGATAAAATAAAGTAAAATGGTACCTAATATGTATTGTGTTATAAAGTGCAGTAAACAGCAAGATTGAGATATTTATGGGGTGTCCGGTGACCTTGCAGCCATAATAACAGACAAGTGAAGTCAGGAGGTTGCCCTTGCCTATAGCTGATCCTTAATGCCAAGAGATAAACGGTTGTGGTCATTGACAACCATTGTGATAATGACAATGCCAAGACTATCCAAGCAATGAGTGGCAGCATGAGAAGCAATAAAGTACAGTCTGTAAACAGTGGCAAGGTAACATAATCCCAGTCAATAACAGGAGCACTATATACAAATTAGCAAGTGAAAGGATATAAAATGCCCAGAATCAAGGACAGATAGGAACAATGACTCAAGTAGGTATTACCAAGCAAGGAGGAATGGGTAAGTAATTTGTATGTTGTTATAAATCTATAGAGACAAATTCATGATTATTAATTGTTCAGCAGAGTAAAAGTTTACTTACTTCTTTCATATCTTCAAATGTCTTCAACAAAACTGTGTCTTTATCAATATGTTTGTTCCAGACAACTGCATGATCAAAGTATGATCCCCAGATAACTAAAATGATAAAACCAAGTATAAGGTCCCTTAATAGAAATATGTAGACTTGTGAGCCAACAAATCATGGAAACTTGGTAAAAGTTAATGCCTTCTTCTTTGCATAGTTTAGTCTAGGGAGAGTGAAGGGATTTTACAGGGAAAGATAGCTTAGCTTTTTTGTCAGTTAAGGCCTGGATTGGCAAGAAGGGAAAAATTTTTTCTAGTGCTGTCTTGTTAGTTGACTCCTTTTGTATATTAACCATTTGAATGATCATACTATGATCTTTAATTCCTGTCATCTAAGTGAGTTAGTAAAGAAAAGTAGGTAGACGATCCAGCAATTCCGTATAAAATAGTAGACTTTATTCCAAACGATAAAACATGTAAAACAACACTTCACCTAGTCGGCAACACACCCACAATGGACGCATTTCGAAAGCATGCACGTTCTTGATCTCCACAACTTCACAGTGCACAGGTGTTGCAATGATCAAGAACGCACATGCGTTCGAAACGAGTCCATTGTGGGGGATTTGCAAACTAGGTGAAGTGGTGGTCTATATGTTTTATCGTTTGGAATAAAGTCTACAATTTTGTACAGAATTGCTGGATCGTCTACCTACTTTTCTTTACTCATTCGTATGAAGCGTGGCCAAGCTTGGATCCATGCAAGACCAAAGGGAGGTGAGCTGAAAATAATTTGCATTATCTAAGTGAGTTACCATTTTATTCTCATAGCTTTTAATAATGATACTTGATGCTTTTGATAAATTTGTGTGTGACTACTTGCTGGTCACCACATCCTGCCCTTGAATTAAGAAACTCTGGATTTGGGTCAATTCTCTTATCTATTTAGCTATTGGCTACAATCTACAGAAGGACTCATGGGAGACTCATGCTCAGGGCTGTATTAACCCAATGAGCTTAAGGGGCTGCAGACCTCGAACCTTTTCTTTTCGAAGGGCCTTCCAACGTCAGATGGATTCATTTTTTTTAAACATCTGCCAGCCTGTGTTGCTGGTCCTCTTGGAACATCTGCTACCAGTAGCCAATGCTCATAGATAGGCAGAGGGCACATGATTGTACTGTACAATCATGGGCCCTTTGCCACTTTAAGAGCAACGTCTGCTAGAAGACTCAGTAACATACTTATGGAGGGGCAGCCGGGGTACCAGCCTCCGTGACTCAGCTCCCCGCTCTTCCTTTTAGCCCTCCTGCCCCCGCTGGCAGTGACACACAGCAATATCTGATCCTCCTCCTCAGACTTTTGTGCTTCTTGAGGACTGCAGCCCCTGGAGGACACCATGCTGACCCCTGGAGATCCCCAGCCTGGACGGGCACAGCATGTCTGGCCTCAACAGCCCTGAGCATGGCACCATCTTTGGGATGGTCCACCGAGGTGTGTGTGTCACCAAAGCGCAGTGTATGGTGGTCGGGATACAGAGTGTAAGGCACAGACTATACTGCTTGAAGGAAAACTGACAGATGTATCAATCCCCCAAACCTGAATATACAGGTGGTTAGGTCCCTTTCACACTACATAATTACTCCGTTTTCGAAGTTCCGTCAGAAAATCTGCAGTAAAAAGGCAGTTACAAAATCCTATACAGCGGTTAGAAAATCCCATGATAGTCTATGGGATTTTTCTAACAGCCGTTTTAACCCTTTATAGCCAGTTATTAATAACGGTCGTTATTTTGTGACAGAAGATAGTAATGGGAGAAATAGTTCATGAACTATTACTCCCGTTACAATCTTCCGTCACAAAATAACGGCTGTTATTAATAACGGGTTAAAACGGCTATTAGAAAAATCCCATAGACTATAATGGGATTTTCGAACGGCCGAATAGGATTTTGTAACTGCCGTTTTACTGCCGATTTTCTGACAGAACTTCAAAAACGGAGTAATTATGTAGTGTGAAATGGGCTTTAGTGAGGGGGATCCTGAGTAAATCAATGTATTCCTTACCCTTATATGTTGTTTTCCAGAGATTTAGTACAATATTGCAATATGCAAATGAACTGTTAAACTGCACTGAAAGTAAGTTTGAAGACTAAAGATATACAGAGAATTGACAAGCGCACTCACCCAGTCAGCAGCTTCAATCACATTAGCTTTATTGTCAGCTGCTGATGGGGTGAGTGCGCTTGTCAATTCTCTGTATATCTTTATATGCTGAAGCATCTGCTGTTCATACAAGCTAGCACCACCACCTATTTCACAGGACGGACGCACTGCTAACAAGTGTCCCACAGGATTATACACACAGACATTACACCACCAGCTGTGCCAGGAGAAGGAGAATAATATTGATGAGTGTGGCAGCACGAACAGGACCCAAGGGAACAACATCAGAGATAATGTAGTAGTCAACAATTAAGTAACAAAACAAGGGTCAATAATAAAATATGTAGTGCAGAACAGTTTATAGTGTAATATCTGTTTTAGCTTAAAAATGACACAGCAGTCTAAATAATTATTCAATAAACTGACTTCTAATACAGTACCTTTTCCAGCCATGAAGTCTGGGAAAAAATCATCCCAGCTGTTGTAGGTGGGGAGCACTGGGTTGTTCTTGTAGAAGTTAAAAAGTGACACGGCCGTATCTTTTGGATTCCGAAAGGACACCAGCATCTGTAATGCAAAGCAGTAAGGAAAACATGAATAAATGTAATACGATTTTTGTTTTTGGACATAAGACATAGGAATGCAGGCAGCAGATAGTTCACTGGGTCGTCAAAGTAAAGGTGAATTCACACATGGCTGATGCTGATACTGCAGATTTCACACGTAAAGTCTGCGGTACGTTATGGAACAGCACGTGGATGAGATCTTCCAAGTGATATGCTGCACAATCGTTCCATACAGAACCTGACCTGGGACGTTCATTTAAAAATTTGTGACAATTTCTGCTGCAGATTTTCATAGATTTCATCACTTGTAAGGGAGTGAAATCCATGCTTAAAGGGGTTCTCCACTGCCTTAACCTACTTTTGGCAGTTAGTTAGTTCTGTGGCTATATGTTATTATGGCTTCTTTTCATGTTGCTAACGGTTCTGTATGTGGTGTTTTACTTACCTTTTTTCCAGACCCGGAAGCTGGTTTCTTCATTTGCTTCCTGCCTAGCCTCGACCACTTTTTTTCTTTTCTTCCGCCGCCATCTTCCCACCGGGACGTCACCGTGGAGGGTGGTGTGTTGGAGGCCGGCCTGCCCCTCACTCCGTACGTGCCCGCGCGACGGAATCCTCTGTCGTCATCAGCGCGCACCCTCCTTACTTTCTGCTTCTTCTAAGCTGAATGCGGATTGGGCTGCTTTCGGCGAACTGGATGTCGTGATGGGCGCATGCGCAGTTGGTCCTCGCTCCGGAGGATCATCTGCGCATGTGCCATAGTGATGTCAGCATCGGGCCTGACGCGCTGGAGGATTGTTAACCCTAACCTGGCCAGAGGTGAGTCCCCGGAGTGCTGGACAGCTCCTGAAGGTTTGCTATGGCAGTGTTTCCCAACCAGGTTGCCTCCAGCGGTTGCGAAACTACAACTCCCAGCAAGCCCAGACATTTTTTTTTTTACATTTACTAAAAGGGGTATTCCAGGAAATAAATATATATATATATATAAATATATATATATATATATATATATATATATATATATATATATATATATATAATATATATAGACAAAGAATAAGTCAGCCAGCACTTTAGTTGATACCAAACTATTATATGGACCTGGCCTACAGGTGCACGCTACTAGGCTAAATATACAGCAACAGAAGAATGCAGCAGCACACTGCCAGCACAAGGATATAGGTGAAACATGAATATGCAGTTAAAACATGGAGAGCTATACAGCTATGGTGTAATAGATGCAAATGTGAAACTATGAAATAGCTTGGACCGTCCCACCGCGATAAGGTGGCCTCATGGGACGGACCCTACACTGTGAATATGCGTCTGTGTGAACAGTTCAGTAAGCATGGCAGGATCTGGAACATCCAAGACACCTTATATACACACCTGATAGAGGTGGGTGGGGTGCAAGGCCAACATGGAGGTAGCCACTCCCCCATGTGTGCAATACAGACAAAGAATAAGTCAGCCAGCACTGCATATTCATGTTTCACCTATATCCTTGTGCTGGCAGTGTGCTGCTGCATTCTTCTGTTGCTGTATATCTAGCCTAGTAGCGTGCACCTATAGGCCAGGTCCATATAATAGTTTGGTATTAACTAAAGTGCTGGCTGAGTTATTCTTTGTCTGTATTGCACATACGGGGGAGTGGCTACCTCCATGTTGGCCTTGCACCCCACCCACCTCTATCAGGTGTGTATATAAGGTGTCTTGGATGTTCCAGATCCTGCCATGCTTACTGAACTGTTCACACAGAGACATATTCACAGTGTAGGGTCCGTCCCATGAGGCCACCTTATCGCGGTGGGACGGTCCAAGCTATTTGACCGCCGGCGGGGACAAATTTGCGAGCTAAGTGCCTCACTATTTCATAGTTTCACATTTGCATCTATTACACCATAGCTGTATAGCTCTCCATGTTTTAACTGCGTATTCATGTTTCATCTATATCTTTGTGCTGGCAGTGTGCTGCTGCATTCTTCTGTTGAGATATATATATATATATATATATATATATATATATATATATATATATATATATATATATTCAACTGGCTCCAGAAAGTTAAACAGATTTGTAAATTACTTCTATTAAAAAATCTTAATCCTTTCAGTACTTATGAGCTTCTGAAGTTAAGGTTGTTCTTTTCTGTCTAAGATTTTTTTATAGAAGTAATTAACCCTTCCAGTACTTAGCAGCTGTGGTATGCTCCACAGGAGGTTCTTTTCTTTTTAACCCCTTAAGGACCAAGCGTTTTTCAGTTTTTGCATTCTTGTTTTTTCCTCCTTACCTTTTAAAAATCATAACCCTTTAAATTTTCCACCTAAAATCCATATTATGGCTTATTTTTTGCACCACCAATTCTACTTTGCAGTGAAATTAGTCATTTTACCCCAAAAATCCACAGCGAAACGGAAAAAAAAATTATTGTGTGACGAAATTGAAGAAAAAACGCCATTTTGTAATTTTTGGGGGCTTCAGTTTCTACGCAGTAAATTTTTTGGTAAAAATGACACCTTGTCATTATTGTGTAGGTCCATACTGTAAAATGATAACCTACTTATATAGGTTTGATTATGTCGTACTTCTGGATAAAATCATGAACTCCTAACTACATGCCGGAAAATTTATACGTTTAAAAATGTCATCTTCTGACCCCTATAATTTTTTTTATTTTTCTGCATATGGGGATGTATGAGGGCTGATTTTTTGCACCATGATCTGAAGTTTTGAAATTTTTGTTTTGATCATTTTTTTTTCTCGCTTTTTATTTTTTTTGTGGTATAAAAAGTGACCAGAAATACGCTATTTAGGATTTTTTTTGTGTACGCCATTGACCGTGTGGTTTAATTAATGATATATTTTTATAGTTTGGACATTTATGCACGTGGCGATACCACATATGTTTATATTTATTTTTATTTACATTTTTTTTTTTTATGGGAAAAGGGGGGTGATTCTGACTTATTAGGGAAGGGGTTAAATCACATTTATTAACACTTTTCTTCACTTTTTTTTTTTTGCAATGTTATAGCCCCCATTGGGGAGTATAACATTGCATACACTGATCTCTTACACTATTCACTGCCATGCATTAGCATGGCATGATCAGTGTTATCGGTGCTTGACTGCTCCTGCCTGGATCTCGGGCACGGAGCAGTAATTTGGCGGTCAGACACGCAGGAGGCAGGTTGTGATCTTCCTGGTGTCCTGCAAGCTATTCGGGATGCTGTGATTTCACTGTAGCAGTCCCGAACAGCCCGACTGAGCTGTCTGGATGCTTTCAGTTCCACTTCAGACGTGGCGGTCAACTTTAATCTCCACGTCTGAAGGGTTAATACCTGGCATCATAGTGATCAGTGATGTCCGGTATTAGCCGCAGGTCTGCCTGACCCTGCCTTATATTGCGGGAGCTGGCGCAGGACGTAATTATATGTCCTGCATCGTTAAGGAGTTAAATGTATTTTCTGTCTGCTCACAGTACTCTCTGCTGACACCTCTGTCTGTCTCAGGAACTGTCAAGAGCAGAGCAAATCCTCATAGCAAACCTATCCTGCTCTTGACAGTTCTTGAGACAGACAGGGGTGTCAACAGAGAGCACTGTGGTCAGACAAAAATGTATTTAAAAAGAAAAGAACTACCTCTGTAGTATACAGCAGCTGATAAGTAATGGAAGGATTAAGATTTTTAAATAGAAATAACTTACAAATCTGTAGAACTTTCTGGCACCAGTTGATCTAAAAAAATTGTTTTTCACTGGAGTACCCCTTGTGCAGCAAGTGATTGCTGTGTATATTAGTACTCCTGGCCTCAGAAATTCTGTTGTATTTAACTTTTTGTTGAGGTTTTGCAGAAGTTACTGAACCAAACAGTTGAAAAGTTTATTCCTCTTCAGTCTGTACAAGGATATAGAAATTGTCCAAAAAGTCAAACAGCAGTTGAAGGGGTACTCCAGTGGAATCAACTGGTGTCATAAAGTTAAACAGATTTGTAAATTACTTCACCCTTCCAGTACTTATCATCTGCTGTATACTACAGAGGAAGTTCTTTACTTTATGAATTTCCTTTCTGTCTGACCACAGTGCTCTCTGCTGACACCTCTGTCCATTTTAGGAACTGTCCAGAATAGGAGCAAATCCCCATAGCAAACCTATCCTGCTCCAGACAGTTCCTAAAATGTAGCAAGAAATTCAGAAAAATTATGGAGCACTCATCCCGATCATTAAACTTCAACAGATGCGTTTATTTCATGCTTGACATCACACGATACAGTACGGAGCAGGACATACAGGTGCGGACACGAGGCAGAGGCTCCTGTACGCACCAGTATGTCCTGCTCCGTACTGTATTGTGTCATGTCAAGCATGAAATAAACGCATCTGTTGAAGTTTAATGACCGGGGTGAGTGCTCCATAATTTTTCTGAATTTCTTGCCGGAAATGTATTGCTACGTAAACTGTGCCTGCACTTTGTAACAATATAGAGTTCCTAAAATGTACAGAGGTGTCAGCAGAGAGCACTGTGGTCAGGCAGAAAGGAACTTCAAAAAGAAAAAAACTTCCTGTGGAGCATACAGCAGCTGATAAGTACTGGAAGGATTGAGATTTTTAACCTCTTAAGGGCACAGGGCGTACCTTTACGCCCTGCGCCTGGTATTTAAAACTGGGTCACGGCGTGACCCGCATCATACCGGGTCGGTCCGGACGGCTTATGATAGCCGGGACCCTGGGCTGATCGTTGTGCCGTGCGCTATTAACCCTTTAAACGCGGCGATCAAATTTGATCGCCGCATCTAAAACGAAAATAAAAGCTTCCCGACAGCTCAGTCGGGCTGATTGGGACTATCGCAATGAAATCAAGATGTCCTGATCAGCTAGGACGTGAGCTGAGGTACCCTAACCTGTCTCTGTCGCGTCCGATCCGCGTTTGATTGCTCCAAGCCTGAGCTACAGGCTTGAGCAATCAACCCCCTATAGCACCGATCCATGCAAAGCTCAGCGTGTGCAGTGTTATAGCCCCCTATGGGAGCTATAACACTGTGAAAAAACAAGGTTAATAAAGGTCATTTAACCCCTTCCCTAGTAAAAGTTTCAATCACCCCCTTTTTCCCATAAAAAAAACTGTGTAAATAAAAATAAACATATGTGGTATGCCATTCCAAAGTTCAAAATAGCGTATTTTGGTCACTTTTTATATCATGAAAAAAATGAATAAAAAGCGATCAAAAAGTCCAATCAATACAAAAATACCGATAAAAACTTCAGAACACGGCGCAAAAAATGAGTCCTCATACTGACCCGTATGCGGAAAAATTAAACGTTATAGGGGTCAGAAGGTGAGAATTTTTAACATATACATTTTCCTGCATGTAGTTATGATTTTTTTCAGAAGTACGACAAAATCAAACCTATATAAGTAGGGTATTATTTTAACCGTATGGACCTACAGAATAAAGATAAGGTGTCATTTTTACCAAAAAATGCAGGAAAGCCCCCAAAATTTACAAAATTACATTTTTTCTTCAATTTTGTCGCACAATGAATTTCTTTTCCGTTTTGCCGTGGATTTTTTGGTAAAATGATTAATGTCACTGCAAAGTAGAATTGGTGGTGCAAAAAATAAGCCATCATATGGAATTTTATGTGCAAAATTGAAAGCGTTATGATTTTTAGAAGGTGATGAGGAAAAAATGTAAATGCAAAAATGGAAAAATGCTGAGTCCTTATGTGGTGTCCCAGTACAGGTACATTGTGTCAAGGTATTGTAGGCCCTGTCAGATTTAGACCTCCAGTGTCCTGGGGGCTCCCCTGCAGGGACTCAACCATTTCTAATGTGTATTTGCACTGTTATAACTTAATAATCTGTTATTAGGTATCTGTAGCTTTAAGCATGTTACCTAGCAACCTCATGCTCAGTCAGGGTATGTGAGAGTGGAGGACTGAGGGCTAGACTAAACTTTTGTGTAAGGTATTATGTTATTACTTGTATGTAACTTTATTTCTTAATCCTAAAGGGGATACAGACAACTCTATGATCCACAGCTGCCTGGCCAATGGGCTTTAGTTTAGCCTTCCCTCATAAGGGGTGGCATTTCCTGTGTAGTTCAGTTTAGGAGCGGAGTTCTGGAGAGTTCAGGGGTCTGCACAGTTCAGAGGTGGAGCTCAGAAGGGTTCAAAGTTCAAGTGTGGAGAGAAGCTGAGTGAAGTGGAGTGCAGGAGTTCAGGAGAGAAGTTGAGTTCAGAGTGAAGAATCATCAACTCATTTCAGTCAGAGTACAGAGTGGAGAAATATCAAGCCTTTACTTCAGCCTTGATTGGAGAATTCCTAAAGGACAATTCATTATCTTCCGGCAAAAAGCCACAAATCTACCGACACTTGAGTAAGTGACTTTAATATCAAGCCTAATATAGCACAGAGCTAAAACTGCGGGCCTCACCCGTGGCCACCACACTTAAGGGGTTAAATAGAAATAATTTACAAATCTGTTTAACTTTCTGGCACCAGTTGATTTAAAAAAATAAAAATTCCAGAGAGTGCCTTTTTTACCACTTTTAATGTTAACAGTTCAAAAATACCATTCAACCCAAATTATTTTAAGCACAGAAACTATTGTAAAAAAACTGGATAAAAAACACCATGCTTAGAGCAGGCTGTGTTTTTTAAAAACTGCTGCAAACCCAAACAATGAACAAGTGAAGTAGAATATTTGAATTCAAGCTAACATATGGATGCACTGGATGCTGATTTTTCAGCAAAAAAACAATGCAAGTTTTTTTTTTATAGGAGCCATCATGTTTGACACCTGCCTCAAGGTGTTTTTATTTATTTATTTTTAAATTAATTCCTTGGTCTTCCATATTTTTTTTATAATTGGTTTTAGACCGGGTTCACACTTGGGAAACTATTTGCATCACTTACATATGCCTTATGCATACATCATATTGCAACTTTGCACAAGCCTAGCCAACAAATTACTAAACACACATACCTTAACCTTCTTATCAAAAAATGGTTGAGGTATGTTGCCATAATGCATGTGCGTTCCTAACACTCTTGGTGAAGGTTCGGCTTTTAGTCTCTGAAAAAGAAATCATTTTAATGTTTAATGTACAGTATAAAAATGGACAGTGGTACATTTAAAACATAACTGGCAAATTAAAGGGGTAGCCTATAATTACATTATTTTTAGAAACTAGCCAGAGAAGGGATTAAAAAGTACCCACTCTTACCTTCCTAGCTCCCGCTTCAGTGCTGGCAAAACAAAATTCCACTCCCTGCTGTCTGGCTCTTCCAGTTTGGGGGACGTGATGTCATATGTCTGCTCAGCCAATCAGCGGTAGGACATAGCTGAGGTCGCTAATTGACCGGGCATGTGATTTCACATCACCAGTGCAGAAGCTGAAATACGTACCCCAGCACTATAAGGTTAATAACTAAATATATTTATTAGGAAAGCTAAAATTTCACATAATGGAAGATAAGTGTTAGGCTAAATTAGCAGTATTTGTGGGAGGGGCCACTCATTTACACCGCACTCACAGGCAGCAGTTGACGTCATCCTCAATTATGTCTAATGTGTCACTGGTTTGTTAGGCTTTCACACCTGTTGTGGGAAGGGCCTCTGTTCCCACTTAAAGGGGTACTCCCACCCTAGACATCTTATCCCCTATCCAAAGGATAGGGGATAAGATGTCTGATCGCGGGGGTCCCGCCGCTGGGGACCCCCGCATTATTGCATGCGGCACCCACCTGGTTTTTCACCGGAACCGCTGGAGGGTCTGAGTCGCGACTCCGGGAACGGAAGTCTGTGACGTCAGGACTCCGCCCTTGTGTGACGTCACGCCCGTCCCCTCAGACAGAGTGTTGGACATGCCCTGTCTCTGAGAGTATGTCATCCCCCTTTCAGAGCTTGGATAAGTTATCATTTCATTATACTGTGTATGCGGAAAAAAACTCATATTTTACTACAATTACATCATTACCTTGCTATCACCTTTCCATTTATACATCACTACACCAGGCATATGTTACTTTACCAACTTTACAATTCTGTTGGATACACTTTGCATATAGCACCATGCCTAGTACATGTCATCGTGCTGTTACATGCGTCACCAGGATATTACATGCGCTATCATGCTGTTACATGCGTCACTATGCTAATACATGTGTCATTGTGCATTATATGCAATGCTATGCTATTACATGTGACACTGTGCATTACATGCATCACTATGTTATTACATGCGTCACTATGTTATTACATGTGTCACTATGCTACTACATACTTCACTGTGCATTATATGCTTCACTATGGTATTACATGTGTCACTGTGCATTATATGCGTCAATATGGTATTACATGTGTCACTGTGCATTATATGCGTCACTATTGTATTACATGTGTCACTGTGCATTATATGCATCACTATGGTATTACATGTGTCACTATTCTGTTACATGCATCACTATGGTATTACATGTGTCACTGTGCATTATATGCGTCACTATGGTATTACATGTGTCACTGTGCATTATATGCGTCACTATGGTATTACATGTGTCACTGTGCATTATATGCGTCACTATGGTATTACATGTGTCACTGTGCATTATATGCATCACTATGGTATTACATGTGTCACTATTCTGTTACATGCATCACTATGCTATTAAATGCGTCACTGTGGTACATCATGTGTCAATGTGCATTACATGCGTCACGGTGCTATTACATGTGTCAAGGTGCTATATCGTGTCACGGTGCTATATTATGTGTCATTATGCTATTATAGGCGCCACCATGCCAACTCATGCGTTGCCATGTCGTTCATGCATTACTATGCCATTTCAAGGTTTCCCTGCCTTGTTTTCATGACTTTGACTGGTATGCATCACTATACCATTTTTAAGTTGCCATGCTACATATACATTCTATAAAATATTAAATACCACAGTTCTAGTTTATTGCAAAAATATCTCCCTTGTGTCATATTAATTACAAAAAGATTTGTGTTACGTTATAGTTATACATTATCATGCATGCATGGTTTGCATTCTTCACCTTGTTTTTCTTGCATTTTTCATGTAGTGCCATATTTTTATATGGTACGTTTTCATACATTGCCATGCCCTTCATATGTTGCCATGCCCTTCATCTGTTGCCATGCCCTTCATACGTTGCCATGCCTTTCATACGTTGCTATGCCTTTTTCATATCTTGGCATGTTTTTTGTGCATTACCATGTCTTTTCATACCTTGCCAACTCCAGATATACGAGACTGCATCGCTTATAGATCACTGTGTCATGAATATGTTGTAATACCCTGGACACTTTAGGTAGTATAAGTCACAATAGCATGTATTCAGGCTTGGTATGTCATGTCGTGAGTTCCTTGCATATGTTATTAAGATTGTATTATAGACATATGTTTTATTGGTTTATATTTTGAGTCTTTCTGTATCATGGATTTATGCGTATGTTTCCACAAGTGTCGTACAGATGTTTGTGGGCATTCGTGCACATGTTTTATTTCATGACTGGTGTATATTCCAGGCATCTTTCACTATAGCATTTCCACCACATATACTTACTATTATTACATTACTACAGCTAGTTTTCATGTACTTGTTACTATAGCATATGCATTTTGCCATATCACATATTCGCTAGGTATGCAGCATCTAAACATATATACTTTGTGCTAACATACATATATTATACGTACGTCACTAACTAGCCACACTAATAGAGGTCGGTTACAGTTTTATACTTCTTCTTGTTATACATATGCACAAAGAGTCTAGTGGGCATACATGCTGCATATCGATGTTGTTGTTGACAATGCTAACCTGTATGTATTGCTAAGTTTCACATGTTTCGAGTGTGCTAAGTAATGGGCTGTCACTTCCACTTTGATAATGCTTCCTCGTTTATTCAGTGCTGGTTGTTTTCTTAGATGGCTATGATTCTAGTTGCATTGCGTTTGCTATCTTTAGGGTCAGTCATGTTTCAGGTTGCCCCTATAGTGTCTCCTACAAGCGTCCTAAAACCCAACCTTAGTACATGAGAAAATTGTCAGTCTGTCCCAACATTCAGGCTGTCACTACATTCGGTACCATTATTTTGTTAATTCGTTTTGGTGTTTGCCTGTTACAATAAATTTGCTGTCATGTTTTCAGCTAGGTATATCAACTAGGTCTAGTACATCTTAAGGCTATAATATTTGTATCACTGTTTCTCATGTACACAGGCCATTATGTTAGCTTCATTTTAACGGTTCTCATGTTCTTGGAACAGTCAAGCCTAGACTATCACGATAGCATTGTCTGTTCAGGTATCTTGGTCTAAGTTCAAGCTGTCATGGTTGTTTCACTATTATGCTGTGTGCTTAGGATGCATGTTACTGCGCTACTCATAATTCATCACCACCAATTCACACGTAAACTGTGCAGGTACCTGTGTATGAGTGCAGGTATGTGGGTATTTGCGGTACTTTTCAGGTTTGATACACTCAGGCCTTGCTCGTTTCCTAAGCTCTCTTTATAGTATCATTACTGTTTAGCATATGTTAACTTATACACATAGGTTTACCATGTTTTTTAGCAGTTGTTTTAGCATTTCTGTTGTGTTTATGTTTTCAGGTCGATTATGTTTAGGCTGTTGAATATGGTGGTTGGTCCGCTATTCAGGCCTGTTGTCTTTAGGCTGTCATAATGGCTTTTGGTCAGGTCTTGTCTTCACTTGACTAGATTGTCAGGGAAGTCTTTGCTGTTACGTGTCTCATTTGTTCCGGTCTGTTTCACCTGCAGGCACAATGTTTACGTAAAGACTGGTAATGTTCACAGGCACATTGGTTTTCCAAAGAGCTGTTATGTCTTCAGGCATGATGGTCACGCTATGTCCTGTCACCACTACAGGCACGATGGTTAAGTAATGTTCTGTCTCAACTACAGGCATGATGGTTACTCAATGTCGTGTCACGACTACATGCATGATGTTTGCGCATTGTCCAGTTACGACTACAGGAATAATGGTAAGTAATGCCCTGTCACAACTACAGGCACGATGGTAAGTAATGCCCTGTCACAACTACAGGCACGATGGTAAGTAATGCCCTGTCATGACTACAGGCACGGTAGTTATGCAATGTCCTGTCACGACTGCAGACATGATGGTTACGCTATGTAATGTCTCAGGCACCATGGTACGCAATGTACTGTCACAGGCACCATGGTAAGTAATGCCCTGCCACGACTACAGGAACGATGATTACGCATTGTCATGTCGCGACTATAGACACAATGGTTACGTTAAGATTTTCACTTCCACATGCTCGAAGGTTATGCAAAGATATGTCATGTATACAGTTACCATTGGTCATGTTGAGTTTGGTTAAGTATACAGGTAGTCAGGCTACATTGCTTCAGAGTCTGATTCACAGAGCGTTCATCGAGTAATGTGAGTATTACTTTCTTCCAGGGAATACTGAGATTAATTGGGAGTGTATCTGTTTAACACAAATTCATTCTGTCATTGTTGCCAGGATTTTACCGTATGTTCATTTAAGCTTTCATTTCACTTACCCACTCTGTTATATGTTGCCACTTTTCCGTCCAGATTTCAGGCTATTTGAGGTGTAACATGCATTCACTTTAGAGAAGGTATTTGGATTATCCTGGTTCAACATAATGTCATAAGAAGCAGGTATGGGTAAGTAAATAGCTTGTCCTTTGTGAGGGTTACCACATGTGTACTTCATACACAATATAAACCGTGGTCACTGCTTTCCGTGGTCATGTTGTTACAATTAGCATATTGTACTATATCACTGTCCACGTATGGTAGTCTTCAGTTGTCATATGATTACTCAATAATCCTCATGGTACAGATATTACATTTTTTGTCTATCTTTTATTTTTGCCCCCTTTATGGGCGTACTTTCATTCGGCGGCTAGGGCACAATTCAAGCCACTTATTGTATATATAAGGTAAGTCTTACTCAGTCATCATGCTTGGTCTACCTCAGGTCACGATTTATGCTGCATTGTAGTATAGGGGTAGTTAGGCTCGAGGCTTTCTGATAGTTGCCCTAACCACAAAGTTACTTTAAGAAAAAGAGCTCCAGAACAGTCTACTATATCCAGCACAGCATAAATTGATATATTCGGAAAGATGTTAACATTGTTATGATAGTGATGTTTG
Source organism: Hyla sarda (assembly GCF_029499605.1). Taxonomy (NCBI): domain Eukaryota; kingdom Metazoa; phylum Chordata; class Amphibia; order Anura; family Hylidae; genus Hyla; species Hyla sarda. The sequence continues at coordinate 332,855,421 of NC_079191.1, forward strand.
CCAATATATTTAACCTAACAATGTACTTGTGTAAGTGTTATATATTGCATCAGGCAATTCTACCTTCTTTTGGCTTGTGCAAGGATTTTTGTCTACATTAGACGAATGTGCATTTTGTGCCTCCCACCCTGCTACACCATTCTCACCCCATTTCCATGTCACTGGCAAGGGACCTAAGGAAGTCTTCATGCTGCATGGCCAGTCACACAATGAGTTAGGGTTAAAATGTCTTAATCTCCAGCTGGGATTTGGATATTTCAACCCTACCTACTGGTGTCACTAGCCAAGGATGCCCCCCTCCCCCCTTCCCCCAAAAAAACAAAAAACATTGTATCAGTCACCCCAGCGACAGCACACATTAAATCCACTGTCAGAGTTTAATCACAGGATTTCTCCAACATACACATCAAAAGGAAACAGGAAATTTAATGTGAACAAAGCCCAATCTGTACCAGAAGGCATCACCCTGTGGATTCTGATGACAGACGTGTATCAGGGAACTGCTTTAAATACAGTCCTGTGTAAACAAAGGGAAACTGTGAAGGAGGCCCATCCACAACTAACAACACAAGGTAAAGCAATGTGGGAAGAAATAAAGACTAGGGTTACAGTCAGACAGAGAACTAGTCATCAAATTTCTTCGCAATTTAGGGCATGTGTGAAAGTTTAGGCACACTAAAAGGGGTTGTACAGCGGCATACAAAAAAAACTTGCTCACATACAGTGCAACTTGTTGCTAGTGGTCCTTTTAATCCCCATTTTTGCAGCCTGTGGGTCCATTGCGACATACCAGTTTTGTTGCTATGATCTGGCTTAACGGGGAACTCTGGTGGAAACAAGTGGAAAACAAATGTTTTCAAATCAACTGGTGCCAGAAAGTTAAACAGATTTGTAAATTATTTCTATTTCAAAATATGAAGTATTCCAGTACTTATCAGCTGCTGTGTACTACAGAGAAAATTGTGAAGTTCTTTCCAGTCTGACCACAGTGCTCTCTGCTGACACCTCTGTCCGTGTCAGGAACTGTCCAGATTAGAAGCATATCCCCATAGAAAACCTCTCCTGCTCTGTACAGTTCCTGACACGGACAGAGGTGTCAGCAGAGAGCACTGTTGTCAGACTGGAAAAAACTTCCCAAATTTCTCTGTAGTATATCTGTAGTATACAGCAGCTGCTAAGTACTGGAAGGGTTAAGATTTTTAAATAAGTAATTTACAAATCTGTTTAACTTTCTGACACCAGTTGATTTAAAAACATTTATTTTCCACCTGAGTTCCCCTTTAATTCCTGGTTATTGCAAGATGGTGCTGGCCCAATAAATTACACATAATCCCTATGGTGCCCTCTGTGGTTCCAAAATCCCTCCCACCGCTCTGAACCAGCTCCTACTATGCCTGGACAGTCAGCGATGGCATTTTCAATCACAGGATTTTTTGTTTTTATCTACCCTACTAGTGCTGTCACAAGGGGAGGGAGGGAACGGATATAGGGAAGCAAAGCTGAACAGGTGGGCCAGAGCTTTGGGCTTGCTCCCGAGGCTAAATTTTGCGAGCCAGCCCTTGATAATAAATCCCTTAACTATCACAAGTCACAACAACAATAAGATAAAGGCAAGCAGCAGGTAGTGTTGAGCAGCATAGGCCATATTCGAATTTACGATATTTCGCGAATACATGGACGAATATTCGTTATATATTTGCTAAATTCACATATTCGTAATATTTGCGTAATATTTTCGCATATGTGAAAATTTGCATATGCTAAAATTAGCATAAACGAAAATTTGCATATGCGAAAATTAGCATATGCAAATTTTTCCATATGCGAAAATTTGTACGCCAGTCTCACACAGTAGTATTAGAGCCTTCTTACACCACACAAGCTGGAAGCAGAGAGGGGTGATCACTGTGATGTGTACTGTCAAAAAAAAAAAAAAAAAAATTCGTAATTACGAATATATACTGCTATATTCGCAAATTCGTGAATATGCGATATTCGCGAATAAAATTTGCATTGCGACTATTCGCGAGCAACACTAGCAGCAGGGAATGTTATAGGGAGACTCTTTACAGCTTATACTAAAATTAGTAGCATCTTTACTTCAATCAAAAGTAATACTCAGTAGCTTAATTTAACCCCATATGGTAAAAGGTATTCTGTGTATTAATCTATACATTTTAAATTGACATGTACTCTCTCAAAGTATGCACATACCTCAAACTTATTGGGCGCTTTAAACTCAATCATTGGAATGACCTTGGCTGGTTCCTTTTTGTAAGCTGCATCAAGAATGCCATTTAGGAGTAACATAGTCCAGTTGGTTCCTAAGAATAATGTGACAGTTATTTGGTACATTATCTTTACACAAATATTCCAAGCAGCCAAGACATTTCACACATTCCTATACTTTACTTAGGTCTCTTCCACATGACATTATGGATCTCCACTGCTGGTATACATTTTTTTGTGTGACAAAAAAAATGCAATCTACCACAATGTCCTCATAAGAGAAAGTCACTGCCCCACCTGACTGTGCCCCTCCTATGGATGTTTTTGTTATTTGGAACCCAGCATACAACAGCATCGTCATCACCCGAGCTCATCAGACCATCAGCCCTACTCCTGCTACGTTTCACAGGTTTTCTTCCCCTACCTCGGCTACGCTCTTCTTCGCTAACACTTCCACTACCCGCCTGCTCTGAACATGTCAGCTTATGCCCAGGTAGTTCCCACACCCTGTCCAACACCAGATCATCATTAACGTCAAGCTCCTCATCCTCTATGCCACTCCTCTTTGCATGGACTTCTTGGATACCTTCCTCCTCAGCATAGCCATCTTGACGCATTAGTTTCCCCACCATGCCTACCACAACTAGTCCTGCTTGTACTGGGCTTTACCACTGATTCATAGTTACATAGTAAGTATGGTTGAAAAAAAAACATACGTCCTTCAAGTTCAACTAAGGAACTGAAGGGAAAGGGTAAGGTTGGATGAAGGGGAAGGGATGTGATTTTATATTTCTGCATAATCATTAATGTTGTTTTGTTCTAGAAATGTATCTAACCCTGTTTTGAAGATTTAAATTGTTACTGTTGTAACCAGTTCCTGAGGTAGACTGTTCCATAAATTCACAGTTCTTATGGTAAAGAAGGCGTGTCGCCCCTAGAGATTAAACCTTTTTTCTCCAGACAGAGTGTGCTCCCTTGTCCTTTGAGGGGGTTTAACCTGGAACAGTTTTTCCCTATATTTTTTTTGTATGGGTCATTTATATACTTATATACGTTGATCATATCCCCCCATTAAGCATCTCTTCTCAAAAATAAACAAATGTAATTCTTTTAATCTTTCCTCATAGCTAAGATGTTCCATGCCCCTTATTAGTTTAGTCGTGCATCTCTGCACTCTTTCCAGCTCCACAACATCCCTTTTATGAACTGGTGCCATAAACTGAACAGCATATTCCAGGTGAGGCCGTACCAATGCTTTACAAAGGGGGAGTATTATGTCTCTGTCCCTCTGGTCCATGCCTCTTCTGATACATAACAATATCCCGCTGGCCTTAGAAGCAGCAGCCTGACATTGCATGCTATTCTGTAGTCTATGATCTACAAGTACACCCAGATCCTTCTCTACCAGTGATTTTCGTAGTTTAACCCCCAGATTTTTAGTACCCAGATGCATAACTTTACATTTATCCACATTGAACCTCATTTGCCAAGTGGATGCCCAGTCTATCCACGTCATCTTGTAACTTATGCACATACTCTATAGACTGTACCATGCTACAAAGCTTGGTCTCATCTGCAAAGATAGAAACAGAGCTGTTAATTCCATCATCTATATCATTAATAAATAAATTAAACAAGAGCAGGCCCAGTACTGAAGCTTGGGGTACACCACTAATAACCGGGGACCAATCAGAGTAGGAATCATGAACCACCACTCTCTGGGTACGATCCTGAAATGGTACTCCACTGGCCAGCGTTCGGACTTGCATTGAGGGGACGCAGCGCGAGCACAGCATTCGGAACTAAATGTTCCGGATGCTGGCCAGTGGAGTACCCCTTTTAAGACAGTTTTCAATTCAGTTAAAAACTAAAATTTCCAAACCCAAAGACCTTAACTTATCTATCAGACATCTATGAGGGACAGTATCAAATGCTTTTGTAAAAATAAAAAATAAACACTATATCCACAGCCATCCCTCTGTCAAGGCGTCTGCTCACATGTTCATAAAAGCAAATTAGATTAGTTTGACAACTTCTATCCTTAGTAAACCCATGCTGGCTATCACTTATAATACTATTATCCCCTATGTATTCCTGTATGTAATCCCTCATGAGTCCTTCAAACAATTTTCCAACAATGCACGTTAAGCTTACCAGTCTGTAATTACCTGGGGAAGACCTAGAGCCCTTTTTTTGAAGATATGCACCACATTCGCCAGTCCCTCAGCACAATACCAGACATCAGAGAATCTCTAAATATCATGAAAAAGGGTACAGGAATGACTGAACTCGTGGGTGTAATCCATCCAGTACTGGAGATTTGCCTACATTTACTTTACTTAATTTGCCATGGACTATATCTACATAAAGTTTCGGGTAGAATTAAGTCACTCTCTAAAGGACTGTTGGTGCTGAAGTAGGAATCCCAATCCTTAATAGCATATAAAGACAAATTGGTACGAGCAGACGTGGGCAGGGCACTTGGACGATCTACACAAACACAATTGGGACCCCCAAAAAATGGTATATTTCTTTTGTCTGCATTGTATTCAATGCAACAGTATGTTAAAAGGGGACTATACTTATCATCCAAGATCAGGTCAAGCCATTCCAATCAAGTTTTTTTTTTTTTTACTTGTGACTCAAGTTACATGGTATACCTCCTCAAATGTCCATGCGGTTTAGCGTATGTGGGCAAGACCACTCAAAAGATACGTGATTGTATCTCTCAACATAAATCTACCATTAGACGGAAGAATTTACTTTACCTATCCCTCACCATTTTGACACACACAATCACACACCAGCCCAGCTCAGATTCCAAGTACTGGAACAGGTTCCCCACAGTAGGAGAGGGGAAACAAGGGGAAACAACTTAAACTACGTGAAGCATTTTGGATTCACAAGAGGCAAATGCTTGAACTGCATACAATGAACAGAGAATATGATATCACTAACATGTAATGTACTTATGTGTGTAAATTACAACATACTGATATGTCTCTATCTTTCCATTTTATAGATCCGCTAATGAGGATGGATCTGGACCAATGCTGCGGGGGTTAATTCATCTCAGACATCCTGTTTCCTGTATTTCCTCTACTTTTTCCCTCATTATTTATTATACCTATTCTACCATCCATCTCTACCTTCCATTCACTTTATGCCATTTTTTCTCTCTTCTTTCCCCTTTTTCAATTTTTTTCATTTTTCATTCCATCATACGTCCCCCTCTTCTCTCAGTCTCTATTCCTCTATTCTATGTTCCTTATTTACCAGCCTCTCCTTTCACTTACTTCGTTCCATTCTTTTTCTTCATCCAATCCGCTTTGCTCCCTTCATACTCTATACATGACATGCTGGCTTCAGTGGAACGCATGGTGCATTCCACCAACATACATTATACCCGGACGTCCGGTTTTCTGCACAGCGGACCGGAGAGCATAGCATTATATACAGTGGAACGCATGATGCGTTCCACAAGCACATCACAAGACACCCGAACTTCTGGTTTTTCGCATAGCGGAACGGACAATTCAGTACATCATACACCAATACTATACATTACTACCACAATCCTTTCCCCCCTGTGCTATCTATATCTTGCTTCTATCTGTATTCATTTAAAGGGGTACTCCACCCCTAGACATCTTATCCCCTATCCAAAGGATAGGGGATAAGATGTCAGATCGCTGCGGTCCCGCTGCTGGGAAATATTGATAAATTAACTTGAAATGTAGTCGTGCCCTGCTTTATTGCAGAGGCATAGTGTTAAAGGAGCTAGGTCAGTATTTTATGCTATTCGGGAAAGATGCATATTACCGAATATTGCATCTAAATTGACTCAGAGGAAAATCTCTGCCCTGTAACCCATATTCGGGGGAATTAATATTAATTCAGGTAATTGGGAGGACTATACTACCAAATATCTAAGATTGGTTATATTGTCAGAGCAAAGATCTGGTATAAATAATTGTCTTTAGATTGCATAAACCTCCCAAGTTGTATTGTATGACCAGTTAGTCATCTGCCCTCTAGTGTTGTCAAGGTGATAGGGTAATTAGTGTTTGGTAGAGAGCCATCTTGTGGCCAAATCTGAGTATTGCATACATATATATTATATGGTATATGGTGGATTATTTCAACTGTATTAATATTGTGTAATATAATAAATCCTTTATATTTTATCTAATTGTTAATAGTGGGTTTTATTATTGCACAACATAAATTACCTACAAATGTACTCTTTTTGATGTGGGTTTTTTTTTTGTCACCTCATAGGATCAACCCTTTTGATATTTTTATTTGATCTTTCTTTTTTTGTATAAAGCACTTTTCTTTATACCCTGATACTTTGTATATACACCCTGTTCCAAATTATTATGAAAATAATAGATTTCTCGTTTACCTAAATAATTGATGTAAATAACAGTCAGCATAATTCTCATGTTATCAACTATTAAGAGTACAATTTAAATTTTAGTGAACAAACCTCCTAATGATAACAGTATTTTTTTAACCTCTTAAGGACCCAGGGCGTATGGATACGCCCTCACACCCTGGGCCTTAAGGACCCAGGGCGTATCCATACGCCCTGGCGTTTTCCGGTCTCTGCCGCTCGCCGAGCAGAGATCGGAACTGGATGCCTGCTGAAATCCTTCAGCAGGCATCCAGGGCAAACGCCGAGGGGGGCCATGTAGGCCCCCCATGTTGGCGATCGCCGCAAATCGCAAGGGAAATCGCCCTTGCGATCTGCGGCGATACCGGGCTGATCGGGTCTCTGGGACCCGACTGCCCGGTAATTTCGCATGATCCCGGCTGTCACAGACAGCCAGGACCATGCTAAAGAATAGGAGCGAGGTGGCAAGCCGGCCACCTCCTCCTATTCCCTGCGATCTGTCGGTTAGTTAACCGACCAATCGCAGGAGGGGGGGCGGTTACTTCCTCCCGTCCTGCCCGGCCCCTGAAAGGACTGGAGGAAGACCGGAGGACGCGGCGGGGGACGGGGGAGTGCTGGTGACTAGCCCCGGTACTTACCTCGTCCCTGAAGACCCGGATCCCGGCGAGGAAGATGGCGGCGGCGGCGACAGGTGAGTTGATCTTCAGCCGCGGTCGGGCCCTTTACAGCAATGCACGTCGCCGTAAAGCGACATGCATTGCTGTATTGGGACCCTGTAAACTACAACTCCCAGCATGCCCAGACAGCCCTTGGCGTCTGGGCATGCTGGGAGTTGTAGTTTTGCAACATCTGGAGGTCCACAGTTTGGAGACCACTGTGCCCTTCCAGATGTTGCAAAACTACACATCCTCAGCATGCCCTTACTGTCCAGGCATGCTGGGAGTTGTAGTTCTGTAACATCTGGCCCTTCAGATGTTGCATAACTACAACTCCCAGCATGCCTGGACAGTTTTGGCATACTGGGAGTTGTAGTTTTGCAACATCTGGAAGGGCACAGATTGAGAACCACTGTATTAGTGGTCTGCAAACTGTAGTCCTCCAGATGTTACAAAACTACAACTCCAAGCATGCTGGGAGTTGTAGTTCGGCAACATCTGGCTCTAAAGATGTTGCCAACTACTACTCCCAGCATGCTTGAGAATGCTGAGAGTTGTGGTTTTGCAACAACTGGTGGCACATTGGTTGGGAAACATTGTCTGTTTCCTAACTCAGTGTTTCCCAACCCGTGTGCCTCCAGCTGTTGCAAAACTATAACTACCAGCATGCACTGATAGACTGTGCATGCTGGGAGTTGTAGTTTTGCAACAGCTGGAGGTCCCCCCCCCCCCCCCCTGTGAATGTACAGGGTACATTCACATGAGCAGGGGCTTACAGTGAGTATCGGGCTGCAAGTTTGCGATGCAGCAAATTTTGCGCGGCAGCTCAAACTCGCTGTAACCCCCCCGCCCATGTGACTGTACCCTAAAAACACTACACTACACTAACACAAAATAAAATAAAAAGTAAAAACCACTACATATACACATACCCCTACACAGCCCCCCTCCCCAATAAAAATGAAAAACATCTGGTACGCCACTGTTTCCAAAATGGAGTCTCCAGCTGTTGCAAAACAACAGCTCCCAGTATTGCTGGACAGCCGTTGACTGTCCAAGCATGCTGGGAGTTTTGCAACAGCTGGAGGCACCCTGTTTGGGAATCACTGGCGTAGAATACCCCTATGTCCACCCCTATGCAAATCCCTAATTCTGGCCTCAAATGCACATGGCGCTCTCACTTTGGAGCCCTGTCGTATTTCAGGGCAACAGTATAGGGTCACATATGGGGTATCGCCCTACTCGGGAGAAATTGCCTAACAAATTTTGGGGGGCTTTTTCTCCTTTCACCCCTTATGAAAATGTGAAGTTGGGATCTACACCAGCATGTTAGTGTAAAAAAATAAATTTTTTACACTAACCTGCTGGTGTTGCCCTATACTTTTCATTTTGACAAGAGGTAAAAGGGAAAAAAGCCCCCAAACTTTGTAATGCAATTTCTCCTGACTACGGAGATACCCCATATATAGTTACATAGTTACATAGTTAGTACGGTCGAAAAAAGACATATGTCCATCAAGTTCAACCAGGGAATTAAGGGGTAGGGGTGTGGCGCGATATTGGGGAAGGGATGCGATTTTATATTTCTTCATAAGCATTAATGTTATTTTGTTCCAGGAATGTATCTAATCCTGTTTTAAAGCTGTTAATTGTTCCTGCTGTGACCAGTTCCTGAGGTAGACCGTTCCATAAATTCACAGTCCTCACGGTAAAGAAGGCGTGTCGCCCCTTGAGACTAAACTTTTTTTTCTCCAGACGGAGGGAGTGCCCCCTCGTCCTTTGGGGGGGTTTAACCTGGAACAGTTTTTCTCCATATTTTTTGTATGGGCCATTAATATACTTATATACGTTTATCATATCCCCCCTTAAACGTCTCTTCTCAAGACTAAACAATTGTAACTCCTTTAATCGCTCCTCATAGCTAAGATGTTCCATGCCCCATATTAGTTTAGTCGCGCGTCTCTGCACCCTTTCCAACTCTGCAGTGTCCCTTTTATGGACAGGTGACCAAAACTGAACAGCATATTCCAGGTGAGGCCGTACCAATGCTTTATAAAGGGGGAGTATTATGTCCCTGTCCCTTGAGTCCATGCCTCTTTTGATACATGACAATATCCTGCCGGCTTTGGAAGCAGCAGCCTGACATTGCATGCTATTCTGTAGTCTGTGATCTACAAGTACACCCAGATCATTCTCGACCAGTGACTCTGCCAGTTTAATCCCCCCTAAGACATACGATGCATGCAGGTTATTAGTACCCAGATGCATAACTTTACATTTATCCACATTGAACCTCATTTGCCAAGTGGATGCCCAGACACTTAGTCTATCCAAGTCATCTTGTAACTTATACACATCCTCTATAGACTGTACCGTGCTACAAAGCTTGGTGTCATCTGCAAAGATAGAAACAGAGCTGTTAATACCATCCTCTATATCATTGATAAATAAATTAAACAACAGCGGTCCCAGTACTGAACCTTGGGGTACACCACTAATAACCGGGGACCAATCAGAGTACGAATCATTGACCACCACTCTCTGGGTACGATCCATGAGCCAGTGTTCAATCCAGTTACAAACTAAAATTTCCAAACCCAAAGACCTTAACTTACCTGTCAGACGTCTATGAGGGACAGTATCAAATGCTTTAGCAAAATCCAGAAACACTATATCCACAGCCATTCCTCTGTCAAGGCTTCTACTCACCTCTTCATAAAAGCAAATTAGATTGGTTTGACAACTTCTATCCTTAGTAAACCCATGCTGGCTATCACTTATAATACAATTATCTCCTATGTATTCCTGTATGTAATCCCTTATAAGTCCTTCAAACAATTTACCCACAATGCACGTTAAACTTACCGGTCTATAGTTTCCTGGGGAAGACCTAGAGCCCTTTTTGAAGATTGGCACCACATTCGCCTTGCGCCAGTCCCTTGGCACAATACTAGACACCAGAGAATCTCTAAATATCATGAACAGGGGTACAGATATTACTGAACTTACCTCTCTAAGAACTCTTGGGTGCAATCCATCCGGTCCTGGGGATTTGCTTACATTTATATCACTTAACTTACCTTGTACCATCTCTACATTAAGCCAGTTCAGTACATTATATGATGTGTTACCAGCACTAACCTGGCCAATGTCAGCTCCTTCTTCCATAGTGTATACAGAACTAAAGAACCCATTCAGTAGCTCCGCCTTCTCTTGATCGCCTGTGACAACCTCCCCATTATCATTATTAAGGGGTCCTACATGCTCTGTCCTTGGTTTTTTTGCATTTATATATCTAAAAAAATATTTAGGATTAGTTTTGCTTTCTTTGGCCACCTGTCTCTCATTTTGAATTTTTGCTGTTTTTATCACATTTTTACAGATTTAATTAAGCTCCTTGTACTGTTTAAATGTTATAGCTGACCCATCAGATTTGTATTTTTTGAAGGCTATTTTTTTGTTGTTTATTGCTCTTTTAACATCATGTGTCAGCCATGTAGGATTTAGTTTCAATCGTTTATATTTGTTCCCCTTTGGTATATATTTAGCTGTATAGTTATTTAGAGTTGATTTAAAGATGTCCCATTTACCTTCTGTATCAGTATTTGAGAACACCTCCCCCCAGTCTATGTCCTGTAGTGCAGCCCTCAGCCCAGGGAAATTTGCCTTTTTAAAGTTATATGTTTTTGCCTTCCCCGTCTGTCTTTGTTTTCTACATTTTAAGTCAAAAGTAACTATATTGTGGTCGCTATTACCAAGGTTTTCCCGCACAGTTACATTACCAACCAGCTCTGCGTTGTTGGAAATTATCAGATCCAACAAGGCATCACTTCTTGTTGGGTCCTCCACAAACTGGCCCATAAAATTATCCTGCAATAAATTTAGGAATTGTCGCCCCTTTGTAGTTTTAGCCAACCCCGGACCCCAATCTACCCCGGACCCCAATCTATATGTGGGCGCAAAGTGCTCTGGGGGCGCACAACAAGGCCCAGAAGGGAGAGTGCGCCATGTACATTTGAGGTGATTTGCACAGGGGTGGCTGATTGTTACAGCGGTTTTGACAAACGCAAAAAAAACTAAACCCCACATGTGACCCCATTTCGGAAACTACACCCCTCACGGAATGTAATGAGGAGTGCAGTGAGAATTTACCCCCACCGGTGTCTGACAGATCTTTGGAACAGTGGGCTGTGCAAATTAAAAATTTTGTACAGCCCACTGTTCCAAAGATCTGACAGACACCAGTGGGGGTAAATGCTCACTGTACCCCTTGTTACGTTCCTCAAGGGGTCTAGTTTCCAAAATGGTATGCCATGTGGGGGTTATTTTGCTGTCCTGGCACCATAGGGGCTTCCTAAATGCGACATGCCCCCCGAGCAAAATTTGCTCTAAAAAAGCCAAATATGACTCCTTCTCTTCTGAGCATTGTAGTTCGCTCGTAGTGCACTTCAGGTCAACTTATGGCGTACCTCCATACTCAGAAGAGATGGGGTTTCAAATTTTTGGGGGTATTTTTTGCTATTAACCCTTGCAAAAATGTGAAATTTGGGGGGAAACACCCATTTTAATGAAATTTTTTATTTTTTTTGTTACGTATGCAAAAGTCGTGAAACCCGTGTGGGGTATTAAGGCTCACTTTATTCCTTGTTACGTTCCTCAAGGGGTCTAGTTTCCAAAATGGTATGCTATGTGGGTATTTTTTGCTGTCCTGGCACCATAGGGGCTTTCTAAATGCGACATGCCCCCGAGCAAAATTTGCTCTCAAAAAGCCAAATATGACTCCTTCTCTTCTGAGCATTGTAGTTCGCTCGTAGTGCACTTCAGGTCAACTTATGGGGTGCCTCCATACTCACAAGAGGTGGGGTTACAAATTTTGGGGGGTATTTTCTGCTATTAACCCTTGCAAAAATGTGAAATTTGGGGGAAATCACACATTTTAGTGAAATTTTATTTTATTTTTTTACATATGCAAAAGTCGTGAAACACATGTGGGGTATTAAGGCTCACTTTATTCCTTGTAACGTTCCTCAAGGGGTCTTGTTTCCAAAATGGTATGCCATGTGGGTATTTTTTGCTGTCCTGGCACCATAGGGGCTTCCTAAATGCAACATGCCCCCCAAAAACCATTTCAGAAAAACGTACTCTCCAAAATCCCCTTGTCACTCCTTCGGTTCTGAGCCCTCTACTGCGCCCGCCGAACACTTTACATAGACATATGAGGTATGTGCTTACTCGAGAGAAATTGGGCTACAAATATAAGTATACATTTTCTCCTTTTACCCCTCGTAAAAATTCAAAAATTGGGTCTACAAGAACATGCGAGTGTAAAAAATGAAGATTGTGAATTTTCTCCTTCACTTTCCTGCTATTCCTGTGAAACACCTAAAGGGTTAAAAGGCTGACCGAATATCATTTTGTATACTTTGGGGGGTGCAGTTTTTATAATGGGGTCATTTGTGGGGTATTTCTAAGATAAAGACCCTTCAAATCCACTTCAAACCTGAACTGGTCCCTGAAAAATAGTGAGTTTGGAAATTTTGTGAAAAATTGGAAAATTGCTGCTGAACTTTGAAGCTCTCTGGTGTCTTCCAAAAGTAAAAACTTGTCAATTTTATGATGCAAACATAAAGTAGACATATTGTATATGTGAAAAAAAAATTAAAATATTTTGAATATCCATTTTCCTTACAAATAGAGAGCTTCAAAGTTAGAAAAATGCAAAATTTTCTAATTTTTCATAAAATTTTCAAATTTTTCACCAAGAAAGGATGCAAGTTACAAATTTTTTTTACCACTATGTTAAAGTAGAATATGTCACGAAAAAACAATCTCGGGATCAGATTGATAACTAAAAGCATTCCAGAGTTATTAATGTTTAAAGTGACAGTGGTCAGATGTTCAAAAAATGGCCGGGTCCTAAGGTGTAAAATGGCTGGGTCCTTAAGAGGTTAAACAAAACTGACAATGCACTCTTCCGAATTATTACGCACAGTAAGTTTCAAAACGCTTCATAGGGTTGTAAAGAACTGAAAATTGTCATTTGTTGTGTTTGCAGCATATTTACTAAAATCAAAAGCTATTTCAATCAAACGTTTAACAACATTTTAACTTTTTAAACATTTTAACAGGTCACGTTACATTTTAACATAGGACCCCTTATTTGATAGGAGCTTCACAAGTCTTGCATCCATTGAACTTGTGAGTTTTTGGATAGTTTCTACTTGAATTTGCTTGCAAGATGTCAGAATAGCCTCCCAGAGCTGCTGTTTGGATGTAAACTGCCTCCCATCCTCAGATCATTTGCTTGAGGATACTCCAAAGGTTTCTCAATAGGACTGAGTTCATGGGAGGATGGAGGCCAAACCATGACTTTCTCTCCTTTTATCCCCATAGCAGCCATTGATGCAGATGTATTCTTTTCAGCATGAGATGCTGCATTGTCATGCATGACAATACCATTCTTCTGTACCAGGGAAGAAAGTGGTCAGTCAGGAACTCCACATACTTTGCAGAGATCATCTTTACACCTTGGGGGACCCTAAAGGGGCTGACCAGCTCTCTTCTTATGATTCCAGCCCAAAACATGACTCCACCACCGTCTTGCTGATGTTGCAGCCTTTTCGGAACAGGGTGGCCGTCCACCAACCATCCACTACTCCATCCATCTGCACCATCCAGGGTTGCACGGCACTCATCAGTGAACATGACTGTTTGAAAATTAGTCTTCATCTATTTCTCTGCCCAATGCAGCCATTGCTGCTTATGAGCATTGGTTAGTGGTGGCCAAATATAAGGTTTATGCACAATTGCAAGACTCTGGAGGACTCTACACCTTGATGTCCATGGGACTCTAGAGGCCCCAGCAGCTTCAAATATCTGTTTGCTGCTTTGTAATGGTATTTTTGCAGCTGCTCTCTTAATCCGATGCATGGATCTGGCAGAAATCTTCCGCAATTTGCCTTTATCTGCAAGAACCCGTCTGTGCTCTGAATCATCCAAAAATCTCTTAATGGCGCGATGATCATGCTTAAGTTTTTGTGAAATATCTAATGTTTTCATACCTCGTCCAAGGCATTGAACTGTTTCACTCTTTTTCGCAGCAGAGAGATCCTTTTTCTTTCCCATTTTGCTTGAAAATGGTGCTCTGCTTAACCTTTTAAGGGTGCCGGGCGTATGCATACGCCCTGCATCCCGAATCCTTAAGGACGTGGGGCATATGCATACGCCCGTGGAAATTCCGGCCCTCGCCGCTAGCCGGTTGTGGACCTAACCGGCCTGCTGAAGTCATTCAGCAGGCATCCCGGCACATCACCCAGGGGGGTCTAGAGACCCCCCCCCCCCCCCATGTCGGCGATCGCAGAAAATCGCATGTCAAATCAGACATGCGATTTTCTGTTATTCCGGGCTGATCGGATCTCTGGTGACCCGATCACCCGGAAAATAGGGATGATCGGAGCTGTCAGCCCTGATCAACCTGAGGGATAGGATCGAGGTTGCAGTGCTACGATCTCCTGCTATCCCCTGCCATTGGTCAGAACTGATTCTGACCAATGGCAGGGCAGGACAGTGGGTTGCCATGGCAACCCCCCATTCTGCCCACCCCTGGATGTCGAGGGGAACATGAGGAGAAGATGGAGGCCGGTACCTGGAGGAGTAGATGCCTTTGGACCCCCGATCGTCGCTGGAGACTGCTGGATCCTGGCTCAGGTAGGGAAACTACGGTGGGGGAAATGAGAGTGAAAGTAAAGTGATCTTTACTGTGGCAACCACTAGGAAGGCCAAACTACATATCCCAGCATGCCCAGACAGCCAAAGGCTGTCCAGGCATGCTGGGAGTTGTAGTTTTGCAACATCTGGAGGGTCACAGTTTGGAGACCACTGTTACAGTGGTGCCCAAACGGTAGCCCTCCAGATGTTGCCAAACTACAACTCTCAGCATGCCTAGACTGCCCAGGCATGCTGTAAGTTGTAGTTCTGTAACATCTGTCCCTTCAGATTTTGCAATTTTCATGAAATTTTTGAAAATTGCTGCTCTACTTTGAAGCCCTCTAATTTTTTCAAAAAGCAAAATTATGTCCATTTTATGATGCCAACATAAAGTGGCCATATTGTACTTGTGAATAAAAATAAAATTTAGAGAGCTTCAAAGTTAGAAAAATGCAAAATTTTAAAAATTTTCATGACATTTTGGGACTTTTCACCAAAAAAGGATGCAAGTAACGCTGAAAATTTACCACCAAAATAAAGCAGAATATTTCACGAAAAAACGATCTCAGAATCAGATCAGATCAGGTCAGAATTGCAAAAAAGGGCTCAGTCCTTAAGGTGAAAAAGGTCTGTGTCCTTAAGGGGTTAATAATGTGGAACACCCACCTTTAGTAGTTTTCCTTAAATTGGGCTCACCTGGCAATCTAATTATCACAGGTGTCTGAGATTGTTTTCAGTGATCAAAAGAGCCCTGAGACACAATGCCATCCATAAACTGAAAAACTAAATATTTAATCTTTGTGACACTTAAATATAACTTGTATAATAATTTGGAACAGGGTGTAAATGAAAAAGCTGACCCCCCCCCCTCCCCCCTCAGATTTGTATTTTTTAAATGCAATTTTTCTGTTGTTTATTGCTCTTTTAAACATCAGTTGTCAGCCATGTAAGATTGTGTTTTAATCGTTTATTCTTGTTCCCTTTAGAAAAAAATCTAGCTGTATAATTATTCAGTGTTGATTAAAAAATTTCCCATTTATTGTCTGTACCAGTATTTGAGAACACCTCCTCCCAGTCTGTCCTGAAGTGCAGCTCTTAGCCCAGGGAAATTTTGCCTTTTTAAAATTATGTTTTTGCTCTCCCAACCTGTCTTTGTTTTCTACACTTTAAAGGGGTACTCCTGTGGAAAACTTATTTTTTTTATTTTATTTTTTTAAATCAACTGGTGCCAGAAAGTTAAACAGATTTATAAATTACTTCTTTTAACCTCCTGAGCGGTATTCCCGAGCGTGACTCGGGGTTAATTTTCCCTGCTAGGATCGGTAACCCCGAGTCACACTCGGGGTAGAATTACAGAGTTCCCGGCCGGGCTGCACGATATATCGCAAAAGCAATGCGATATAGCGATGCGGCCCCCGGGAAAACTTGCGATTATCTGCTCTGGTCGGCTCCCGTTGCGGGGGCCGGCCAGAGCAGGTAAAGAAAAATACTAAAAGTCAGTGTTTCCCTACCAGGGGGCCTCCAGCTGTTGCAAAACTACAACTCTCAGCATGCCCGAACAGCCAAAGGCTGTCCGGGCATGCTGGGAGTAGTAGTTTCACAACAGCTGGAGGTACCCTGTCAGAAAAACACTGAGCTAAATGTAAAAGGAAAAAGTAGTAAAATAAAAAAACCTTTTGCTCACCTAGTCCCGGTCCCTGAAGATGTCGTTCCCCTCCGTGCGCTCTGGTCCCTGCTCTATTCATCTTACAGGACCTTTCACTTTTCAGCCAATCACAGGCCGCAGTGGTGTAAAGCCTGTGATTGGCTGAAGGGGAAAGGGCTTGTTCTGCAGCAAATACACTAGGTTTGAAATCTGCCCGGCAAACCCAGCGTATGCTGCTGCAGGACAAGGTGACAAGGGGGGGGGGGAAGAATGTGACAAAGGGGGGAATGTTACAGAGGGGGGGGGGGGGATGTGACAGGGGGAAATGTGACAAGGGGGGGGGGAAATGTGACAAGGGGGGAATGTGACAGGGGAGGGGGAATGTGACATGAAGGGGGGATGTGACAAGGGGGGGATTTGACAGGGGGAGGGGAATGTAACATGAGGGGGGGGGAATGTGACAAGGGGGGGAATGTGACAAGGGGGGGGGGGAAGAATGTGACAAGGAGGGGGGAGAATGTGACGGGGGGATGTGACAAGGGAGAGGGGAATGTGATGGGGGAGATGTGAGATTCAGTGCAAAAAATTGTACCGCTTTTGGTACAAATTTCAAGAAAGAATAATTTCAGTACTTTTTAGGGGCTGTATACTACAGAGGAAATGCTTTTCTTTTTGGATTTCTCTTCTGTCACGACCACAATGCTCTCTGCTGACCTCTGCTGTCCATTTTAGGAACTGTCCAGAGCAGCATATGTTTGCTATGTGGATTTTCTCCTGCTCTGGACAGTTCCTAAAATGGACAGCAGAGGTAAGCAGAGAGAACTGTGGTCTTGACAGAAGAGAAATCTAAAATCAGTTTAACTTTCTGGCACCAGTTGATTTAAAAAAAAAAAGTTTTCCACGGGAGTACCTCTTTAAGCCAAAAGTATCTATATTGTGGTCGCTATTACCAAGGTTTTCATGGACAGTTACATTCCCAACTGGCTCTGCATTGTTAGAAATGACCAGATCCAACAGAGCATCACTTCTTGTTGGGTCCTCCATAAACTGGTCCGGGCCAAAAAGTTATCCAGCAATACATTTAGGAATTGTCTCCCCTTTACAGTTTTAGCTAAACCCTGACCCCAATCTATATCTGGATAGTTAAAATCTCCCATTATTACCACTGTGCCTGCCTGGGCAGCCCTCTCTATCTCTTCAGTGGTGTTTGGGGGGTCTATAGATTACACCAAAAATTATCTTTTAAGTGTTTCCTTCCTTTTGTAATTCTACCAACAGGGATTCCACAGCCTCAGAATCATCACACACTATGGCATCGTTCACACTGACTTTCATACTGCTGTTCATACATAAATACTCCACCACCTTTCCTGTTTACCCTGTCCTTGCAAAACAGTGTAAAACCCCCGCAGATTGACAGCCCAGTCATGCGAGGAGTCCAGTCATGTCTCGGTGACCCCAACTATATCCATGTGTTCCTCCAGTATTCAGGCCTCAAGCTCCCCCATTTTATTTGCTAGACTTCTGGCATTTGTGAACATACACTTTACATTTCCATCTAGTTTTACACACTCAATCTCATTAGTGGAATTTTTTTTAATTATTGGAGCTAATGGGATTTTTTGAGTTATTGGTGCTAATTGGATTTGAGTTATTGTGGCTACATTTATTTTGGCTACATTCATTTTTTCACCACTGGTTTGTAACACGTGAATCTCCTTATCCACTGCTCTTATCTTCCCCTCACAGGTCTCCTCCACCCACCATTATGTACTGACCCCTCTCTAACCTATCTGCTGCTCTGTCTGCTTGATTTGCTTTACCTAGTTTAAATACTCTGCCACCCTTTCTTGGATTCTCTCCCCAGCACGGCGGACCCCCTTCTATTCAGGTGCAAATTATCTGTAGGATAAAAGTTTGTACCCCATTGAAAAGTCAGCCCAGTGCTCTAAGTACCCAAACTCTTCCCCCTTACACCACGACTTAAGCCATGCATTTAACTCCCTAAGCTTTCGCTGTCTTTCCTGCGATGCGCATGGCACAGGCAATATTCCAGAGAATACAACCTTAGAGGTCTTTCCCTTCAGCTTGGCACCTAGTTCTTTATAATTATTCTTTAAGGAATTCCACCTACCATGTAAACTGTCATTGGTTAACACATGGACCCAGACAGCTGGGTCATCCCCAGCACCCCCTCCCCCAAGTAATTTGTCCACCTTTTCCACCACATGCCGAACGCTGGCAGCAAAGGAGACAGCAAACCAATCGGTTGAGGCGGTCTTGGCGACAAATTATTTTATCCGTCTCCCTGATTATACAATCCCCTACAACCACTAACAGTCTTGGCCTACCTGCGTTACCATCTCCTGCACTACTAGTTGTTAGGCTGTTGGGAAAACCAGTATCCACTAGGGTTGCCATCTCTGATAATGAGGCCCTCGCATCATCACCACAATTGGCAATATTGCTTAGGAGCTCAGAAGCAGATGTGGCCTTCCTTTTCCTTACTATATTAACCTAGTTCCCTCCTTGGACCTCCTGGCTAATTTCTCAAACCTCCATATCTACCCCACTAACTGCTTGCTCTGTAAGCAGTTTGCTCTTTTCAAGATTGTCAATCGCCCTCATTGTTGCATTTTGCTCCTCTAGACGTTGCTAGACTCTGGAGGACTCTATACCTTGATGTCCATGGGACTCTAGAGGCACCAGCAGCTTCAAATATCTGTTTCCTGCTATGTAATGGTATTTTAGCACCTGCTCTCTTGTTCCGATGCATGGACCTGGAAGAATTCTTCCTCCTGATCAAGGTACATGCGCTGTATGGCGTGCATACTATCTGTCAATACCGGCACACAGTTCACCAACATAATGCGCCTGCGCACAACCCTGAAAACCGGGCATGCGCCTGTGTGCATATAAGTTCTCACTATGTCCACAGTGCATGCCTCCACCAACGGAGAGCAGTAATATGGATCCATATACCTTATATCCCTCTAATAAACCATTGTAACACCACCTAGTGTCAAACTGTTATCATTATTTGCCCATAATATTACAACATATTTGTCAAGAAGAAAATAAATAATGAAATTGTCACGATTCGGCTGGCTGGAGGTGGATCCTCTGTGCCAGAGAGGGATTGGCGTGGACCGTGTTGGTGGACCGGTTCTAAGTTGCTACTGGTATTCACCAGAGCCCGCCGCAAAGCGGGATGGTCTTGCAGCGGCGGTAGCAACCAGGTCGTATCCACCAGCAACGGCTCAACCTCTCTGACTGCTGAAGATAAGCGCGGTACAAGGGAGTAGACAAGAGCAAGGTCGGACGTAGCAGAAGGTCAGGGCAGGCAGCAAGGATCGTAGTCAGGGGCAACGGCAGGAGGTCTGGAACACAGGCTAGGAACACACAAGGGAACGCTTTCACTGGCACAATGGCAACAAGATCCGGTGAGGGAGTGCAGGGGAAGTGAGGTATAAGTAGGGAGTGCACAGGTGATAACACTGATTAGGCCTGCTGCGCCAATCAGTGGCGCAGTGGCCCTATAAATTGCAGAGACCCAGCGCGTGCGCGCCCTAAGGAGCGGGGCCGCGTGCGCCGGGACAACACAGACGGGGAACGGGTCAGGTACGGGAGCCGGGATGCGCATCGCGAGCGGGCGCCTCCCGCATCGCGAATCGCATCCAGGCTGGGAGTGATATTGCAGCGCACCCGGTCAGCAGGTCTGACCGGGGCGCTGCGAATGAGAGGATGCTGCGAGCGCTCCGGGTAGGAGCGGGGACCCGGAGCGCTCGGCGTAACAGTACCCCCACCCCCCTTGGGTCTCCCCCTCTTCTTGGGGCCTGAGAACCTGAGGATAAGACTTTTGTCTAGGATGTTGTCCTCAGGTTCCCAGGATCTCTCCTCTGGGCCACAGTTTTCCCAATCCACTAAAAAAAATCTTTTACCTCTGACAGTCTTGGAGGCCAGAATCTCCTTCACGGAGAAGACGTCAGATGAACCGGAAACAGGAGTGGGAGAAACAACTTTGGGAGAGAAGCGGTTAATGATGAGTGGTTTAAGGAGAGAGACATGGAAGGCATTGGGAATACGGAGAGAAGGAGGAAGAAGGAGTTTGTAAGAGACAGGATTAATCTGGTACAAGATTTTGAAAGGACCAAGATAGCGTGGTCCCAGTTTGTAACTAGGGACACGAAAGCGGACATATTTAGCGGAGAGCCATACCTTGTCTCCGGGAGCAAAAATGGGGGGAGTTCTTCTTTTTTTTATCAGCAAATCTTTTCATCCGGGATGAAGCCTGTAAAAGAGAATTTTGGGTTTCTTTCCATATGGTGGAAAGATCACGAGTCACTTCATCCACAGCGGGCAAACCAGAGGGCAAGGGAGTAGGGAGGGGAGGAATAGGGTGACGGCCGTACACCACGAAAAATGGGGATTTAGCAGAAGATTCGGAGACTCTGAAGTTGTATGAGAATTCGGCCCATGGTAGAAGATCTGCCCAGTCATCCTGGCGGGAGGAAACAAAATGCCGTAAATAGTCACCCAGGACCTGATTAATTTTTTCTACTTGCCCATTGGATTGGGGATGATAAGAAGAAGGGAAGTTTAATTTGATCTTGAGCTGTTTACAGAGGGCCCTCCAGAATTTAGACATGAATTGGACGCCTCTATCCGAGACGATATGTGTGGGCAAACCGTGAAGGCGAAAAATGTGTACAAAAAATTGCTTTGCCAACTGAGGCGCTGAAGGAAGACCAGGAAGAGGAATAAAATGTGCCATCTTGGAAAGTCGATCAACGACCACCCAAACAACTGTGTTGCCACGGGATGAGGGCAAGTCCGTAATAAAGTCCATACCAATCTGTGACCAAGGCTGTTCAGGAACAGGCAGAGGATGAAGAAGACCAGCAGGCTTCTGGCGAGGAGTCTTATCCCGGGCACAGACAGTACAGGCCCGCACGAAATCAACAACATCAGTCTCCAGAGTCGGCCACCAATAAAATCGAGAGATGAGTTGCAAGGATTTTTTGATGCCCGCATGGCCTGCGAGGTGGGAGGAGTGTCCCCATTTGAGAATCCCGAGACGCTGGCGTGGAGAAACGAAGGTCTTCCCTGGAGGAGTTTGCCTGATGGAAGCTGGAGAAGTGGAGATCAGACAGTCCGGAGGAATGATGTGTTGCGGAGAGACCTCTACTTCAGAGGCATCAGAAGAACGAGAGAGGGCATCGGCCCTAATGTTCTTGTCAGCAGGGCGAAAATGGATTTCAAAGTTAAAACGGGCAAAGAACAACGACCACCTAGCCTGGCGAGGGTTCAGTCGTTGGGCAGACTGGAGATAGGAGAGATTCTTGTGATCAGTGTATATGATAACTGGAAATTTTGATCCCTCCAGCAGGTGCCTCCATTCCTCAAGCGCCAATTTAATGGCCAGTAGTTCTCGATCACCAATGGAGTAGTTTCTCTCCGCCGGAGAGAAGGTCCTAGAAAAAAACCCACAAGTAACAGCATGCCCGGAAGAATTTTTTTGTAGGACAGCTCCAGCTCCCACAGAGGAGGCATCTACCTCCAATAGAAAGGGTTTAGATGGGTCAGTTCTGGAGAGCACGGGAGCAGAAGAAAAGGCAGACTTGAGATGTTTAAATGCGTCATCCGCTTGGGGAGACCAGGACTTAGGATTGGCATTTTTCTTGGTTAAAGCCACGATAGGGGCCACAATAGTGGAGAAGTGTGGAATGAATTGTCTGTAATAATTGGCGAACCCCAAAAAACGTTGGATAGCATGGAGTCTGGAGGGGCGTGGCCAATCTAAGACGGCAGAAAGTTTATCAGGGTTCATTTGTAGTCCCTGGCCAGAGACCAAGTATCCTAGGAAAGGAAGAGATTGACATTCAAAGAGACATTTCTCCATTTTGGCATAAAGTTGATTGTCCCGAAGTCTCTGAAGAACCATGCGGACATGCTGGCGGTGTTCTTCTAAGTTGGCAGAAAAAATCAGAATATCGTCCAGATAAACCACAACACAGGAATATAGGAGATCACGAAAAATTTTATTAACAAAGTCTTGGAAGACGGCAGGGGCGTTGCACAGGCCAAAGGGCATGACCAGATACTCAAAGTGTCCATCTCTGGTGTTAAATGCAGTCTTCCATTCGTCCCCCTCCCTGATGAGAATGAGATTATAAGCACCTCTTAAGTCCAGTTTGGTAAAGATGTGGGCGCCTTGTAGGCGATCAAAGAGTTCCGAGATAAGAGGTAAGGGGTAGCGTTTTTTTACCGTGATTTTATTAAGTCCGCGGTAATCAATGCAAGGGCGTAGGGAGCCATCTTTTTTGGACACAAAAAAAAATCCAGCTCCGGCAGGAGAGGAGGACTTGCGGATAAACCCCTTTTTTAAATTCTCCTGGATGTACTCTGACATGGCTAGAGTCTCTGGAGCAGACAGAGGATAGATTCTGCCCCGGGGTGGAGTAGTACCCGGGAGGAGGTCAATAGGACAGACATAAGGCCTGTGAGGAGGTAAAGTCTCTGCTTGCTTTTTGCAAAAAACATGAGCATAGTCCATATAAGCCTTAGGAAGACCGGATACCGGGGGAACCACAGGGTCACGACAGGGAGTACTGGGAACTGGTTTAAGACAGTCCCTGTGACAAGAAGTACCCCAGTTCTTGATTTCTCCTGTGGACCAATCAAGGGTTGGGGAATGGCATTGAAGCCACGGTAATCCAAGAAGAATTTCTGAAGTGCAGTTGGAGAGGACCAAAAATTCAATTTTTTCGTGATGGGGTCCGATGCACATTAGGAGAGGTTCCGTGCGGTAACGCACGGTACAGTCCAATCTTTCATTGTTAACAGAATTGATGTAGAGGGGTCTGGCGAGACTGGTCACCGGGATGTTGAACCTGTTGATGAGAGAGGCCAAAATAAAATTTCCTGCAGATCCGGAATCCAAGAAGGCCATAGCAGAGGAGAAGGTAGAAGAAGATATCCGCACAGGCACAGTAAGGCATGGAGAAGCAGAGTTCACATCAAGAGCTGTCTCATCTTTGTGCGGAGTCAGCGTACGTCTTTCCAGGCGGGGAGGACGGATAGGACAATCCTTCAATAAATGTTCGGTACCTGCACAGTACAGGCAAAGATTCTCCATGCGGCGTCATGTCCTCTCTTGAGGTGTCAAGCGAGACCGGTCAACTTGCATAGCCTCCACGGCGGGAGGCACAGGAACGGATTACAGAGGACCAGAGGAGAGAGGAGCCGGGGAGAAAAACCGCCTCGTGCGAACAAAGTCCATATCCTGGCGGAGCTCCTGACGCCTTTCGGAAAAACGCATGTCATTGCGGGTGGCAAGATGAATAAGTTCATGCAGGTTAGCAGGAATTTCTCGTGTGGCCAGCACATCTTTAATGTTACTGGATAGGCCTTTTTTAAAGGTCGCGCAGAGGGCCTCGTTATTCCAGGATAATTCGGAGGCAAGAGTACGGAATTGGATGGCGTACTCGCCAACAGAAGAATTACCCTGGACCAGGTTCAGCAGGGCAGTCTCAGCAGAAGAGGCTCGGGCAGGTTCCTCAAAGACACTTCGAATCTCCGTGAAGGAGTGTACAGAGGCAGTGACAGGGTCATTGCGGTCCCAGAGCGGTGTGGCCCATGACAGAGCTTTCCCAGACAGAAGGCTGACTACGAAAGCCACCTTAGACCTTTCAGTAGGAAACTGGTCCAACATCATCTCCAAATGCAGGGAACATTGCGAAAGAAAGCCACGGCAAAACTTAGAGTCCCCATCAAATTTATCCGGCAAGGATAATCGAAGGCTGGAAGCGGCCACTCGCTGCGGAGGAGGTGCAGGAGCTGGCGGAGGAGAAGATTGCTGGAGCTGTGGTAATAGCTGCTGTAGCATCACGGTCAGTTGAGACAGCTGGTGGCCTTGTTGCGCTATCTGTTGCGACTGCTGGGCGACCACCGTGGTGAGGTCGGCGACAACTGGCAGCGGGACTTCAGCGGGATCCATGGCCGGATCTACTGTCACGATTCGGCTGGCTGGAGGTGGATCCTCTGTGCCAGAGAGGGATTGGCGTGGACCGTGTTGGTGGACCGGTTCTAAGTTGCTACTGGTATTCACCAGAGCCCGCCGCAAAGCGGGATGGTCTTGCAGCGGCGGTAGCAACCAGGTCGTATTCACCAGCAACGGCTCAACCTCTCTGACTGCTGAAGATAAGCGCGGTACAAGGGAGTAGACAAGAGCAAGGTCGGACGTAGCAGAAGTTCAGGGCAGGCACCAAGGATCGTAGTCAGGGGCAACGGCAGGAGGTCTGGAACACAGGCTAGGAACACACAAGGGAACGCTTTCACTGGCACAATGGCAACAAGATCCGGCGAGGGAGTGCAGGGGAAGTGAGGTATAAGTAGGGAGTGCACAGGTGAACATACTGATTAAGCCTGCTGCGCCAATCAGTGGCGCAGTGGCCCTTTAAATTGCAGAGACCCGGCGCGCGCGCGCCCTAAGGAGCGGGGTCGCGCGCGCCGGGACAAGACAGACTGGGAACGGGTCAGGTACGGGAGCGGGGATGCGCATCACGAGCGGGCGCCTCCCGCATCGCGAATCGCACCCCGGCTGGGAGTGATATTGCAGCGCACCCGGTCAGCAGGTCTGACCGGGGCGCTGCGAATGAGAGGATGCTGCGAGCGCTCCGGGGAGGAGCGGGGACCCGGAACGCTCGGCGTAACAGAAATACAGTATTACAAAAAAAAAAATGTGTAGAATAAAAAAATAGATCTGTAGTACATGATACTTGCAAATCATTATTGAATAGAGGATTTCATATCAAAATATCACCATCTACAGCAGAATTTTTGGACCTTCGGATCACACAGGAAGAGGGACGTTTGGTTACGAATCTGTTTAGAAACTGTAGTGACTACAAAGATTTCAAACAACAAGCACGTGATCTAACTATACGTTTCTGGGAACGTGGTTACCGGAGAAGACTATTGCGAGAGGGCTTTTGAGAGGGCAGGTAAAGCAGATCAACAAGAATTACTAATGCCATCAAATAAGAAGGATGAGCAAGTGAGATTTATACCAGTTTACAATAACGTAGTATATGTAGTAATTTGAGAGATCTCTTGCAACGTCACCGAAGTATTTTGCTGACGGTAAGGTTCGAAGTGTTATTCCTGCTAAACCATTGATGATGTCACGTCGACGCCGAACCTAAGGGACTTACTCTCATTTTCAGAGACCATTCATGAGTGTTGGAATGGGTCACAAATTCATGGGATCTTTTCCCTGTGGTTGCTCTTAAATTTGTCAGTATATGGAACCAATGGTTGGTTTTACAAATCCAAGA
The DNA here is from genome assembly GCF_029499605.1 of Hyla sarda. Lineage (NCBI taxonomy): Eukaryota > Metazoa > Chordata > Amphibia > Anura > Hylidae > Hyla > Hyla sarda. The sequence continues at coordinate 332,881,395 of NC_079191.1, forward strand.
AAAGGGAAGAGTTTCATGATCAAGAAATACATAAACTGCAAAACAGGTGTGGTCTATGCAATGAAATGTTCCTGCAATAAACTTTCTTCAGGACAAACTAGCCAATAATTGAGAGAGCGCATACAGAAGTATCTCTCGATTATTTCATTATCCAGACGTGATATGGGCCTACAGAGAAATCTTCAATAGCGGAACATTTTTTTGAAGGTCCGTTCTGTTAACTTAACCCCTTAAGGACCAATACAAATAAACCTGTACGCCCCTGAAAGACCAGGCATGTTTTTTCAAATCGGGGATGTCTGTCTTTATTAGAGAATAACTCTGGTAACGTTTCGCCAATCACGATAATTCTGACATTGTTTTTTTGTCACAACTTGTCCTTCATGTACATAGTAAAAGTAAGCCGATATCATTTGTATTTTTTTTTTACAATGCAAAAAATCATGAAATTTTTTAAAAAATTTCGATTTTTTTTGCTATTTTAACACTAATAGGTTGCATATATATATACATACTGACCAAATAGTTTATGAAACTTATACTTTCAGATGTCTACTTTATTTTGACGTCATTTTTTTTGTTTTTAATTAACATTTTAAATTAGTTAGAAATCTAACAATTTAACTTGAAATTTTAAAAATTTTGAAAATTTTAAAAGTACATCTTTTTTTGTGTGCTATGCAAGGTTTGCAGAAATTAAAAGGTAGTAGAACATAGGAACACCCCCCCCAAATGACCCTATTTTAAAAACTAGACCCCTCAAGGTATTCGCTGTACAGTGTACAGTGAGTATTTTAACACCATATTTTTTTGACAGGAATTATTACAAAGTCAGTGTTAAAAATTCGAAATTTGCAATTTTTCACAAATGCATCATTTGGGGGGCATATTTTTTGTACATCACTTCTGATATTGAAAGAAATGCACCCTATATTTTATTTAGCTGCTTGTCCCATGTTCGGAAATACCCCCGCTTTGGCCATATATGGTTCCTTGGCCGCGTGGTAGGACACCGAAGGAGAGGAGCGCCATTTGGCTTTCAGGGCAGAACAGTACCCCCACCCCATAAGTGACCCCATTTATATACCGCACCCCTACAAGTTATTGGCTGCACCAGGGACCATTCTGATTGGTCCTTGGTCGGCTGGCAGTATAACGCGTCTGTCTGTGACAGTTAAGGCTCCTGATGGATATATCCGCCATGTTGTGGGAATAAGCAACCGCTCATGGCGAATATATCCATCACTGCTGCGGCTGGGTAGCTCAGTGTGTCCGCTCATGACTGCTGGCGGGAAATCCGCCGCTATGAGTGGACACACAAAGCTACCCAGCCGCAGCAGGGAGCTCATTACCGTGACTGCTGCATAATGTGTAGGATCACATGGTGGACATCCGCAGCATATTACATGCTGCGGATGTCCGCCAATGCGATCCTACACATTATGCATTTTTTTTATAATTAAATCAATTTAATAAATGTATTTTTAATATATATATATATATATATATATATATATATATATATATATATATATATATATATATATATATATAATTTTTTTTTACACTTATTACATTTTTATTTATTTTTACACTTTTATTTTATTTATTTATTTTTACACTTTTTAATGCTTTGGAATACTTAGTATTCCAAAGCATTATAGTTATATGCTGCCTGCCAGTTTTCACTAGCAGGCAGCATATTAGGACGAGCCTCTGGCATGTCCTTTCAGGCGATACCCAGGGCAGACCTAGGGGTCTTTGTAGGACCCCCGGCTGCCCAGGTATGCAGCAGCACCCCGCGATGCTCCGGGGTGCTGCAGGAGAGACAGAGGGAGCTCCCTCCCTCTGTCAGAACTCCTTACAGCGCGCGGTCACTTCCGACTGCGGCTGTAAGGGTTAAAACTGCCGGGACCGAAGTTTACTTCGGTCCTGGCAGTGCAGCAGGGTCCCGGCTGTGTGATACAGCCGAGTCCCTGCCGCGATCTCGTGGGTGCACTGGGCAGCACCCACGAGAATAATGGACGAGTATAGACGTCCAGGTGCGGGATCGGCCGCCAACCTGGACGTCTATACTCGTCGGTGGTCGTTATCGGGTTAAAGGGGTATTCCAGGCCAAAACTTTTTTTTTATATCAACTGGCTCCGGAAAGTTAAACAGACTTGTAAATTACTTCTATTAAAAAAATCTCAATCCTTCCAATAGTTATTAGCTTCTGAAGTTGAGTTGTTGTTTTCTGTCTAACTGCTCTCTGATGACTCACGTCCCGGGAGCTGTGCAGTTCCTATGTGGATATTCTCCCATCATGCACAGCTCCCGGGATGTGACATCACCATTGAGCAGTTAGACAGAAAACTTCAAAAGCTAATAACTATTGGAAGAATTAAGATTTTTTTAATAGAAGTAATTTACAAATCTGTTTAACTTTCCGGAGCCAGTTGATATATATAAAAAAAGGTTTCGCCTGGAATACCCCTTTAAGAGGATTCAAAGCCGTGGGACTGGAAAGAATTACAGATAGATTGCCTCAAGCGGAATCAAGGTGGATATATATGTTAGAAACTGAAGCACCTCAAGGATTGAATGAAGAACTTTTTTTTTACTGGATTTCTGGGGTATTCTTCATAAAATTCAGTGACTCCTGCTTTGGTGGGCTAACAATTATCCTTTTAAGACCTGTGGAATGTTAGGCTGACCCCTAGATAGGTGGTTCAATTAGCCCTTGTTTTTCCTTCTTTTTTTTTCCCTTTTTTCTCCTTTTTCTTCTTTCTTCTCTTTTTTTCTTCATCTTTGTCTTCTTTTCCCCCCACTTTTCTCTTCTTCTTCCTTTTGTCTACACATTACTGTGGTACGTGGTGAGGTGTTAGTATGAATGGTGAGTGGAACAGGTGAGTAGTGTGTTGTAGTTTTCAGTTGTGGGTCACAATTCACTTTTTTTTGGAAACCTTATTATTTACTTCACAGCAATAAAGTACTTATAATTCTCCTACTATTTTTGTGCACAACTCAAATTGAGATGTTGAGGGGGGTGTATGATATGTGGGGGTCATCTTGGTCTATCGATTTCTCAATGTCTTTGGTAAGTATATAGATATGATCAAATTGATTTAGAATTTTTATATAAACATGTATACACTAATGGTAGGGACATTGGGCCACCACTGGCGGTGTTTGTGTATATTTACCCCCCACATGCATTTAGTTACCCCATTTCTAGTTCTCTTTAACTGTGATTATTTGACATTAGAGGTGTATTATTATCCCTCATATATAATGAGTTACACCAAGCCCATTTTTTTCTAATTGTGATTATTTAATATCCTATGTATATTGTCTGTGCTTATATGCATTTTAGCTAACGATGATACTGATGTAAAAACTGACTTCATTTCGGCTGCATTGACTGGGAACCAGCTACCGGGCCTAGCTAAAAAGGAGCCTGGGTTTGCGGTGACAAACTGTTGGGGCTACAGGTTCGTCTGCTCAACCATCAGATTGATAAAGTAGTCACTGAAAAAAATTCCATTTTAGTGAACCCAACGATGTTAATCTTGATTCCTGAGTCGCCAACAAACTCAGAAATCACGTACTCGTGGTTCGCTAAGTCCAGACAAGTTCACCGGTACCAGTAAATTTGGCTGGGTGGTTTGACTAGTATGAGCGCCAGGGGGACTCAAACTAGCATGGGGCACGGGGTCAGGAGCAAAGGAGGTTTGCGGCCTCCTCCGTCTTTTGTGTCTCCGCCGCCTTGGTGACTCATCCTCAGAAGATGATGAGGAGGACGCGGAAGAAATAAGGAAGGTGGAGGTCTTCCTCGTTCTCTGTGGCGCTTTCAGTGTCGGAGGCAAGTATGGTATATGCCTCCTCTGCCGAAAAGTTCCTGTGGGCCATTTCCCTTCTCTAATTGGGGGTGAAGTGTATGTATGTGTGGGGGAAAACTTTATTGGTGTGTGTGTGCTGCGTGTGGTTTGGTGTGGTGTGATGTGATAAAATAAAAAAAATAAAAAAGACTTTTAGCGCAAAAAGCCCTGGGCCAAAAAGCAAAGCGTTTACTTTATTGGTGGTCTGCACACTGATTAGCGATTGGCGGCAGGGGGTGCAGAAGTCAGTGGGGGGTCCGGCCACTCAGCCCAGAATAGTGGCTGGTGGCACGTACACAGACCCCCACACAAAAAACCTGAAAAATAAAATAAAAAAAATGCTACAACCCGAAAAAAGGCACCGCCTGAACCCAAAAAAACGCTGATCAGTGATAAATCCCTGACAGCGGTGGGGCAGGCCACACACCGTTACGATCTGTCCGTACAGCACATATGACCCCAATGATCCGGAATCGCCGCATAACGCTGGTTTGTATTTACCAGCAATATGCAGTGATCGGCGATGTGCCTGGATGCCTTCTGGGAGTACAGGTATGCCCTGAGTATTTAAAGGGGTATTCCAGGCCAAAACTTTTTTTTATATGTCAGCTGGCTCCGGAAAGTTAAACAGATTTGTAAATTACTTGTATTAAAAAATCTTAATCCTTCCAATAGTTATTAGCTTCTGAAGTTGAGTTGTTGTTTTCTGTCTAACTGCTCTCTGATGACTCACGTCCCGGGAGCTGTGCAGTTCCTATGGGGATATTCTCCCATCATGCACAGCTCCCGGGACGTGAGATCATCACTGAGCAGTTAGACAGAAAACTTCAGAAGCTAATAACTATTGGAAGGATTAAGATGTTTTAATAGAAGTAATTTACAAATCTGTTAAACTTTCCGGAGCCAGTTGAGATAGATATATAGAGAGAGATAGATAAATAAAAGATTTTGCCTGAAATACCCCTTAAAGCATCCCCAAGAGGTTGAGTGCAAATAGTGTTTAAATCACAAAGCAAATATCTTTTAGATGTGCCAAAGTTTGGCGCAATTTAAAGGGGTACTTCACTAAGTCACTGCATGCACAGGAAGAGACGGGGTCCTGTTCTGCAGGGGTCCCAGAGGTTGACAATCCCCCTTCCCCGCAATCAGACACTTATCCCCTATCCAATGGTAGTAAAGTACCCCTTTAAGCCAAAATCACATGGACTATGGAAAAGATATACAGATGGCCTATATATATATATATATGTATATGTATATGTATATATATATATATATATATATATATATATATATATATATATATATAAAATATACACACACACACAATATACAGACCTCCAGTAATTCACTTCTGTTGTAGATTAATAAATAATATTCTATTTGTTATCATTATGATTGATCTTATTAAACTCTTTATAGCACGTACCACATTTAGGATAGGCTACCATCATCAAATCCTCTTCACGTGCTTCAAACGTCTCAATAGTTTGAAATGTTTCAGTATCACATATTGCTGTGGGATACATCACTCCATTGTATGTGAAGAGCAGCTCATCTTTTGGCGTGTTCTTGAATGCGTCAAACGCTTTTTTCATATCTTCAAGAAATGTTAAATTCTTCTCCATTGTGATGTGAACTAGGACTGCACACACTACTGAGAACAGTCTGCTTGGTTTACCTATTATACTTATGTTTACAGGCAAAGGCGGTCATCCAAAGAGGGCAGGCATGAGGGAGGCAGTACTTGTGTTATTGTAGCTCTTAACCTCTTACACTCTGATGGGCAATGAAATCAATATATATCTAATGGAACTACCAGTTATACTTCGGCCTACATGGGCACCATACATTGGATCCTTCATAGAAGAATATTACAGTATAAGGCATAATCACAGCAATTTTACAGCACAAAACTTTGTGTTTTGAAATCCCAAAAGGAGAAACAAGCACTTGGGGCACTCAAGTTTCTTTGTTGGGATTTCATTTGTCTAGGCATTGCTACTCTTTCTACTTGCTAAGCACTATTTTTGAGAAGAGTCTTGGCAGCTGTGGAAAATGGAATTTGGAGGGGTTATTCATAGGATGTATGCACGGTCGCACAGGCAGGGAAGGGGTTACGCATATGGATGAGAGGGGCAGAGCACCTGCCCGGCCGAAGATTACACCAGAGTGCCCGCCCACGCCCCAAGGACCTAATTTGCATACCCCGAAAACGAGCAATAACGGCGGAACGGCGTGGCGGTTCCAGATGCCGTAAGTATCATTTTGCTCAGTATTACCTGCACTACAAGCTTGTATGACAGGTTAGTGCGAGTGATACTGATGACAGATTTGATTTAAACATTTTCACAATGCTGAATCTTAGATATTTATGTCATAACATTTTTAAAAGAAACTGTAGCGTGAATGGCCTTTTTATCCCGAGTCAAGAAATGTTTATGTTATAATGGGGCCCACACATTACTATTTAGAGTGTGGCCAAAGGACTAATATTTCTCCTTGAGGGTGCATCATCAAGAGTGGATCACACAGGCCTTGCATTTAAAACAAAAGTCTTTCCATGCTGGTAATATACACACATATATATATATTGCAAGTTAATATGAAGCGATATAAGTTTTAAAAAGGGAGTTTTCAAGGCATATAAAGTATACTTATCTGCCCCTAGGCTAAGTTTCTACTTGTTTTTTTGGGGGGGAAAAACGTCAAGAAAAACGCCAACTCTGCTGCATGGCGTTTTTCCGGCCAAAAAACGCTGTGGCCAGATGTTAGCTGTAAATCAATGAGAAATCTCTAAATTCTTTTTCCACTTGGCGTTTTTTGCTATCTTTTTTGCGTTTTTTCACTTTTTTAGGGGCGTTTTTCAGCTCCTTGGTGGTTTTTCAAAATCGCAGCATGTTGGGCCACTGGAGTTTTTTTTTTCCTGAAATCATGGTGTTTTTCTCCCATAGAAGTCTATGGGAGTATGAAAACGCCAAGAAAAACGCAATGTGGGTTTTAACTTTTGCATTTTTTCAGGTGGTTTTTATTCTCTTTTGGACTTTAGCTATCCAAAAAAGTGATGGAGATACCTTTTTTAATACAATTTCGTAGGGTACCTGTCACGATGCCGGCTGGCAGGAGGTGGATCCTCTGTGCCAGAGAGGGATTGGCGTGGACCGTGCTAGTGGACCGGTTCTAAGTCACTACTGGTTTTCACCAGAGCCCGCCGCAAAGCGGGATGGACTTGCTGCGGCGGTAGTGACCAGGTCGTATCCACTAGCAACGGCTCAACCTCTCTGGCTGCTGAAGATAGGCGCGGTACAAGGGAGTAGACAGAAGCAAGGTCGGACGTAGCAGAAGGTCGGGGGCAGGCGGCAAGGTTCGTAGTCAGGGTGGATAGCAGTAGTACTGGTACACAGGCTTTGGACACACAAAACGCTTTCACTGGCACAAGGCAACAAGATCCGGCAAGGAAGTGCATGGGAGGAGGTCAGATAAAGGCAGGGAGCAGATGGAAGCCAATTAAGCTAATTGGGCCAGGCACCAATCATTGGTGCACTGGCCCTTTAAGTCTCAGGGAGCTGGCGCGCGCGCGCCCTAGAGAGCGGAGCCGCGCGCGCCAGCACATGACAGCAGGGGACGGGAACGGGTAAGTGACCTGGGATGCGATTCGCGAGCGGGCGCGTCCCGCTGTGCGAATCGCATCCCCGACGGCCATGACAGTGCAGCGCTCCCGGTCAGCGGGACCGACCGGGGCGCTGCGGAGAGAGAGACGCCGTACGCGCTCCGGGGAGGAGCGGGGACCCGGAGCGCTAGGCGTAACAGTACCGTTAAAAAAAAAAAAATAATAATAAAGATACAGTAGTGATGGAAAAAATTGTATTTAACGAAATGTATCTTTTTTTATAACAACATTTTTATAAATTTTTAAACACGGATCAATTTATGTGTGTGGGCAGGGCACTAAAAATATCGCCGACAATAATAAAAATGTAGTATGTGTGTGTTTTTCACTTTTTATTTTTTAGGTGGTACTACTACTCCCAGCATGGAACACACTGTTCCATGATGGAAACAGTAGAACCTGTACTAATTGACAGATCACCCCGGGTCCGTTGCGGGCGGCCGCTCTTCTATGGTCCCCTGCACTGCCGTATACATACACATATTCATATTTCCTGCAGAGAGCTGTGATTGGCCAGATGGTTCCAGCCAATCACAACTCTCTGTGGGAAATATGAATAGGTGTATATCTACGTCAATGCAGTGGACCATAGAAGACCGGCCAGCTGCATCTATACACTATACACGAGGATCACAGCGGGTGTCAGGAGTGACATCCGCTGTGATCTTTCCTTAACTGCAGGTACTACAGCTCCCAACATGGAACAGAGTGTGCTCCATCTTTGGAGTAGTAGTACCTGCAGTTAAGGAAAGATCACATGCGATCGTCCTTTCTATTGCAGACATGCGGAGCGGCTCTATGCAGCACTCGCATCTCTGCTCTGAACTCCGGCCAGTGATGTGAATAGAACATCATTCATTCATATTTCCCGCTGAGAGCTGTGATTGGCTGCAACCATCCGGGCAATCCCCACTCTGAGCGGAAAATATAAATGAGTGATGTTCTATTCACATCACCGGTCGGAGTACAAAGCAGAGATGTGAGCGCTGTATAGAGCCGCTCCGCATCTCTGCTATATTATGGATGATTGCATCGGACAATATGTCTATTAGTACAGGTACTATTACTCCCATCATGGAACAGTCTGTTCCACACTGGGAGTAGTAGTATTACCTAAAAAATTTCCAAAAAAAGAGAAAAAAAAGTGAAACACACACGCACTTTATTAAAAAATAATGGTATAAAAAATATAAATTTTGTTAAATAAATTTTTTTCGTTAAAAAAAAAAAAAAAAAAACGCCAAAGGGGACAAAAATGCAATTTTCAAACAAATGAAAAAACGCCAGAAACAACACCAGAAAAAACGCCAGACGCAGAAAATTGCACTGGCATTCTTTTAGGTGTTTTTTCTTGCGTTTTTTCCAAACAAAAAAAATGCAGGACAAAAAAACAAGTAGAAACTTACCCTAAGGCTAAGTTTCTACCGTATATACTCGAGTATAAGCCGAGTTTATAAGCACAATTTTTCGTGCTGAAAACACCCCCCTCGGCTTATACTCGAGTGAACTCTCCACCCGCAGTGGTCTTCAACCTGCGGACCTCCAGAGGTTTCAAAACTACAACTCCCAGCAAGCCCGGGCAGCCATCGGCGGTCCGGGCTTGCTGGGAGTTGTAGTTTTAAAACCTCCGGAGGTCCGCAGGTTGAAGACCACTGCGGCCTTCCACATCATCCAGCCCCCTCTCACCCCCTTTAGTTCTGTACTGTACTCACCTCCGCTCGGCGCTGGTCCGGTGCCGCAGGACTGTCCGGAGAGGAGGTGGTCCGGTGGGATAGTGGTTCCGGGCTGCTATCTTCACCGGGGAGGCCTCTTCTAAGCGCTTCGGGCCCGGCCCCAGAATAGTCACGTTGCCTTGACAACGACGCAGAGGTACGTTCATTGCCAACATACTTCTGCGTCATTGTCAAGGCAACGCCTCTATTCCGGGCCGGAAGCGCGGAGAAGAGGCGCCCCCAGTGAAGATAGCAGCCCGGAACCACTATCCCACCGGACGACCTCCTCACCGGACAGTCCTGCAGGACCGGACCAGCGCCGAGCGAAGGGGAGTACTGTACAGAACTAAAGGGGGGCGAGAGGGGGCTGGATGATGTCGAAGGCCGCAGTGGTCTTCAACCTGCGGACCTCCGGAGGTTTCAAAACTACAACTCCCAGCAAGCCCGGACAGCCGATGGCTGCCCGGGCTTGCTGGGAGTTGTAGTTTTGAAACCTCTGGAGGTCCGCAGGTTGAAGACCACTGCGGGCGGATGATGACAAGAGGATGATGAAGGGGGGGTGTGGGATGATGAAGGGGGGGATGTGGGATGATGAAGGGGGGGGTGTGGGATGATGAAGGGGGGTGTGGGATGATGAAGGGGGGTGTGTGGGATGATGAAGGGGGTGGGGATGATGACAAGGGGATGATGAAGGGGGGTGGGGATGATGAAGGGGGGGTGTGGGATGATGATGAAGGGGGGTGGGGATGATGACAAGGGGATGATGAAGGGGGTGTGTGGGATGATGACAGGTGATGATGATGAGGGTCTGGATGATGATGAGGGTCTGGATGATGATGACAGGCGGTGATGATGATGAGGATGTTAATGACGGGGGTCTGGATGATGACAGGGGGGGATGATGTATTTCCCACCCTAGGCTTATACTCGAATCAATAACTTTTCCTGGGATTTTGGGTTGAAATTAGGGGTCTCAGCTTATACTCGGGTCGGCTTATACTCGAGTATATACGGTACTTGTTTTTTTTGTCCTGCATTTTTTTTCAACCCAAAAAATGCATGAAAAAATGCCAGTGCAATTTCCTGCGTCTGGTGTTTTTTCTGGCGTTTTTTCATTTGTGTGGAAATTGCACCTTGGCAGTTTTCTTTGGTACCCAAAATTTGTTGGGTACCAAAAAAAAAGGATGCAGTAGTGATGAAAAAAAATGTATTTAACGAAATGTATATATTTTATTACAAAATTGTAATTATTTTTTAATAAAGTGTGTGTCACTTTTTTCCCCTCTATTTTTTAAATTTTTTAGGTAGTACTATTACTCCCAGCATGGAACAGACTGTTCCATGATGGGAGTAGTAGTACCTGTACTAATAGACATATCGCTCCGGGTGTCTGTCGTGACACCCAATGCGATCGTCCACAATATAGCAGAGATGCGGAGCGGCTCTATACAGCTCTTTCATCTCTGCTCTGTACTCCGGCCAGGGATGTGAATAGAACATCCCTCATTCATATTTTACGTCGAGAGTGGTGATTGGCCAGATGGTTGCAGCCAATCACCGCTCTCTGAGGGAAATATGAATGAGTGAGTGGCCGGCCGGAGTACAGTGCAGAGATGCGAACGCAGGAGAAAGCCGCTCAATCTCTGCAATAGGCAGGACGATCGCAGCAGGTGTCAGTAGCGATACCCACTGTGATCTGTTCTTACCTGCAGGTACTACTACTCCCAACATGGAGCACACTCTGCTCCACGCTGGGAGCTGTACTAACTGCATTACTAGACAGATCGCAGCGAGTGTAACTTCTAACACCTGTTGTGATCTGTCTATTAATGCAGGTACTACAGCTCCCAGCATGGAGCAGAGTGTGCTCCATGTTGGGAGTAGTAGTACCTGCAGTTAAGGAAAGATCACAGTGGATGTCACTCCTTACATCCGCTGTGATCCTCCTGTATAATGTAAAGATGTTTGTGGCCACTGACTTATATATACACATATTCCTATTTCCCACAGAGAGCTGTGATTGGCTGGGACCATCTAGCCAATCACAGCTCTCTGTGGGAAATATGAATAGGTGTATATATACGGCAGTACAGGGGACCATAGAAGAGCGGCTGGCCGCATCTATAAATTATACAGGAGGATTGCAACCGGCGATCTGTTAATTAGTACAGGTACTACTACTCCCATCATGAAACAGTGTGTTCCATGCTGGGAGTAGTAGTACTACCTAAAAAAATTAAGAAAAAATGTTAAACACACACACACACTACATTTTTATTATAGTGAGCTACATTTTTAGGTCCCTGCCCGCACACTTAAATTGATCCCTGTTTTAAAAATTTATAAAAATGTTGTTATAAAAAAGATACATTTCGTTAGATACAACCTTTTCCTTCACTACTGTATATTTTTTATTTTTGAATGGTACCCTACAAAATTTTATCAAAAAAGGTATCTCCATTACTTTTTTGGATCGCTAAAGTCCAAAAAAGAATAAAAACCGCTGGCAAAAATGCCAAAGTTAAAACCCACATATCGTTTTTCTTGGCGTTTTTTCACTCCCATAGACTTCTATGGGAGAAAAACGCCACGATTTTGACAAAAAAAAATCGCCAGTGGCTCATCATGCTGCGATTTTGGAAAACCGCCAAAGAGCTGTAAAACACCAAAAAAAGTGAAAAAAAGCCAAAAGGAAAAAAAAAAAAGCCAAAGTGAAAAGTGGAATAAGAATTTTGCGATTTCTCATTGATTTCCAGCTAACATCTGGCCGCAGCGTTTTTTGGCCGAAAAAATGCCATGCGGCAGAATTGGCGTTTTTCTTGGCATTTTTCCCAAAAAAAAAAAAAGTAGAAACTTAGCCTAGTCCTGACCTAATAAATCTAACCCTACTTAATGTAACCCTTGCCCTCGCTGAAATATTAGTTTGGACAGGGGGAGGGATGCAAGCAGAGGTTCTACAACAGTTAACCCCTTAAGGACGAACCCATTTTTTTTAATTTGACATGTATCTCTTTAAATGGTGATAACTTTAGAACGCTTTTTCTGATCGGAGCGATTCTGAGATAGATTTTTTGTGATATGTACTTTATATAAGTGGTGCATTTTTGTTGACACATGCAGCATTTTTTGTGAAAAACTGGAAAATTTCTGGCGACAGCGTGGGCCCCCCGCGCCATAGTGGGTCGGGCCCTGCCTCTAACAATGCCCTGGACCTGTGGCTAATAGCTTGCAGCAATGATCGCGGTGCCTCCGCGCGCTATTAACCCTTTAGACACGGCATTCAAAGTTGAACGCCACGTCTAAAGTGAAAGTAAATCACTGCCGGTTAGCTCAGGGGGCTGTTTGGGATGTCTGCGGCGAAATCACGGCATCCCGAATAGCTCTGGGACATGAGGAGGGTCTCCTACCTTGCCTCCTGGTGTCTGATAGTGAAATGACTGCTCAGTGCCTGAGATCCAGGCATGAGCAGTCAAGCAACAGAATCATTGATCAATGTTTTCCTATGAGAAACCATTGATCAATGTAAAAGATCAGTGTTTGCAGTGTTATAGCCCCCAATGGGAGCTATAACATAGCAAAAAAAGTGAAAAAAAAAAGGGAATAAAGATCATTTAACCCCTCCCCTAATAAAAGTTTGAATCACCCCCCTTTTCCCATTTAAAAAAAAAACTGTGTAAATAAACATATGTGGTATCGCTGCGTGCGAAAATGTCCGAATTATAAAAATATATCATTAATTAAACCGTATGGTCAATGGCGTACGCGCAAAAAAATTCCAAAGCCCAAAATAGTGTATTTTTGGTCCCTTTTTATATCATGAAAAAATGAATAAAAAGCAATCAATAAGTCCAATCAATACAAAAATGCTACCACTAAAAACTTCAGATCACGGCGCAAAAAAATGAGCCCTCATACTGCCCCAAATGTGGAAAAATAAAAAGTTATAGGGGTCAGAAGATGACAATTTTAAACTTATTAATTTTCCTGCATGTAGTTATGATTTTTTTTCAGAAGTACTACAAAATCAAACCTATAAAAGTAGGGTATAATTTTAATCGTATGGACCTACAGAATAAAGAAAGTGTGTCATTTTTACCGAAAAATGTACGGCGTACAAAATTTACAAAATGGCATTTTTTTCAATTTTGTCTCACAATGATTTTTTTTAAATTTTGCCGTAGATTTTTGGGTAAAATGACTGATGTCATTGCCAAGTAGAATTGGTGGCGCAAAAAAATAAGCCGTCATATGGATTTTTAGGTGCAAAATTGAAAGAGTTATGATTTTTTTTAAAGATAAGGAGGAAAAAATGAAAGTGCAAAAACAGAAACACCCCTGGTCCTTAAGGGGTTAATGGTGTACACTGTGTGGTGAAAGTGATATTATATTTATTCTGTGGGTCAGTACGATTATGGCGATACCCATTTTATATAGCTTTCTATGTTCTTTTTACTTTTCTGAGCAAAATTCTTTTTCTGCCATTCATTTTCCAACAGCCGTAACTTTTTTATTTTTTCTCCGACGCCATTGAGTAAAGGCTTTTTTATTTGCGGAATGAGCTGTACTTTTTATTGGTATCATTTTTGCAATATGTGCTACCATTTTGATCTTTTTTTTTTTATTCTGCTATTTCTACCAAAATTGGCAAATTTTGCCCTTTTTTTTTTTACGACGCTTACCGTGGATAATTTACATTATAGTTTTATAGTACACATCATTACGGATGTGGCTATACCTATTATGTATATGATTTGTGTTTTTGATCTTTCTTGGTGATAATACAGGGCTTTTATTGGGAAAGGGGCATTTTTTAAATATATTTTTTTCCACCTGATACTTTTATTTAAGAACTTTTTATAAACTTTTTTTTTACACTTTTTACAGGTTATAATATGCTGCAATACATTTGTACTGCAGCACAGTATGACCCGAGCAGCTGCACACAGTACAGCCTGTGCGATCCAGCCTGTGGCTGGATCTCACAGGCTTCCATAGCAGGCAGACAGGAGGTCATGATCTGACCTCCTGCTGCCATAGCAACCAACACCAACCCGCAATCGTATCTCGGCGCTGCCGTTGGTGAACAGGGGGAGCGCGCTAGATTGATCACAGCATCTATGAGGTTAATGGACCGGCGCGATTGCCCCCCCGGCTACTGCAGATATGATTGACAGCTGGGACCCGCCGCCGATCTCCTGCACTGCCGTATGCATACATCCCAGCGCGTGAACGTGTCGGGTGCTGGGATGTATGCATATGTCTTATAGCGGGAAGGGGTTAAACAATAAATCAGTAAAACTCACGTGTAAACAATATCTCATACTCCTTATTCCAACACGTTTCTCCCATGTTTTTTAATGGGTTCTTCAGTGATGGAGGAGAAATTCAAACATATACAAAGATGCACAGACATAGAAAAAATATGATGAGACAGTATGCTTGAGGTAGAAGCTATGTAAACAACAATAATATACAATATAAAGGATAATATAGAAGAATAAGTACAGAAGCGGGGTTAGTCACATTGATGAAAAGCAACACAAAGTCCCAGTATGCTGTACCATTATAAGTGTTTCTATCCCTTATTAAGATATTGTAGGATATTATAGGGATGATCGCTTAACCTGGGAGATATGTTATAATATCAAAGACTTAGATGGATTGCTTATTATGAAATGACAAGTCCCATTCCAATCACAAATGATGTGACCCCCAGGAGGTGCAACCGGCCGCAAAGTATACATGTAGGGGAGAAAGATGAACTCCCAAAATGGGTGTGATAACAAGAACATCATAAATGTGATCTTATGACAAGGAAGGACAATATCCCAAATGTGAAGCAATGTACACAGATAGTACAGCCGAGCTGGTGTTCCAAGAGAACACTAAGACACGGCCGGCAGTCAATTTATGCTGGGGTTATACACATATTTGTATGTATTTAATGTAATTCATGTCTCTGTAAATATTTTGTAATATTCTTTTGGATAAAGTGTATATTTTAATGCATCTTCAGTGAAACTCACTCTTACAAACAAGGGATCCTTGGACTTTTAGTTGGAGGGAGGTAACTGCAACAGGAAATAGACATTTCACAAAAAGATCAGCAGCATTATGGTGGACTCACAACACAGCTATTTAGCACCAAGACAAGCAGGGGTCCTTTCTAAGCATGTCCATTACTGTCTGGCAGGTAAGTCCTAAAATCACCTTATGGTGGATAACCCCTTTAAAGGTGTGCCTCTATGTAGAGTTTATGGTATTCTCTATGATACCATAGATTCATAAACAGAGATGACCTTTTAAAAAAAACTCTTCATAGAGTCTATACGAGGGTCAGGGCGACGAATAGAGAAGTGCAAGAAAGAACACAGGGCCACTGCATATTAGGTGCATTGTGTAGTGCATAGATCAAAGGGATCTTAGAGAAATATTTGTACTTTCTGAGGGGTGATTCAGACCTTTCTACAGTTTTAACTGGATATCCTAGGGTTACCTTTAGATGTGGGAAAAACTTCTGGACATTCTGGTCAGACGCCACTTCTCAGATCGGGATTCAGTAGTTGTGGCATCTGGAAATCTTCAGTGGTTGGCTCAAATCCATGCAGACAGTGCACCTCCTGTAAATTCCTGATGACCTTTGGATGGTCATACTTACCATATTAGAGAATTTATCAACTGTCAAACAACCGGAGTGGTTTATGTGGTTTTTGCCCTAAATTGTATTGTATAAACACATCAGCCGACACCCAGGTGAGTAGACATGTTCTCACTGTTCAAAGTGGAGAAATTAGGACACTTTCCTTCTGGGTCATCGCAAAGGTGTCTTTGGGTGATGGTATAGTACAAGAGAAAAGATTAGGCTCCCCTTGCATCATACTTTTATTTCATTTTCTTCTTGCTCCCAGCACATGCCTCTTTGTCATTGAACTATGATAGACATTTGTAACTGGAAAGACGTACAGCCTAGAACTGTGAATTATATAATACCCAGTAATCATTGTACGTGTATGACTACATTTAACATCTTTGTCAGTGGCTTTCCATTTTCAGTCCAAAAAATGTATACATTTTTTCATAAAATATAACTGGTCTATTTAATAATCTCATATTTTCCTAGGCCCATGCAGGTATTTTTACAACTCTGGTTTTTACTTAAGATCTCAGAGGTTTTCTAAATACTGTTTTTCTTATCCCCCTGTCCACATTTCTATATGTACTGTATGCACAGGACTATAAAAAGAAACCTTTCAATACGAGCCATCTGATTTTGTGCAGCCCCGAGTATGTAAGCCCAAAGTCCAATGACATGTGTGTGTGTATATATATGTAATAAATGGCCGTGTCCTGGATTTAGACAGGCGCACTATATAGAACTGGGACTCTATACTCTTAGGGCCTATCCACACTATGGAAATTCTGAATGAATTTCCTCCTTGAACTTCAGATTTCCAGAGATAATTCTGTTTGGCCCTATTCATGATCTCTGATATTTGTGTGATAAGTAAAGGGGTAGGAACAATAAACACAGGTATCAACACATTAGTTATAGATCTCTTGTTTATAATCCATGGTGCTCTGGACCACCACACCAGAGCCTTTGTCAGCAGGTTTAATGATTATTGACTGGTTAACCTTAAGCTTCTGAAGAACCTGTTGTTGGTCACAAGACAATTTGAATCTGCCCCTGTCTGTACTCTGGTTCTCATCGCTCATGGCCACTGGGACAAATAATCCTACAGTCATTCTCCTTCCAATCCTGGACTGTATATCACAGATTTGATATACAGGGTATTCCAATCAAATGTTTGGAATGTCTTAAAGCCATTTATGAGAGATTACAGGAATATATTGGAGGTAATAATAAAACTTGCTGGCAATCACCTATAATACTAAGGACAGAAGTTGTCAAACCAATGTAATTTGTTTTTATGAAGAGGTAAGAAGTCTGGTCAGTAGACTTACATGTGTCCTCACCTAAGTGACTTCTTCTGAGACTATGGCATCTTTAGAGCCCAGTTTCTCACAACCTCTGAAGACGTCACTTACGTGACAAAACATGTTAGGGGGATTTGTTAAAGGGGTTCTCTGGTGCTTAGACATCTTATTCCCTATCCAAAGGATAGGGGATAAGATGCCTGATCGCGGGAGTCCCGCCGCTGGGGACCCCGTTTGTAATCAGTCCCCGGAGCGTGTTCACTCCTGGTCTGATTACCGACGACCACAAGGCCGGCGGTGTGTGACTTCCCGCCTCCGCCCCCCTGTGACGTCACGCTCCGCCCCTCAATGCAAGCCTACGGGAGGGGGCGTGACAGCTATCACGCCCCTTCCCGTCGGCTTGCATTGAGCGGTGGAGCATGAGTGGCCTTGTGGTCGTCGGTAATCAGACCCAGAGCGAACACGCTCCGGGGACTGATTACAAACAGGGTGCCGCATGCAAGATCACGGGGGTCCCCAGCGGCGGGACTCCCGCGGTCAGGCATCTTATCCCCTATCCTTTAAGTGTTTTAGCTGCAGCACCATACAGCACTTACTTTCTGGGCACATTCTGAAGGTTTGCTCAGGTTACTGTGAAACATCTAGTGCACTTATAGGGTAACTCATTACTGTAAATATACAATAGTGTAGTAGTCCTGGATTTTTAACCTTTCCTTTCTTTGGCTCTAATATCTTAATTGACAAAATAAAAGTTATGTTTTACATCCACCCCTTATTTGGGACTTTTGATTTAAGTTTTTAGATCTGTAGATCCTAGACTATAGATCAATATGCAATGTTAAGAAGCTACTTTTTATGCTAGCAGTATATATTCACGTATCATAAGAGGCATGGATGCGTAGGACAGGGTCATAAAATGACCACTTTAGAAAGCATTGGTACAGCCTTACCTGGAATATGCTGTTTAGTTTTCGGCTTCAGTTTTTTGAGAAAGGGTGTCCTGGAGCTGGAAAAGTTTTAAAGGCACGCAACTAAACTAATAACGGGCATTGGACATCTTGGTTATGAGGAAAGACTAAAAGAATTGAACTTGTTTAGTCTTGAGAATACACAATTAAGGGGATATGATCAACTTATTTAAAGAGTACCTGTCCTTAAAAGGGTACTCCCCTGGCCAGCATTCGGAACATTTAGTTTCAAACGCTTTGTGTGCGCTGTGGGGGTCGGCCATGCCCCCTCAATGCAAGTCTATGGGAGGGGGCGTGACAGATGTTGGAGCTAAATGTTCTGAACGCAGGCCAGTGGAGTACCCCTTTAAGTTCCTATTTACTTAACTACATGGACATAGTTCTCTACCTAATGACAATATCCCTCTTGCTTTTGTTTTTTTTTAAATCTTTTGTTTTTTTGCTGTGTACTGTATGGTAGCTCTGTCCAGAAGGAGGGAAGTGCCTCAGCAGACGTGAGTCATCTAAAGCCCTGCCGGGAAGAACTTCTGCCCTTGATGAGTGCGCATAGATGAGACCACGTGGTAGGCTGCTCCTCAATCCCCTCCTCTCTGTTTTGCACTGCACGTGCTATGCAGACAGGAGGAAAATTGGAGCAGGGACCTGCCGTGATGTGCTGCAAACAAATATTTCTTACAAAATGGTGGGCTCACAGGAGACAGGGGCCATAGAGAAGATGCATGCCGCACAGCTTGCATAACGCTCGCTCGCTCCTGTATGATTGAAAGGTTGAGAGCGAGTGCTGTGCAAAAGATTATGCCCCACCTGTTTATTTCCTGCTTTTGGTCTTGGCCAGGACTGCAGGAGACCAAACCCCAGCGGCCGAGAGACTGGACTGCGGCAAGACCTGAGAGGAAGCCCCTTGGTTGCCAGGATTTAAGGTTCAAAACAAAAAGTTTATTTTTGACTAACGAAATGAATTAGAAAGTTTAATGAAATTAGGTGAACTGTACCATAGCCAACCATTTGCTTATTTACAGTGCCCATTTAAGTATGTAAATAGGCCATACAAAGAATATGGGTAAAAACAGTTCCAGGTAAACCCCTCTCAAAAGATTGGGCCTGGGGGGAAAAAAGTCTCCAGAGGGAACAAGCCTTCTTTCACGTTAGAACTGTGAATTTACGGGACAGTCTATGTGAGGAACTGCTTACATAAAAAAATTTAGAGGGCTTAAAACAGACTTAAATACATTTCTTAGAACCAAATAACATTTAATGCATATGTAGAAATATAGTATCACATTCCTTCCTTTGTAATCTGCCCATACCCCTTCCCTTCATCCATTTCCTCTCCTCCCTAGTTGAACCAAATGGGCATGTGTCTTTTTCAACGGCACCGAGTAACTATGTATTACATTTAACTATTTATGAATTATCTGCTGTTATCTGTTTTTATATGCCTCCTTTCCCCTCATATTACTTTTTTACATGTACTAATAAGTTTTTTATACTTGCTGCATAGATGTGTGTATCACCCAGAATGCAACATCCTATCTGTACACAGTTTGTAATATTATTATTTCTTTAATATTGCTTTTTAATGTGTAATTTTGATAATTTTTTTCTTTTTGTCTTAATGTTCCTATGGCCTGAAGAAGGATGTAAGTAGCGCGAATCTTCGCTCTCTCGTGACAAACATTTTCTGGCACAGTATTGTAACCTTGGTACATGTATAATAAAATAAAAAGAACAGGTAAAAAGTCAAAGACTGCGAGATGTTTATCGTCTTTCTTCTGCTATACTTGGCCTGAGGTGACCCACAAGTAATCTGTCACCTGAAAGAATTAACTCTAAAGTTGTGTGGCCTGAACTATGTTGCTCTCTTTTTGTAAAAAGATATCTAGTCCATTTTGCTAGTACTGTTTTACAGTGGCGATTTTTGGCGCACAAGCCTTTACTTTTGTGATGGAGGTGGTGGGGGGGGGGGGGGATCATTTAAATTTACACCTCCTGCAGAAAAGGTAGAATCGGCCCTGTAGAGAGGGTACAGCTGTACCTCGACCAAGTGGACCCAATTGTCCTACCTCATAGGCACACAACCGAACAATAAATGGCATGGTTATTGGATACTAGTACAGACTCTATAATCATAATAATATTGTAATGTTATCATTAAAAGAAACAGGTAATTCTAATGAAAATTATGCATACTTTAAGTATAGCTATGTTTTATACACTGTGGTTAAAGGAGAACTTCTGCATAAATTAACTTATCTCCTATCAAAAGAATAGGGGATAAACAGCTGATTGTGGGGGGTACGATCGCTGGGACCCCCCTGCGATCTCCGGGACAGGACCTGGCACTCAGTGAGAAGCACATGCTGCAGACAGCACACACTTCATTCATTTCTATGGAAGCGCCCAAAAGACCCGAATACAGCACTCTCATCACTCCCATAGAAATGAATGGAGCACATGCCATCTACCAGAAGACAACACGAGCTCCTAACTGAGAGAGTCAGGTTACTGTCCTGGAGACCATGGATAGGGGATAAGTCCTGTGAATAGGTGATAAGTTAACTTTTGCTGCAGTTCTCCTTTAACACTGTTCACATTTTATCACAACCAGTACAACTACTGGGAGAATTGCTTCATCCAGTAAATTGCATATCAGTTGCAATATATCTGAAACGACGTCCAGTATGTTATGTAACAAAAAATCCTAGCCTGATGTAGATGGAGTAGAGAGTGCCTACATAATATGGATCTACATGGGTCAGTGTTCCTCAGCAAATAATTGATATGTGTGTGTGTGTGTATACATATATATATTTTATGATAACTCGCTCTTGCAGATAGGTGCGGTTGCAGTATAGAGGCAAGGAAACTTTTACTTTTCAAATCAAAGTTCAGTGTTTTATTCACACTTGGCAAACAGCAAACAGTCTTTAACCTTCCTGGCGGTATGATTCTGTCTGGAAATTTGTACCAAAAGCGGTATAATTATTTGCATTGAATTTCACATCTCCCCCCGCCCATTTCACATCTCCCCCGTCACATTCCCCCTCCCTTGCCACATTCTCCCCCCTCCTAGTCACATTCTTCCCCCCTTGTCACATTCCCCCCTTGTTACATTCTCCCCCCTTCATGTTACATTCACCTCCCCCCTGTCACATCCCCCCCTTGTCACATCCCCCCCCCTTCATTTCACATTCCCCTTCCCCCCTGTCACATCCCCCCCTGTCACATCCCCCGTCACATCCCCCCCCTTGTCACATTCCCCCCTCTGTAACATCCCCCCCTTGTCACATTCCCCCCTCTGTCACATTCCCCCCTCTGTCACATTCCCCCCCTTGTCACATTCCCCCCCTTGTCACATTCCCCTCCCTGTCACATTCCCTCCCTGTCACATTCCCCCCCTGTCACATTCCCCCCCTTGTCACATTCCCCCCCCCCCTGTCACATTCCCCCCCCTTGTCAAATTCCCCCCTTTGTCACATTCTTCCCCCCCCCCCCCCTTCTCACCTTGTCCTGCAGCAGCATACGCTGGGTTTGCCGGGCAGATTTCAAACCTAGTGTATTTGCTGTAGAACAAGTCCTTTCCCCTTCAGCCAATCACAGGCTTTACACCACTGCGGCCTGTGATTGGCTGAAAAGGGAAAGGTCCTGTAAGATGAATAGGGAAGAGAGCAGGGACCAGAGCGGAGGGGAACGACATCTTCAGGGACCGGGATTAGGTAAGCAAAAGTTTTTTTTTATTTTACTCCTTTTTCCTTTTACACTTAGCTCAGTGTTTTTCTAACAGGGTGCCTCCAGCTGATGTGAAACTACTACTCCCAGCATGCCCGGACAGCCTTTGGCTATTCGGGCATACTGAGAGTTGTAGTTTTGCAACAGGTGGAGGACCCCTGGTAGGGAAACACTGACTTTTAATATTTTTCTTTACCTGCTCTTTACCTGCTCCCGCCATGGGAGCCGACCAGAGCAGATAATCGCATGTTTTCCCGGGGGGCCGCATCGCTATATCGCATTGCTTTTGCGATATATCGTGCAGCCCGGCCGGCAACTCTGCAATTCTACCCCGAGCGTGACTCGGGGTTTCTGATCCTGGCAGGGAAAATTAACCCCGAGTCACGCTCGGGATTACCGCTCAGGAAGTTAAATGCAGAACAAAGGAAGACTTAACAAAACTCCACCTGAGTCCTTGCCATGCGGCATTAAGCAAGTCTTTTCCAAGCCTCAAGATAGTCTGCTGACCAGCTTCCAAACTCTCAGGGAAGAACTCCACACTCAACTCTCTCAGGCAGTGTGAGCTGCAACTAGCAAATCACCCTCAGCTGGTGAGGCAGCCTAGCTTTAAGACAAACAAAAGACGGCCTGGATTGTGGGGAATGGCCCCCACCCAACACTTGATCATTCCCAGTAAGAGCCATCCCGGATTGGCCTTCTATCCAGATTACAGCCACATTGTCAGTCTGCATCGCAGCACAGACACTGAATAATACCGGCTCTGACTTCACCATAAGCTGTTCAGCATGGACGCTAAGGTACTTCCGGGATCCATCTGTGGACGGATCCCGGAAGTACCTTAGCGTCCATGCTGAACAGCTTATGAATTCCATGGCGATCTATGGCGAGTGTCCCGCCACCCCCCATCCTCCGCCCACCTCATAACGGATTATGCTTCATGCACCTGAGATATTATTATGGTATGCACTATACTTATGTTTATAATGTATGAACTGACGATCGGAGAATATGCTGATTGCCTATTGTATGTGTTTATAACACTAACTTATGTTGCACACTCTGAATGTTTTTTATAATGCACTTTTGTACAATGTTTATATTAAATAGTTTAATTGATTATTGGGTCCTGCGAATATATGATGCTTGCACACACATATTTTTGCCACAAGGGGGAGTTTTGTAAGGACAGTCAGCCTTTGAAGTTTATTGCAGTAGTGGTGGTGGAGGTAGAAGCACTGGCCGAACAGACCATCAGTGGGACTGGGAGGGTGGGGGGACGACTGGATATTTAAAGTGAGTGTTATAGCCTGGGGGGTGTAGGGTATGGGGAGTGTAGCTGTGCAGTAATTAAAGGGTGCTTGTTAACCATTGCTATTCGTGACACAAGGGTGAGGGCTCCTCAATAATGCTTTTCCTACCACCACCCTTTCCAAGAGCGATAGGGAGGTAGATAATAAGAATAGATTGTCCACACCCGGAGAGTTTTCTGAAACAGTATTAACTTTTACTGAAGGTTTTCTGCAAGCTTCAATAACATAACAGTCTCTCAGCATAACAACGGCTTTCCTTGGAGATTGACAAAGGTTGGGACTTAAGCATTTAGAGTCTTTTAGTACTGTGCAATATTCCACTGGCTTTAGGGTTTTAGTTGCGGTCCAGTAGTCTCGCTAGCATTAGCGGGACGGTTTTGGTTCAGTTGAGGCCGGCAGGTTTTTGAGGCTTAGCGTGTCTTTGAAAGTTGCGTAGCACCGTCCTGTTAGTCCGGCATCCATGAGAGCAGCAACCCAAGTAAGCGATAATTGGACCCAGCTCCCTTATATGGGCAGGGGCTGAACTAATGCTAATTGGTCCATACTGATGTCAATCACAATTACAAAGATTTGTGGGTAACACGTGACCCAAGGACCTCCAAAGGTCCTCCAACATACCATAGAGGTTATTAGCATGGTCACATGACCGAAGGCCCTGCGGCGCTGAACAAGGTAAGTACTATACATTACTATAAAATATATATAATTATTAAATATATACATATATATTATTATTAGAGATTGACTTGAGGAGAGGAGACTAGGGGCTGTCCCATCCGAAGAACCCTACCTGAACGCAGTTACTCTGACTTTGGGGACCTCTACACTAGGTACGGTATGCAATACTGTACCGAGACACCACAAACCCCCTTACTTAAGATAAGTTGGCCTCGACGTCAGTCCCCTACGACAGAGGGACGAAGTGAAGGTCGGGTACAACACTAGAAAGCTACTTAACATTTTCTTTGATGTACATACCTTGATTTGGGTAAACTCACAAACAGGATTGGTTCATGAATTTAGTAACAGGATGATATTATTCACATGAGATACATCCTACTTAACATTTTTTTCTAAGCTCACTAGACAATTTAAATCTCACTATACATTTTTGCCATGTTAGCTACCTGTTTAGTACACTGAGGGTATATTGGCTTGCCTGAGGCTTTCTACCAATAAGGCTGGCTACTAGGGTCCATTGGCTACACGCTCTTATCCCTAGAACACAACAGATAAACCTTAACTAGGTTATCTTTAATTACGTGTATTACTTTTAGCTTGCAAAAGTACCTACTGGCCAGGCAGAACATCTCACACACATATAAGAGAAGAAATAATTAGTGTACATAAGAGTGGCAGAAATTGGAAAGTGACATTAGCTACAATTCCCAAGACATTTACTTTAATGTGAGACATTTTTGTTTGTTTGTTTTTGGGTGTGTCAGGATCCGGACTGGTATGCAGGATGGACACAGGAGTGGATCCCCTGTGTCAGTGAGGCGATGGCGTGGGCCGTACCAGGGGAACGGAATCTAAGAGGTTACTGGTATTCACCAGAGCCCGCCACAAAGCGGGATGGACTTGCTGTGGCAGGTAACCCCCAGGTCGTTCCACCCGATAGCGACTCAACCTCCCTGACAGCTGAGACTGGCGGGGTACACAAGGACAAGGCAAGGCGAGGTCAGATGTAGCAGAAGGTCAAGGCAGGCAGCAACGGTTCTTAGTCAGGGGCAAAGGGTCTGGATACACAGGCAAAGGGACACAAGAAACGCTTTCTCTGGCACTAGGCAACAAGATCCGGCGAGGACAGGTAGGGGAAGTGGTATTATATGGTGTAGGAAGGGATTAGCACTGATTGGGCCAGGCACCAATTAGTGGTGCACTGGCCCTTTAAATTTCAGAGAGTCGGCGCGCGCGCCCTAGAGAGCGGGGCCGCGCGTGCCGGGACAGGACAGCAGGAGGACAGGGCAGATGAGAGGCTTGGGATGCGACCCACAGCGGGTCTGACCGGGGCACTGCACGCAGAAGAACGCCGCGAGCGCTCCGGGGAGGAGCAGGGACCCGGAGCGCTCGGCGTAACAGTACCCCCCCCTTTGGTCTCCCCCTCCTTTTGGAGCCCAGGAATCTGTGGACAAGCTCTTTGTCCAGAATGTTGGCCTCAGGTTCCCAGGACCTCTCTTCTGGACCACAATTCTCCCAATCGATTAAAAAAAAATCTTTTACCTCGGACGATCTTGGAGGCGAGGATCTCTTTGACAGAGAAGACATCAGAGGAGCCAGAAACAGGAGCAGGAACAGTGACCTTGGGAGAATAACGGTTAAGTATAAGAGGTTTCAGAAGAGAAACATGGAAAGAGTTGGGAATACGAAGAGAAGAAGGAAGATGGAGCTTGTAGGAGACAGAATTGATTTGATTTTAAATGGTCCGAGGTACCGTGGTCCAAGCTTGTAGCTAGGGACACGGAAACGGTTGTATTTGGCAGAGAGCCACACTTTGTCACCGGGGGCAAAGACAGGAGGAATTCTTCTCTTTTTATCAGCATGTCTCTTCATGCGAGATGAGGCCAGTAAGAGCGACTTTTGAGTTTCCTTCCAGATAGAGGCGAAGTCTTGTGTCAAATCATCTACGGCAGGAACTCCAGATGAAGTGGGAATGGGGAGGGGGGGAAGCGGGTGACGGCCGTACACCACAAAAAATGGAGATTTGGGGGAAGACTCAGAATTTTTGAAATTGTACGAGAATTCAGCCCAGGGCAGAAGGTCCACCCAGTCATCTTGACGGGCGGGGACAAAATGACGTAAGTAGTCACCGAGAATTTGACTAACTCTTTCCACTTGACCGTTGGATTGAGGGTGGTAAGCAGAAGAGAAATTTAATTAGATTTTTTATTGACTACATAGGGCTCTCCAGAACTTGGAAACAAATTGCACACCTCTGTCAGAGACGATGTGCGTGGGAAGCCCATGGAGGCGAAAAATATGAAGAAAAAATTGTTTTGAGGCGCAGTAGGCAGACCAGGCAGAGGGACAAAATAAGCCATTTTAGAAAAGCGATCAACGACCACCCAAATTACTGTATTGCCGTGAGAAAGTGGTAGGTCAGTAATGAAGTCCATGGCTATATGGGACCATGGCTGTTCAGGCACGGGCAGAGGAAGAAGAAGACCTGCAGGTTTCTGGCGTGGGGTTCTGTCACGGGCGCAAACCGTACAAGCCCGAACGAAATCAGACACGTCTTTTTTCAAGGAAGACCACCAATAGTGTCTGGAAATTAACTGCGCAGACTTCTTGACACCAGCATGTCCGGCCAAATGAGATGAGTGACCCCATTTAAGGATTTTGAGCCGAAGGCGTGGTGGTACGTAGGTCTTTCCAGGAGGAATTTGCACAAGGGTGGTTGGAGCAGAGGAGATAAGGCACTCAGGAGGGATAATGTGTAGAGGACGAGTTTCAGATTCGGAGACATGGGTGGAACGTGATAGAGCATCAGCCCTGACATTTTTGTCGGCAGGACGAAAATGTATTTCAAAATTGAAGCGAGCAAAAAATAACGACCATCTAGCTTGGCGCGGATTCAAACGCTGTGCAGATTGAACATAGGATAAGTTTTTATAGTCCGTATAGATAATAATGGGGTGAACGGATCCTTCCAAGAGATGCCTCCACTCCTCAAGTGCCAACTTGATGGCCAGGAGTTCTCGGTCGCCAATCGAGTAATTTTTCTCTGCAGGAGAAAAGGTTTTGGAGAAAAAACGCAGGTGAGGGTCTTTCCTGATGTTTTCTTTTGAATTAAAATAGCACCAGCTCCTACAGATGAGGCATCAACTTTGAGGATAATGGAGGCGACCGACATGGAGGCGGTGTTCCTCTAGGTTGGAGGAAAATATGAGGATATCATCAAGATAGACTACCACACAGGAATACAGCATGTCCCGAAAAATCTCGTTGACAAAGTCCTGAAAGACTGCAGGAGCGTTGCAAAGACCAAAGGGCATGACAAGATACTCAAAGGGACAATCTCTAGTATTAAATGCGGTTTTCCATTCGTCACCTTATCTAATACAGATGAGATTATAGGCACACCTAAGATTGACTTTGGTAAAAATCTTTGCTCCTCATGGACGGTCAAATAGTTCAGAGATGAGAGGCAAAGGATAACGATTCTTTACAGTAATTTTGTTAAGACCGCGGTAATCAATGCAAGGACGTAGAGAACCATCCTTTTTGGCGACAAAAAAGAAACCTGCTCCTGCAGGAGATGAAGGTTTTCTGATAAAACCCTTCTCAAGGTTTTCTCGTATATACTCAGACATCGCCTGTGTTTCTGGAGCGGAAAGAGGGAAAATTCTGCCACGGGGTGGAGTAGTACCAGGAAGCAAGTCAATAGGACAGTCAAAAGGTCTGTGAGGTGGTAAGAATTCGGCTTGCTTTTTACTGAACACATCGGAGAAATCCTGGTAGGCATTAGGTAAGCCTGGCAGAGGTGTAGAGATGTAAACTTGACAGATGGGTAGAAACTTCAGACAACGCTTGAGACAGGAAGAACCCCAACTCTTAATGTCCCCAGAGGACCAGTCTATGGTAGGTGTGTGGCGTTGCAGCCATGGCAGGCCAAGTAAGACTTCCGAGGTACAATTAGGAAGTACAAAAAATTCTATGTCCTCGGGATGAAGGTCACCAACACCCATGCGCAGGGGTTGAGTGCGATAGCGCACGGTACAGTCCAGGTTTTGACCTTTAACGGAGGAAATATAGAATGGTTTGAGGAGGCGGGTCACCGGAATGTTGAACTTATTGATCAACAAGGCTTTAATGAAGTTTCCCGTAGAACCAGAGTCCAGAAAGGCTTCAGCAGAGAAGGAAGACTTAGTGGGCAAGGAAATCCGTACTGGTATAATCAGACGTGGAGAGGAAGAACTCACACCTAGTAACGCCTCTCCCACGTTCACTAGGTGCGTGCGTTTCCCTGACATGGAGGATGAAGAGGACAGTCCTTTAAGAAATGTTCGGAGCTCGCACAGTACAGGCATAAGTTCTCGTTCCTATGGCGAGTTCTCTCTTGTTGGGTCAGGCGTGACCGATCCACTTGCATGGCCTCCTCGGCGGAAGGCACAGGAACTGGTTGCAATGGATGCCCTAAGTTACGCCTGGTGTGAACAAGATACTTTTCCTGGCGAAGCTCCTGGCGTCTTTCAAAGTAGCGCATATCAATGCGGGTAGCCAAGTGGATGAGTTCGGTCAGGGAGGAGGATATCTCTCGTGTGGCCAGACAATCCTTGATGTGGCTGGATAAACCTTTCTTCAAGGTCGAGCAGAGAGCCTCATTATTCCAGGCCAACTCCGAGGCCAATGTGCAGAACTGTACGGCATATTCACCCACTGTAGAGTCTCCTTGGACGAGGTTAAGTAAGGCAGTTTCAGCGGAAGATGCACGGGCAGGTTCCTCAAAGACACTGCGTACTTCGTTGAACAAGGACTGAATGGTAGCAGTGGCAGGATCGTTGCGGTCCCAAAGCGGTGTGGCCCAGGACAAGGCCTTCCCGGAAAGCAGACTGAGCACGAATGCCACCTTAGACCGTTCTGTGGGACTCTGGGTCAGGAAGCCACGGCACAACTTAGAATCGCTGTCAAACTTGTCTGGTAGAGACAGGCGGACTCTGGACATGGCAGCGGCAGCTCGCTGTGGAGGAGATGCTGGAGCTGGCGGTGGAAATGGTTTCTGCTGTGGAGGCAGAAGCTGCTGAAGCATGGCAGTACATTGAGACAGCTGTTGTCCTTGTTGGGAGATCTGCTGGGATTATTGGGCAACCACGGAGGTGAGGTCAGCGAGACTTGGCCGCGGCACCTCAGCGGGATCTACTGTCAGGATCCGGACTGGTATGCAGGAAGGGCACAGGAGTGGATCCCCTGTGTCAGTGAGGCGATGGCGTGGGCCGTACAAGGGGAATGGAATCCAAGAGGGTAATGGTATTCACCAGAGCCTGCCGGAAAGCGGGATGGACTTGCTGCGGCAGGTAACCCCCAGTTCGTTCCACCCGATAGCGACTCAACCTCACTGACAGCTGAGACAGGCGCGGTACACAAGGACAAGGCAAGGCGAGGTCAGACGTAGCAGAAGACCAAGGCAGGCAGCAACGGTTTGTAGTCAGGGGCAACGGCAAAGGGTCTGGATACACAGGCAAAGGGACACAAGAAACGCTTTCTCTGGCACGCTTTCCTTGGTTACGCATCAGGTGGAGGCATCAGGAGCAGGCCATTTCGGCCTCAGCTGGAAGGAGTCCGCTTCCCAATCATCAGAGGGAAAATACTTGAAGGGCAACTGGGTTGGAGCGGCTGGCCTGGTGACTGCGGCCACCCACTCTCCTCGCAGGCCTCGGACGGGGGTGTACTCCACTATCTCACCCACCTCCAGGGAATGGAACTTTTTGTGAAGATATGGCCTCTGTACAGCTTGCCGATTTACGAGGATGGTATAGCCGGTGTAGCAATCAATGAGGGTACCATAACCTCTGACCTTGTCAAACTTGGCCACTGTTGCTCTGGGACATTCCAAGGGCTTCTCCCCGTCTCGGGGATGATCCCACTTGCGAATGAAGAGTGCCTCCATCTCTTTGGTGTTTTCTTGGTAGCGGATCCTTTCCTCAAGAGGCAGATGTACATGCTTGGGGGCATGAAGTTCTCAGTGTCGGGCCTTTAGTTTGTCCATCAAGTCGGCTATTTCGGCCTCCTGACGGGCCCTTTCTTGCTGTGCCTTAGGAACCGATGGAAGGGGCTTCCCAGGCAGGGGTTGAAGCACATCATGCATGTCTTGAATGAAGTCGGGTTCATCCCCAAAGACCCATTGGGGACAATTTTGGTGAGCATGGTCGTGCATTCTGCAGGGCGGACAGGGGTATCTCTGGCTCAGGGCTGGTGGAGGAAGAGAAAGCTGCCTCTGATGGGGTACTTACAGAGGATTCCTCCGTTGGGATCTCAGCCCACGAACCCCAAATCCGGTGATGAGGGGACAGTCTCACCGGCGGAGGCGTTCCAGATGTCCCCGCAGTGTCCCCTCAAGGGATATCCTGCAAGTCGTTGTCATCATTGGGCAGTGGGGGAAGATTGCAGGCCCCCTCTTCATCCAATGACAACCGCTGCAAACGGTCGGCAAGATCGTGGAACAGTTGGGCTGTACCTTCCGGCTCTCCTTTGTGCAGATTGAAGAGGTTGCTGTGCAGGGTTCCCTTTATACTGGGCTTCGCCAAAACGGCTGCCGGCCAGAAGAATGTCATCGGTGCAGCCCCGACTTCCTGTCCCCCCAGAAACAACAACTGTGATTTTAAGTTCCCTTTCGGCTGTGATGCGCTCGTGGCGGCAGCGGGTTAACTCTTGCATTGCTGACCGGACCAGAGAATCGTAGCATACATTCATTCCTTACTTTACACTTTCCTGCGGCAATAACATTTTCGCCTCCCCCCTTACTTTTCGCGTGTGCTCTCTGCACGCGGCACCATACGCAATCTTCCATACAATTATATGGTGCTCCGTAACACATTGGTACAGTCCTTAATACAGGGGGAGAACACTTTACTTGGTGGCAACAGCTGGAGGCACACACCCGTATCCTATTTGTAAGATGCCAAAAAGCTATGTGATAGCCTGGGGGATGTAGGGTATGGGGAGTGTAGCTGTGCATTAATTAAAGGGTGCTTGTTAACCCTTGCTATTCGTGATGCCAGGGTGTGGGCTCCTCAATAATGCTTTTCCTACCGCCACCCTTCCCAAGAGCGATAGGGAGGTAGATAATAAGAATAGATTGTCCACAACCGGAGAGTTTTCTGAAACAGTATTAACTTTTACTGAAGGTTTTCTGCAAGCTTCAATAACATAACAGTCTCTCAGCATAACAACGGCTTTCCTTGGAGATTGACAAAGGTTGGGACTTTAGCATTTAGAGTCTTTTAGTACTATGCGCTATTCCACTGGATTTAGGGATTTAGTTGCGGTCCAGTAGTCACGCCAGCATTAGCGGGGATTTAGATGTGAACTCACGATTTTTTGGTTCAGCTGAGGCCGGCAGGTTTTTGAGGCCTTGCGTAGCACCATCCTGTTAGTCCAACATCCACGAGAGCAGCAACCCAACGCAGCTCCCTTATATGGGCAGGGGCTGGACTAATGCTAATTGGTCCATACTGATGTCAATCACCATTACAAAGATTTGTGGGTAACACGTGACCAAAGGACCTCCAAAGATCCTCCAACATACCATAGAGGTTATTCGCATGGTCACATGACCGAAGGTCCTGCGACGCTGAACAAGGTAAGTACTATACATTACTATAAAATATATAGAATTATTAAATATATACATATATATCATTATTAGAGATAGACTTGAGAAGAGGCGACTAGGGGCTATCCCACCTGAGGAACCCTACCTGAATGCAGTTACTCTGACTTTGGGGACCTCTACACTAGGTACGGTATGCAATACTGTACCGGGACACCACAAACCCCCTTACTTAAGATAAGTTGGCCTCGACGTCAGTCCCCTAAGACAGAGGGACGAAGTGAAGGTCGGGTACAACACTAGAAAGCTACTTAACATTTTCTTTGATGTACATACCTTGATTTGGGTAAACTCACAAACAGGATTGGTTAGCCATTGATCAGATTTTAGAAGTTCATGCTGAGAGGATGGACAATGAGAAGATTGATGATGATGTCGTTTTGGACAGGACATGGGAACCAGGTGACATGTTCAGAGCAGGCGGTAGTGGCACTGTCAAAGAGGGAAAGTAGAAAGAGGTAGGGCCAAAACATATGTCAAACGTACCAGATATAGGTCTGCAGGAATGACAAGCTCTGGTGACAGCGAAGCTGCTGCATCTGTAGCCTCAAGAAAAAAACTTTAAGGAGGGGCACAGTCACTGGTGGAGTGCCTGGTATACTTCCATGTGAAATTTATTTTCTACCTTACAAGATGCAGAAAACATGGCACACTACCATCTCTGTAAATAGAAAGTCAGCCGTGACAAGGGTCCAAGTATAGGAACTAAATCTCGATGCACACTTGGCCAAGTTGTTGTTGGTGCAGGCACTACAGTAACAGTACCATCTTGTTGACTCCACAGCCTTTAAGCAACTAATGGGGTGTGGCACATATCTAGTCAACATTATTTTGCTAAAAAAAACACTGGCCCCGCTTTGCACAATCATGTGGTGGAGAGGGTGGGCCACTACATGCAGTTGTTGGTATGCAGCACACGTTAGATACTTGGAGTAGTAAAGGAACCTTTACAAGGTGACAGTAATGATGACGATGACCATGATGGCAAATCATGACCGTATGGGACAAAGGCTGAACCAGCCAGGCCCTCAGAAATGCTGGCAAGGAGGCAAATTGTATTCTTTCTTGCTTGCTCACTGACAGGTGAATTGTGCCGTTAAAGGAAAAAGATGAGTACTGGATAGCCACACTCTGAGATCCTCTATTTTAAAGGGGTACTCCGCCCCTGGCATCTTATCCCCTATCCAAAGGATAGGGGATAAAATGTGAGATCGCCGCGGTCCCGCTGCTGGGGACCCCGGGGATCGCCGCTGCGGCACCCTGCCATCATTACTGCACAGAGCGAGTTCGCTCTGTGCGTAATGACGGGCGATACAGGGGCCGGAGCAGTGTGACATCATGGCCCCGCCCCACATGACATCACGGCCCGTCCCCTTAATGCAAGTCTATGGCAGGGGGCGTGACTACCGCCACGCCCCCTCACATAGACTTGTATTGACGGGGGGCGGGCCGTGATGTCACGAGGGGCGGAGCCGTGATGTAACGATGCTCCGGCCCCTGTATTGCCCGTCATTACGTGCAGAGCGATCTCGCTCTGCACAGTAATGATAGCGGGGTGCTGCAGCAGCGATCCCCGGGGTCCCCAGCAACGGGACCCTGGCGATCTGCCATCTTATCCCCTATCCTTTGGATAGGGGATAGGACGTCTAGGGGCGGAGTACCCCTTTAAGCCAGAATGGGGGCATTTTTTTTTTATAGTTTTCAAGAAGGAGACTAAAATAGATTTTTTTTTTTTTTTTATAGGGACATGATGACAAAGTTTGTGCATCTGGTATTCTATCCTGACATAATTCCTCACCAATGAGACCACCACTTGAACAACCAGGTTGATGCATACCTAAGATGTGTTCATTCAATGACAAACACCATGAGCCCAGACCTCATGGACATCTGGGTCACCAGATTAGACCATTGGCCAGAACTTGCCAGGTTTGCCATATGTGTTGTTCATCCTCCAGTGTAGCATCGGAGAAAGTTTTTAGCAGGGCAGGGGTCATCTTCACCCCTAAGTGAACAAGATTGTCTGACAGCACCATGGAAAACTTGTTAAAAATGATCAGTGAAGAACTGAAAACTCATGTGCCTGATCCTACTTATTAGATAGTACCAGTACCACTGCCTGCTGTCCACTGGCTACTGCAACTACCACCGATCCACCACTACTTGCTGTCCCCTGGCTACTACAACTATCACTAGTCCACCCACCGCTGCCTGCAGGCTACAGCTAGCAATAGTCTATCACTGCCTTATGTCCACTGGCTACTACAACTACCACCAGTCCACCACTTCCTGCTGGCCCCTGGCTACAATTACCACCAGCCCACCACTTCCTGCTGTCCCCTGGCTACTACACCTACTACAAGTCTACCACTGCCTGCTGTCCGCTGGCCACTGCAACTACAACCAGTCCACAACAACCTGTTGTATGCTGGCTACAACTACCACCAGTCCACTGCCCTTGCTATTGATCTCCAAAAAAGGGATAATTTTTTTCATTAAAAAAATATATTCTCTTTACTATTGTAGGACACCAAGCCCGTTACAACTCCCAAAATGGAGATTTTTTTTTAAACCTTGAAAAAAGCTATTGCATCTTCCGATATCTCTGTGTGCATTTTAATACTGGCAGGCATCTGCTAACAAAAACAAATACTTTATGCAGCTTTATATTAATGTTAAAAAGCATACAAAATTCACTAGAGCAGTGCATTTTTAAACAAGCTGTTAGTTACCATGGGTTACCACATGTTGCTGTACCTTTGACATTAATTTAACCTTTTAAACCACTTTAAAAATGACAGAGCCTGGAGGTGGAATCAGTATGAGAAGACCATATAGTGACTGAATTACACAGCGTGGAGGTGTTGGCAGCATGAGGAGACCATATAATTGCTGAATGACACAGCCTGGAGCTGGCAGCAGCATGAGTAGACACTAGGGCTTCTCAATCACTAAGATTAAAAGATGAATTTTGAAATTTAAATTGAAGATTTAAGGTAGCTAGTGCTACCATAATTTTTTTTGTCCCAGGCCCAGCAGCATGGTGAGACCATATAGTGTCTGAATGGCGCAGCCTGGAGTTGGCTGAAGCTTGAGGAGACCATATAGTGTCTGAATGGCACAGCCTGGAGTTGGCTGAAGCTTGAGGAGACCATATAGTGTCTGAATGTCACAGCCTGGAGTTGGCTGAAGCATGAGGAGACCATGTAGTGTCTGAATGGGACAGCCTGGAGTTGGCTGAAGCATGAGGAGAACATATAGTGTTTGAATGGCACAGCCTGGAGTTGGCTGAAGAATGAGGAGACCATATAGTGTCTGAATGGCACAGTCTGGAGGTGGCTAAAGCATGAGGAGACCATATAGTGTCTGAATGGCACAGCCTGGAGGTGGCTGAAGCATGAGGAGACCATATAGTGACTGAATGGCACAGCCTGGAGGTGGCCGAAGCATGAGGAGACCATATAGTGGCTGAATGGCACAGCCTTGAGTGTGAAGGCGGTAGCATCAGCATGAGGAGACCATAGAGCAGCACAATGAGAGAGCCTGGAGGTGGCAGCATCAGCATGAGGAGACCTTAGAACAGCACAATTAGAGAGCCTGGAGGTGGTAGCATCAGCATGAGGAGCCCATATGGTGGCACAATGACAGAGTGTGAAGGTGGTAGCATTAGCATTAGGAGACCATAGAGCAGCAGAATGAGAGAGCCTGGAGGTGGTAGCGTTAGCATGAGGAGACCATAGAGCAGCACAATGACAGAGCCTGGAGGTGGTAGCATTAGCATGAGGAGACCATAGAGTAGCACCATGACAGAGCATGTTGGTGGCAGCAGCAGCATGAGGGCCATGCCAACTGGGGGTTGAGTCTGAGAAACCTACCGACTGTTGACTGGGGGTGTCGGATGCCATTTAGGATGAAATAAATGACCGACTGAACCAATCAATCACAGCTGCTAGGTTACTGGTCGCGACACGACTGCTAGCTAACACCGGGAGCTAAGACCTCTCGCTGTAACTACTCTGCTGTGACCTCTGCCTGATGAATTTAGGCACGTCCTGGCCTGACATACTTATTGCGTAAATGAGGGGAGTACAATACGCTTAACTATGGTTCAAACAGTATTTGTCTAGAACAGCAGCCGGTGTGTACTTTTGGCTGTCCTTTTACAGTATCCAGGCCCTTGCACTTGTGAGGGCAGAAAAATGCGCTACAGTACGCTGGTGATTACTTCTGGATGTCCTTTCATGGTATGTAGGCCCTTGACAGA
Source organism: Hyla sarda (assembly GCF_029499605.1). Taxonomy (NCBI): domain Eukaryota; kingdom Metazoa; phylum Chordata; class Amphibia; order Anura; family Hylidae; genus Hyla; species Hyla sarda. The sequence goes on from NC_079191.1 coordinate 332,917,175, forward strand.
TTAACAGGTACAAAATATTACACCACTTAGATGTAGGTATGTGGTATGCACTTATGAGGGCAGAAAAATGCGCTACTGTACACTAAAAAGAAACACAACACCAGCAGTACACAACAATGCTGCAGCTCAGAGTCACTGGCCCTCAAATCGGGTTGTAAGTCTATGTTGCTTTCTTACCCGACTGCTTTTTTCCCCTGGTATTTATTATTCTGTCGCATCCTGTTTGTCGCACGTGGGTTTTGTTGGTTTTGGTTTCCAACTCCTCTGAGCTGTCGGGAAAAAATCCACAACAATTCAACAAATTTGAGCTGGAAACCTTAATAAATACGTGGGAAAGCTCAGAAATGTCGGGTTACGCCCCTTTTTCGGGTTTGGGAGAATCCACATCGGGTCCGTCGGGAAAAAATGTCGCATCGTGTCGCAGACTGGCGCACGATGTCTGCGACATGGCGCAGACAAAGCTGCGCCAAAAAAACCCGACAAAAGAGGTCAGGTTTAGAATAGTAAATGAGGGCCACTGTGTACTAAATCCAAAATTGCTAATAAAGACTCTCTCTCAAATACTATTAGGAATGGACTGCTGGGTATGGATTATACCTTCTACAGACTAGTATAACCAGCAGACCAGTTGTTGTGCAACAAAGATACAAATTTGCTCTAAAAAATTATTTTTCCCTCCTCTAAAAAAGTTTCTGCAGCTGAGGCAACACACAGCTCTCTGCCCCTCTCTGTAAAACAATGCTGTTCACAGTGACTGAGGGGTTAATCGCTGCAGTAAGAATTCATTTCTGTGCAAAAACGCTGTGCTCTGTGTCCTACAAAAGGTTGAGGTGACTAAGAGGTGAAACGCTGCTGCAACAAGCTTTTCTGTGTAACACACACAGCGATGTCCGTCCTATCTCTCTGCAGTGTAATGAATAAAATGAAGAGCTGGAAAATGGCTGCCGAATATATAGGGCTGTGACATCACAGGGGTGACTGGCTGCTGATAGGCTGCATCCTGCATGTGATTCAGGGTCATCCCGCCTACTTCCCTTCCCGCCTTGCCTTCCCACCTTCCCAGCGTTCCTTGCCCCATGTACTGACATGTGGTGCCACCATTTTAGATGCCCTGGAGCCTAGACCGCAGTAAATGGAGTTTAATGAAGCCATTTGCGCTATAGAATCGCGGCAATATTCGCATTCATTGCAAATCAAAATTTTCATGAAATTCGTAACGAATTTGGGTTCGTCAGCTTCGTTTCGCTCATTTCTAACTAATACTTTTGCTATACTTGCTGCATAGATGTGTGTATCACCCAGAATGCAACATCCTATCTGTATACAGTGTTTATAATATTATTCTTTCTTTAATTTTAATTTTTTCTTTTTTTCTTAAAGGGGTATTCCAGGAAAAATGTAATTTTTTTTATATCAACTGGTTACAGAAAGTTAAACAGATTTGTAAATTACTACTATTAAAAAATCTTAATCCTTCCATTAATAATCAGCTGCTGAAGTTGAGTTGTTCTTTTCTGTCTGGTAACAGTGCTCTCTGGAGACATCTCTGCTTGTCTCGGGAACTGCAGAAGAGGTTTGCTATGGGGATTTGCTTCTACTCTGGACAGTTACCGAGACAGGTGTCATCAGAGAGCACTTGGACGGAAAAGAACAACTCAACTTCAGCAGCTGATAAATACTGAAAAGATTAAGATTTTTTAATAGAAGAAATTTACAAATCTGTTTAAAAGGGTAGTCAAGTGGTGAAAAACGTATCCCCTATCCGAAGGATAGGGGATAAGTTTGAGATTGCGGGGGGTCTGACCGCTGGGGCCCCCCACGATATCCTGTACGGGGCCCCGGCTTGCTGGCCAGATAGCGCGTGTTGATAACCGCACAAACCGGCGGCTGACACCCCCCCCCCCTCAATACATCGCTATGGCAGAGCCAGAGATTGCCGAAGGCAGGGCTCCGGCTCTGCCATAGAGTTGTATTGAGGGGGCGTGTCAGCCGCCGCTTTGTGCGGTGGTCAACACGCCCCTTTCCTGGGGGCGGTCAGGGCCCCATACAGGAGATTGCGGGGGGCCCCAGCGGTCGGACCCCCCGCGATCTGAAACTTATCCCCTATCCTTAAGATAGGGGATAAGTTTTTCACCACTGGATATCTTTCTGGAGCCAGTTGATATATATTTTAAAAAATAAAGTTTTTTTCCTGGATAACCCCTTTAATGTTCATATGGCCTGAAGAATGATGTAAGTAGACCTAATCTTCGCTCTCTTGTGACAAACATTTTCTGGCACAGTATTGTAACCTTGGTACATGTACAATAAAATAATAAAAGGAACAGGTAAAAAGCCACAGACTGCGAGATGTTTATCGTCTTTCTTCTACTATACTTGGCCTGAGGTGACCCACAAGTAATCTGTCACCTGAAAGAATTAACCCTAAAGTTGTGTGGCCTGAACCTTGTTACTCTCTTTTTGTAAAGAGATATCTAGTCCACTTTGCTAGTACTGTTTTACAGTGCAGATTTTTGGCACACAAGCCTTTACTTTTGTCATGGGGGGGGGCACCATTTAAATTTACGCCTAGAATCGACCCTGTAGAGAGGGTACAGCTGTACCTCGACCAAGTGGACACAATTGTCCTAACTCATAGGCACACATCCGAACAATAAATGGCATGGTTATCGGACACTAGTACAGATTCTATAGTCATACAGGTAATTCTAATGAAAATTATGCATACTTTAAGTATAGCTATGTTTTTATACACTGTGGTTGAAGGAGAACTTCTGCAAAAATTAACTTATCTCCTATCCACAGGATAAATAGCTGATTGTGGGGGGTACGACCGCTGGGATCCCCCTGCGATCTCCGGGACAGGACCTGGCACTCAGTGAGAAGCACATGCTGCAGACAGCACACACTTCATTCATTTCTATGGAAGCGCCCAAAAGACCTGAATACAGCACTCTCATCACTCCCATAGAAATGAATGGAGCACATGCCGTCTACCAGAAGACAACACGAGCTCCTCACTGAGAGAGTCAGGTTACTGTCTTGGAGACCATGGATAGGGGATAAGTCCTGTGAATAGGTGATAAGTTAACTTTTGCTGCAGTTCTCCTTTAACACTGTTCACATTTTATCACAACCAGTACAACTACTGGGAGAATTGCTTCATCCAGTAAATTGCATATCAGTTGCAATATATCTGAAACGATGTCCAGTATGTTATGTAACAAAAAAATCCCAGCCTGATGTAATATACCAGTAATAATGCCTTGCTCTATTCTAATGGCACATGGAGTATGGAGTGCCTAAGGTTTAATAGTATGTATATACAGTGACTAAGCATGCCTCTGCAAATATTTCACATTTTATCACAACCAGTACAACTGCTGGGAGGATTGCTTCATACAGTAAATTGCATATTGTTTCAATATATGTGTAACAATGTCCAACAAGTGATATAACAAAACAAAATCCCATTCTGATGCCAGTAATAATGCCTTTCTCTGTTACAATGGCACATGCAGTAGGGAGTGCCTACATAATATGGATCTACATGGGTCAATGTTCCTCAGCAAATAATTGATATGTGTGTGTATGTATGTATGTATATATATATATATATATAATGTCTTATTCTAGGTGGAAATTGTCCCCAAGCGCAGTCACAAAAACCATCAAGAGCTACAAAGAAACTGGCTCACATGCGGACCGCCCCAGGAAAGGAGGACCAAGAGTCCCCTCTGCTGCGGAGGATAAGTTCATCCGAGTCACCAGCCTCAGAAATCGCAGGTTAACAGCAGCTCAGATTAGAGACCAGGTCAATGCCACACAGAGTTCCACACTATATGCCCCTCCTTAAAGACAAAAACTTTAAGGAGGGGCATATAGCGGAAATAGCCGACTTGATGGACAAACTAAAGGCCCGACACCGAGAACTTCATGCCCCCAAGCATGTACATCTGCCTCTTGAGGAAAGGATCCGCTAGCAAGAAAACACCAAAGAGATGGAGGCACTCTTCATTCGCAAGTGGGATCATCCCCGAGATGGGGAGAAGCCCTTGGAACGTCGCAGAGCAACAGTTGGCAAGTTCAACAAGGTCAGAGGTTATGGTACCCTCATTGATTGCCACACCGGCTATACCATCCTCATAAACCGGTGAGCTGTACAGAGGTCATATCTTCACAAAAAGTTCCATTCCCTGGAGGTGGGTGAGATAGTGGAGTACACCCCCGCCCGCGAGGAGAGTGGTCTGCCGCAGTCACCAGGCCAACCGCTCCAACCCAGTTGCCCTTTAAGTATTTTCCTTCTGATGATTGGGAAGCGGACCCCTTCCAGCTGAGGCCGAAATGGCCTGCTCCTGATGCCTCCGCCCACGTAACCAAGGAGGAGGAGTCTCTACAGCAGCAGCCACTTACTTCTGCCTTCAACAAAGTATCCTGGCCTACTCCTATCCAGGAGGTTTGGCCTCGACCGCGGGTACCAACTGAAGTACCTAGGCCTACTCCCGACGAGGAGGTGTGGTCTGCTCATCAGGTACCGACGAATGTGCTGCAGCCCACTCCCGACGAGGAGGTGGGGCCAAATCAACCAGCACCAACTGTTAACCTCAATCCTACAGTGTCACACTCTACCCTTACTAATGTGGTGTGGGAGAGCCATATTAACTCTTTGCCTGCTCGTGATTCTGAGAGGGGTAGACGCTCTAGGCGAGGAGCAGGACGACATCGCAAGAGTTTCATCTGAGCTGTGACACCTATATTGCTTTAAAGTTTTCTTCTTCACTGACTTTCTGCAACGTATAAGAATTGTGCCTAGCAAGACTGTGACTGTTCAAGTTGTAACGTAACCATCAAGCTTTTGTGCCTGGTCCTTAGACCAAGAGACTCCTAGCGGTAGGAGATTCGTAAGTGTGTGCCCGGCTAATAGCTCTAGCCATGAAGTTTAGACTCTTAGTGCAGGTGGACTGCTTATCCTTGCACGCTTGTTTACATGTATATACCTCAATAGTAACGAGACATTTTTGCTAAAAATTTTACTTATCAGGTGAATGCACCTGAACCCTGTTGGAGCGTCTAATAAAGGTTTATGCTAGTATAACTAAATGTAAATGGTTATTGTACACCGAAAAATTAGCCTTGTACATGTGTACATAAAAAATATAAATAATAGGTGTTGTAGTAGTTTCTAGTAGTGTTGCTCACGAATATTCGCAATTCGAATATTATTCGCGAATATCGCATATTTGCGAATTCGCGAATTTCGCGAATATAGCGCTATATATTCGTAATTACGAATATTCGTTTTTTTTTTTCGTTTTTTTTTTCACAGTACACATCACAGTGATCACCCCTCTCTGCTTCCAGCTTGTGTGGTGTAAAGAAGGCTGTATTACTACTGTGTGAGACTGGCGTGCAAATATTCGCATATGCGATTTTCCGCATATGCGAATTTTCGCGTATGTTAATTTTGTATATGCTAATATTCACATATGTTGATTTTCGCATACGCGAATTTTCGCATATGCGAAAATAAAACGAGAATATACGAATATGCGAATATTCGCGAATATATGACGAATATTCGTCCATATATTCGCAAATATTCGCGAATTCGAATATGGCCTAGTTTCTAGTAGGTGGCTTCCTCAGCTCCTCTGAGGAATAGCATTTCCGTCACCCACCACTAACACCTTCTCAAAGGTCCACTCAGGCAAAACTACCCCTAAGCTATCAAGACTGACCTTACACATAGTACTACACACATAGTACCTCAAAAATAATCACTTAAGTGTACTTACCTCCCTTAAACTTAGTACACCAAACAAACAACAAAAATTTCTCACACTCAAGTAAATACTTTGGGAATTGTAGCTAATGTTATTTTCCAATTCCTGCCACTGTTATGTACACTAATTTCCCTCTCTCCTACATGTGCAAGATGCCCTGTCTGGTAAGTAGGTGCTCTTGCAAGCTAAAAATAATACACGTAATAAAAGGTATCCTAGGTAAGGTTTATCTGTTGTGTTCTAGGGATAAGAGCGCGTAGCCAATAGACCCCAGTAGCCAGTTTTATTGGTAGAAAGCCTCAGGAAAGCCAGTAAAATTTCTAGGGTACTAAACAGGTAGCTAACATGGCAAAAATATAGTTTTGATTTTAGATTGTCTAGTGAGCTTAGGAAAAAATGCTAAGTAGGATGTATCTCATGTGAATAATATAATCCTGTTACTAAATTCATGAACCAACCAATCCTGTTAGTGAATTTACCTAAACAAATGTATGTACCACAGAAAATGTTAAGTAGCCTTTTAATGTTGTTACCCGACCTTCACTTCGTCCCTCTGTCTTAGGGGACAGACGTCGAGGCCAACTTATTTTAAGTAAGGGGGTTTGAGGTGGCCCGGGACCGTATTGCATACCGTACCTAGTGTAGAGGTCCCCAAAGTCAGAGTAACTACGCTCAGGTAGGGTCCCTCAGGTGGGACAACCCCTAGTCGCCTCTCCTTAAGTCTAATTCTTTAATGCTAATACATATATATTTAATAATAGTGTCTAACTAATATAGTGTATAGTACTTACCTTTTTTAGGTAATGTGACCATGTTGATAACCTCTATGGTATGTTGGAGGACCTTTGGAGGTCCTTGGGTCACGTGTTACCCACAAATCTTTGCAATGGTGATTGACATCAATATGGACCAATTAGCACTAGTCCAACCCCTGCCCATATAAGGGAGCTGTAGCCAATTATCGCTCTCTTGGGTTGTTGAACTAAAACCGTGAGTTCTAATCTACCCCCGCTAATGTGATCGTGACTACTGGACCACAACTAATCCCCTAAATCCAGTGGAACAGCGCCTAATACCTAAAGACTCTAACTTGCTAAAGTCCCAACTTTTGTCAATCTCCAGAGACGCCCTGGCGTCATGAATAGCAAGGGTTAACAAGCACCCTTTAATCACCGCACAGCTACACTCCCCATACCCTACATCCCCCAGGCTATCACACATACCTAAGCTGTGTTCTTTCAATGACAGACACCATAAGCCCAGACCTCATGGACATCTGGGTCACCAGATTAAACCATTGGCTAGAACTTGCCCAGTTTGCCATGTATGTTCTGTTTTGTTAATCCTTCAGTGTAGCATCAGAGAAAGTTTTTAGCAGGGCAGGTGTCATCTTCACCCCTAAGTGAACAAGATCGTCTGACAGCAACATGGAAAACTTGTTAAAATTGATCAGTGAGGAACTGATTAGATAGTACCAGTACCACTGCCTGCTGTCCTCTGGCTACTGCAACTACCACCAGTCCACCACTACTTGCTGTCCCCTGGCTACTACAACTATCACTAGTCCACCACCCGCTGCCTGCTGGCTACAACTATCAATAGTTCATCACTGTCTGATGTCCGCTGGCTACTACAACCACCAATAGTCCACCATTGCCTTCTGTCCACTAGCTACTACAACTACCACCATTCCACCACTTCCTGCTGGCCTCTGGCTACAATTACCACAGTCCACTACTTCCTGCTTTCCCCTGGCTACTACACTTCTACCAGTCTACTACTGCTTGCTGTTCGCTGGCCACTGCAACTACAACCAGTCCACAACAACCTGTTGTCATAAAAATATTATCTTTACTATTATGGGACACCAAGCCTGTTACAACTCCCAAAAGGGAGATTTTTTTAAAAGCCTTGGAAAAGGCCATTGCATCTTCCGATACCTCTGTGTGCATTTTAACACTGGCAGGCATCTGCTAACAAAAACAAATACTTTATGCAGCTTTATATTAATGTTAAAAAGCATACAAAATCCACTAGAGCAGTGCATTTTTAAACAAGCTGTTAGTTACCATAGGTTACCCCTTGTCGCTGTACCTTTGACATTAATTTAACCTTTTAAACCACTTTAAAAATACTTGAATACATTTCTAGGTGATCCTAGCAGTGTAATACAGAACTCTAGAGCTCTTAGGTAGTATTATAACCATGTTTTCAGAGGTATTCCATTGCATGTACAACTTATTTTTAAATGTTCTTCGAGCGCATAGAACCAAACTTCTCAAAAGTTTGTCCCTCCCATAGACATGAATGGAGATGACGTGCGCGGCACAGACTGCCATGGGCTGCACCGAGATCATGGGGGTCCTTTGAATAGGCAATAAGATGTATAAAGCCGGAATACCCCTTTAAATACCCCTTTAAGCCTTTGTTTTTGGTGCTATACAACATCATACATATAACAATGCACACATTTTTAGTATTGTTATGCATGAAAGAACTTTGTGAATTATTTTTCCACTAAATATACAATAAATAAACAGTCTTCAAATATTTTTAACATTTTTAAATTGTGTTCATTCTGTTTGCTGAGCATAAAAAAACACATACAAAATGAACTAGCATCTGCTCCAATTTTAAAAAATTAGAAAGCTCAATATGTCTCCTAAAATTGGGGTAGAGTAACAGACTTTAGCTGGGTTTCCACACTGGTTATTATGGTTGTTTTTTGTTGAAAAACTGCCACTGCAGTTTTTGAGCCAGAGGCAGAAGTGGATCCAACAGGAAAGAGATGTGTAAATACTTTCTTTATATTTCCAATTCCTTTTAAATACACTTCTGGCTTCAGCTTAGAAACTGCAGTGTCAGATTTTCAAAAAATGACAGAAAAAAACCTGTGTGGAAACCTAGCCTAATCCTTTGGAATTCAGCATTCCAAAAGGTGAAATTTTGCTCTGGTCACAAAGGCCCAAAACACAAATAGGCATGAAAAGATACGAGTTGCAGTTTTCCTGTCACAATAGTTTAGGTCACAATCTGGGTCCAAGGTTACAATGTTTACAAAGTCATAGTGAGTAGGCAAATTATTAACTTCTGTACACACCCAAGTATGGCTTCATTCACCATACAGGATAAGTAAGACTACTATTAGTACAAGTGGTTCTTTTTGTGTACATAGGTATATTGGAAAAAAATTATAAAAAAAAAACTTTCATGACTTTTTAGTACAGGATCTGACTGATGTGTGTAATGTTTTTAGGGGAAGAAACTGAAACAAAACAAAACAAAAAAAAAAAACCTCTGCATTCTTCATCCTATAATAATGGTACAGCTCCAAGCAATGTTGCTGTCTGTCCAAAAAGATGGAGCAAAAATGGCAAGTTTGGGCAGATTTTCCTGGCATATGAACCTGGTATATATATCATTTTTTTTCCAAAGGGCCTTTGAAAAATAAGCTTGATGAATTTAAGGGGTTATTATCTGCAACTGCTCCTCTCTTCCTTTGCACCAGTTTTGATGTGTCTGAATGGGTGCATTAATCACTGTTTTAGTATTCATTTTGGTTCATATTTTTCGCATATTTTTCCACAAAAATGTAGCAATTTTTTTAAATTCCTGTATCTCAATTGACTTTTTTGCATTTTTCCTTTTCTTGAATGCAAATGTCCGAAATTTATAAAAAAAATGTGAATTTCAAAAATATACAATGTAAGGCACAATAAATGGGAAATCTACACCACCCCAAGCAGAGCCCTAGAAAGGCTTTCTTACATGTTTTTCATCTCACAGCCTTCTTTAACCCCTTAAGGACCAAGCCCATTTTGACCTTAAAGGGGTACTCCAGCCCTGAGACATCTTATCCCCTATCCAAAGGATAGGGGATAAGATGTCTCACTGTAGGGGTCCCGCCGCTGGGGACCCCCACAATCTTGTATTTGCCACCCACCTGTTTAAGCTGCATGCCACTGTCCCAGCTCACAAACAGCCAGGTGGCGACCACGGGGCCGGAGTATCATGATGTCACGACTCCGCCCCGTGTGATGTCATCCCCACCCCCGCTATGCAAGTCTATGGGAGGGGGCTATGCTATGAGCGTAAGAACAGTATGAATGGCATGAGCATATGAACAGTATAAATGGCATAAGCGTATGAACAGTATAAATGCCATGAGCATATGACAGTATGAATGCCGTGAGCGTATGAACAGTATAGATGCCATGAGCGTATGATAGTATAAATGCCATGAGTGAATGACAGTATGAAGGCCGTGAGCATATGATCAGAATAACAGCCACGAGCGTATGGACAGTGACAAGCCATAACGTATGAACAGTATGAATACCATGAGCGTATGAAACCGCATGAAGCCATGAGCGTATGAACAGTATGTGGTGCCTTGGGGGGGGGGGGTGTATGGCAGTTGGGGTGTTGTTATGAGGTGTATCAAGGTTATAATTAACTCTTGTCAGTCGTGACACCAGGGTGAGGGTTAATACTGTATTGTCCACAACCAGAGCTTTGCTGAAAACTTGCGTAAACTTTACTGAAGATTTTCTGTAACATGCGAATACAGGAACAGTCTTTCTAACAAAGTCTATGTACGGCTTAGCTGAGATTGACGTATGGTTGGGACTTTTGTAAGTTCTTTAGCTTAGTAGGATTTAGTATGCGCAGATCTGCTGGATTTAGGGTTATGTTTAGGTCCAGAGGTCTCGCTAGCATAAGCGGGGAAGTTGTAAGAACTCACTGTTTCATTTCAGGTCAAGGCCGAGTATTTGTCATTGTAAGTTGCGCAGATCTTGACTCTCCAATGATCCGGAACCCAAGAGAGCGACTATTGGCTGCATCTCCCTTATATGGGCAGGGGCTGGCCGTTTTATGATTGGTCCACACCATCTGTCAATCAGCTTTACAAGGCATTGTGGGTATCACATGACATAGCCATATATTAACTATTTGAGGGGTTACTAGGGGAAGACTAAAGAAGCGGATTCCCACAGTTACTAGGAACTCTGACTTTGGGGACCCCTAACCAAGGTACGGTATACTATAAGGCCATGAACGACATAAATGCCATAAGCGTATGAACAGTAATGATGCCATGAGCGTAACAGTATTAACAGAGAAAACACGCTAATCTTATGCCCACAATAAAAAAGATAAGCATATGCACAGAATAAAACATGCTAACTGTAAGCACCGAATACAGCCGACCGAATGCCCAGCATAAACATCCTAACTGTATGAATGCAAGGAACGTATGCACAAAATGAACATATGCACAGAGTAAGAGCTATGAACCAAGCATAGAATAACATATTAAGACCTTATGCATAACCAATACTATGAACTAAGCATTGTACTGTATAAGTGCTGAGAACTTATGTACAGTATGAATGTAAAGAATACTATGCATGTACAATATGCTGTGAGCAAGTACAGTATAAAGCTATGTACAGTGAAAGCTACATGAACAGTGTAAAACCTATATGTTCAGTGAAATTCTATGTATGAACGGTAACTATGCTGCAAGTTTATATACATTGAAACTGCTACGAGTGTGTGGACCTAAATGCTAGAATGCCTGCCAGTAAACTACAAGCGAATGTACGTCATGAATGCAATAAGTTTATGAAACAAATATGAAAGCTACAAGCAAACAATATGTTATGAGTGTGTTACGTTATGCGTTCTGGCCACACACTCTGGCCGTGAGCACATGGTCCCCTTACCTGCTGCTGTCGACGGGGCTGGGACTCGCATCGCTGGATGCGCCCGCATGCAAGCCCCAGTCCGTCACTTTACCGGTGTTACTCCTGCTTCTGCCTCTTTGCTCCAGCTCATGTATCCCCGTCACCTAGGGCGCGTGCGTGCGCCGGAGCTTTAAGATTTAAAGGGCCAGTACGCTCATTAGTGCAATTCCCCTGTGGCTCATTTATAAATTCCTCCACCCTCCTCACTCCCCTGCCAGTTCTTTGTTGCGTTGTGCCTTAGAGAAAGCGTTCCTCAGTATTGCCTTGCCGTGTATCTGATCCCTTGCTTTGTGACTATGACCTTGCTCCTCTGCCACCGGCCTACTGAACTCCTGCTTTGCTTTGACTACGCTACTGTGCCACCTGCCCTGACCTTCTGCTATCCAGACTACGAGCTGCCTTATCCCTACTGTGCCTCGCATCTCCTCAGCCACCTGTGTGGTCGAGCCGTGCCAGGGGTAACAACCTGGGTGCCGCCTGCCGCAGCAAGTCCATCCTGCTTAGCGGCGGGCTCTGGTGAAAACCAGCAGCACCTTAGACTCTGCTCCCTGGTACGGTCCGAGTCATCACAGGTCCACTGGCCACACAGGTCCAGCGGATCCACATCCACCGGTGTTCCTGCCTTCTGAAACATGGGTGTTACAGAGTGAATGTACAGCATGAATGTAATGTCTAGGTATCCAACTAAAGTGGCTGATGTATGGTCAGCACACTCGCATGATGTATGACACAAAGCCACGTGCTGCTGAGCATATGTTTAACCCTGATAGTGCCCGTGGTACCGATGGTGTAATTATGAAATGTGAGGTATATGTGTTACAGTAAACGTGTACCTAGTAACATTTCCGGGTTGGAAATATTAGGGTTATAGAGTGTTATCATGCAAGTATCCTGTGATATTCTAACAGACCACAAAACAAAATAATTCCAAATATATTAATTGCAGCCTGAGTAGCCAGTCTGACAGTAGATACCCAGATCACAACTGGGGTTGTTTACAGTATGCCAGGACGTGAGTGTTTGGTAGCACGTTACCCTTCCTGCTAACGTACACTAACCAACCCGCTGCTGTTTCTCTCTCTTTTTTTTATACAATGTGAACCAACGAACGTTTTTGGGGGAGCAGTATAGGGAATAATCTGGGTCAGTAAGAAGAAGAGCAATGTTCATTGAAAACCTCACAGGGTAGGCAAAGGAACGTTTCCAATCATGGCAGGTAGAGGGACCGAAACAGACAGTCCTAAGTAACACCACAGACAACACAGCGACAACTCTCTGAGCACGGATAACCCTCTGGGTACAGGTAATGGAGCTTACGCGACCTGCAGTCCCATGCAACAACACAGACAACATAGCGACTACTCTCCGAGCACATACAATGCAGCAGATGACACCCGCAGTCCTATACAAACCCTTACAGTAGTTACCCTGACCACAGCTGGGGTTCGTTACACTGTGGCAGGGAGTGACAAATTGGTAGCACAAACATACTTCTAGCAAAGCAATACATACATCAGCTGAGCACAGTGTCTAGACCAGTACTCCGCCCACACATCTACCATCATGCCCCCTCCCATAGACTTGCATTGATGGGGCGGGGCGTGATGTCACACGGGGGCGGAGTCGTGACATCACGTTACTTCGTTCCCGTGGTCGGGAGGCATAACACTGAGAGCCTCCAGCGCTTCCAGCAGTGCTTACAGGTGGGTGCTGCATGCTAGATTGCGGGGGTCCCCAGCGTCACACATCTTATCCCCTATACTTTGGATAGGGTATAAGATGTCTTGGGGCCGGAATACCTCTTTAACAACCCGCCTAGAAGTGCAGGGGGGCGGAGATACTCCCGCCCCTCACAGAAATACAGCCACAATAGGCTTAACACATAATAGGTAGAGATGAGTGAACTTTTGAAAAATTCAATTTGGCCGATTTGCCGAATTGTTTGAAAAAATTTGGTTTGATACGAATTTATTTGCGGCGAATCTATATTAAAAACGGCTATTTCTGGCCTACAGAGAGCCTCAATAGTGGTGTGGAACACTTTGCTGTGTTCTAACATGCATATAGTTCTAACTACGTGTGCTGGGGTAGTGAAATAATATTGTTATTCAGAATGACATGCAGATTATAGGCACCGCTTTTAGAATCACTGCCGCAGAGCGGCACAATGACAGAGCCTGGTGGTGACATCAGTATGAAGACACAGCGTGGAGGTGTTGGCAGAGTGAGGAGACCATATAGTGGACGAATGACACAGCTTGGATGAGACTGAAGCATGAGGAGACCATATAGTGGCTGAATGACACAGTGTGGAAGTGTTGGCAGCATGAGGAGACCATATAGTGGCTGAATGACACAGCCTGGAGCTGGCAGCAGCATGAGTAGACACTAGGGCTTCACAATCCCTAAGATTAAAATATGGGTTTTTTTTTAATTTAAATTGAAGATTTATGGTAGCTAGTGATACCATAAAAAAAAATTTAGGCCCAGGCCCAGCAGCATCAGTAAATCGTATTTGGGTTAATGACACAGCCTGGAGTTGGCTGAAGCATGAGGAGACCATATAGTGTCTGAATGGCTGTTACGCCGAGCGCTCCGGGTCCCTGCTCCTCCCCGGAGCGCTCGCAGCGTTCCTCTCTCTGCAGCGCCCCGGTCAGACCCGCTGACCGGGAGCGCTGCACTGACATTGCCGGCGGGGATGCGATTCGCATAGCGGGACGCGCCCGCTCGCGAATCGCGTCCCAAGTCACTCACCTGTCTCGGGCCCCGGCTGTCACGTCCTGGCGCGAGCGGCTCCGCTCCTTAGGGCGCGCGCGCGCCAGCTCTCTAAGATTTAAAGGGCCAGTGCACCAGTGATTGGTGCCTGGCCCAATCAGCCTAATTAGCTTCCACCTGCTCCCTGTCCATATTACCTCACTTCCCCTGCACTTCCTTGCCGGATCTTGTTGCCTTAGTGCCTAGAGAAAGCTACTACTGTGTTTACCATTTCTGTGTTCCTGACCTCCTGCTATTACTATTGACTACGAACCTTGCCGCCTGCCCCAACCTTCTGCTACGTCTGACCTTGCTTCTGCCTAGTCCTTCTGTCCCACGCCTTCTCAGCAGTCAGCGAGGTTGAGCCGTTGCCGGTGGATACGACCTGGTTGCTACCGCCGCAGCAAGACCATCCCGCTTTGCGGCGGGCCCTGGTGAAAATCAGTAGCAACCCTAGAACCGGTCCACCGACACGGTCCACGCCAATCCCTCGCTGACACAGAGGATCCACATCCAGCTAGCCGAATCATAACAATGGCACAGCGTGGAGTTGGCGAAAGCATGAAGAGGTCATTGAAATTTAAGAATTCTCAACAGAAATTTAAGATTTTGAATTTGAAATTGAGGATTTTGAAATTGAACTTTAACTCCCAAGTTTTAGTGTTCCAGGCCCCGGCGTGTGGGTACAAAGAAAAAAAATCTAACAAGGAGTCACATGGCAGCACAATGACAGAGCCTGGAGGTGGCCTCAGTATGAGGAGACCATATAGTGGCTGAATGACTGCCTGGAGTTTGTGGCAGCATAGGAAGACCATATAGTGTCTAAATGGCACAGCCTGGAGGTGGCTGGAGCATGAGTAGACCATATAGTGGCTGAATGCCACAGCCTAGAGATGGCTGAAGCATGAGGATACCATATAGTGGCTGAATGGCACAGCCTGGAGGTGGCATCAGGAGTCCTGAAAGTGACCCTAATGCAAGGAATTTCTGAAACTGGGGACCAGCACCTTAATTATGTTTTGCAGTATCCATGGCAGCACAATGAGAGAGCCTGGAGGTGCTAGCATCAGCATGAGGAGACCATAGAGCAGCTCAATTAGAGAGCATGGAGGTGGCATCATCAGCATGAGGAGACCATAGAGCAACACAATTAGAGAGCCTTGAGGTGGCAGCATCAGCCTGAGGAGACCATATGGCGGCACAATGACAGTGCCTGGAGGTGGTAGCATCAGCATGAGGAGACCATATGGTGGCACAATGATAGAGCGTGGAGGCAGTAGCATCAGCATGAGGAGACCATAGAGCAGCACAATAAGAGAGTCTGGAGGTGGCAGCATCAGCATGAGGAGACCATATGGCTGCACAATGACAGAGCCTAAAGGTTAGCATCAGCATGAGGAGACCATATGGTGGCACAATGACAGAGCGTGGAGGTGGTAGCATTAGCATGAGGAGACCATAGAGCAGCAGAATATGAGAGCCTGGAGGTGGTAGCATCAGCATGAGAAGACCATAAGGCGGTACAATGACAGAGCCTGGAGGTGGTAGCATTAGCATGAGGAGACCATAGAGCAGCACAATGACAGAGCCTGGAGGTGGCAGCAGCAGCATGAGGGCCATGCAAACTGAGGATTGAGTCTGAGGAACCTACCAACTGTTGACTGGGGGTGTCGGATGTCACTTGGGATGAAGTGGATGACCGAGTGAACCGATCAATCATGGCTGCTGGGTTGCTGGTCGAGACATGACTGCTAGCTGAAACAGGGAGCTCAGACCTCTCACTGCGCCTCCGGCTGCCACACACATCTACTTTGCTGCGACCTCTGCCTGTGCCTGATGAATTTAGGCCTCTGCCACTCCTCTGTGCACGTCCTGGCACTTCTCTGCCTGACATACTTATTGCGTATATGAGGGGAGTTCAATATGCTTCACTACGCTTAAAATGGTATTTGTCTAAAACAGCTGCAGGTGTGTACTATTGGTTGTCCTTTCACAGTATCTAGGCCCTAGCCAGATTAACAAGTACAAAATAGTACACTACTTAGATGTAGGTATGTGGTATGCA